>NC_143150.1:73567500-73871640 GCF_059928025.1 Delphinapterus leucas | reverse complement strand
CGACCCTACCACAGGGCTTGGTTGACTAGGCTCATTGGGACCAGCTCCTTGCCTGCACTGTAGCCTCAGTTTTTCCACTTGCAAAATGGGGGCAATATTCTTGGAGCTTTTATGTTCTAGTTTCAGGGGCTTCCTTGGAGACCTTTTCAAGTGCTGGCACAGCCCCAATTTCCAAATGGTCTGATGGCCCTTTGACTGAGTAAATAACTATTATTGTGAATGTGCTGAAAAGCTAGATATTGTTGGTATTTTAAATACGATTTTGAATCTGCCATAGAAAATATACTTAAAAAAAAGAAAAACCCAAACACCCCACCACACATTTTTGCATGCCTTGAACTTTGGACTTGCCCATGGACCATTTAAAGGCCCCACAGACCACCACTATTCCCTGGAGCACCCCTGGAGAACTGCTGTCCCAAAGGAGGTCTGTGAATGGGCTTTAGAGAGTGAGGTGGGGCCTGGCAAAATGGCTTGGGGAGGGTGTTGTCCTGGGACAAGGAAGTGAGTCAGGGTGTTAAGAAGCAGAGCTCTGGTGGGGGGAAGGGCAATAGCCCTAGGCCTGCTCAGATAAGCCTACTGGGAAATGGGTTGGGTAGCCCTGAATGGAGGTCAAAGTCTGGGTGGAAGGAGGCAGCCCCCCCTGCCAACTGCTTATGGGAAAAACAGATACCCAAAAATCTGAGCTGTGGAGGGAGCCCAGAAAAGATCTGAGGTCAGGAATTCCCCACTCTTGGAGGAAAGCCCAGGTCTCCCAGAGGGGAACCAGTCATCCATCCATCCATTCATTCATTCACTAATAATTCTACTATGTGCCCAGCCCTGTGCTAGGTGCCAGGGATACAACTGTGAGTAAAACAGGGCCCACCCTCAAGAGACTCCCTATCTAGTGGGGAAGACAGGTAAATAATGACAATACAGTTTGGTCAGAGAGCTATGGGAGCTCAGTGGAGAAGAACTAACCCAGATGTGAGGTCAGGAAGGCTTTCTGGAGGAGATGATATCTAAACTGGGAACAGAAAGGTGAGATGGCATTATCCAGGAGAAGACAGGGCAGAAAGGAACAGTGGTCTCAGCGGAGGGATCAGCATGCGTAAGTTCTGTGGGCCGCAGCAGATGTGGCTAACGCTGTGGTATTATTGGCTCAGCCTGGCAGGGTTTGTCATGCCCTATCCCCAGGTCTTTGGGTTACCTTATGTCAGTGATGTCAGGGACCCTACCAATGCTTGATTGAACCTGATCCCACAGTAAAATAAAGCAGCACTGGGCTCAGGGACCTCTGGGTGCAGGTGGGGGTGGGCAGAGTCTCAGAGAGAGCAGGACTAAAGCATCCAGGGAACCAACCAAGGTGACCCTTGGCTGGGGGAAGATGTGGGCTAGAGAAAGTGACTGTGCCTACCCTGGGCCAGTGCCTGCTTCTGGCAAGGTGCTTTACGGTGTTCAAAGCCTGCATCCACCCGCGTTGTCTGTGAGGCCTCCAGTGGTTCTGGAGGGTGCAACTGAAGCAGGACTTACTACCACTGGGCATGGGGAGAGCACCTTGAGATGGATAATAACCTGCTTAAGATTCCTCAGAGGCAAGTGGTAGGGCAGGGCTTACCCCAGGGCTGTTTCTGCCTTTCACTGGAAGCCATGGTTTATGTACTCAGGGAACGCATGGCAGGAGCTGGACGTGTTGTAATCATGAGGCTACAAGGAAGAACAGTTTGGCTGCCTCTGGAAGCTGCAGGGAGGCTCGTCCAACCCCCTGAGTACGCCTGGGAGAAGTAGGCCCAGAGAGCAGAAAGACCTTGTCCAGGGTCATGCCGCAACCTCAGAGCTGGGGCTGGGAGTACGTGACCTGGGTTCTCTGGCTGAGTGGCTGGCTGTGGGCTACAGATGGGAGGAAATAGCAGGCCCTGGCTAAGCAGCAGCCTGGAAGGCAGACAGACCTCAGTTCAATTCCCAGCTTGGCCACCCCGTCACTGACTTTGGGCCTCAGTTTCCTATTCTGAAAAATGGGGATAATAAACAGAGCTAACATCCCAGGGCTGGGAAGTCCAAAGAAACCAATGGATAGGAGCTAGGTCAGGGAAGAGAGTGGTGGGAGGGAGGCTGGGCAGGACCTGAGAGCTGGTCCTGGCAGGTACAACAGCTCCTCACAGGGCACCCTCTCTGCCCTCTTATACCCACCACAGAGAGAGGCCGCCAGAGCTTCCCTCCAGGCCTGTTAGCAGCACTCTTGAGGCCAGAGTGCTTTTTTTGACTAGTCCCCAGCTCCAGGTTGTACTGCTCCCCACCCAAAGGTTAGGGGACCTGTCTGATGTCTCCGGGACAGCTGGCCCTGGTGCTACCCCAGGGCCTCCTGTAGGTACGGGCCACTGTCACCAACTTTCAACTGCCCGGATCAGTCCATCATCTCTGGGCACCTGCACCAGGACCTCTGCTTGCTTTTTCTGAAATCCTGCCCCTGGCTTTCTGGGGTGGGCCTCTCTCTCTGAATTTCAGTCTCTGCTCTACAAACAGGGCCACTCTTTCCTGCATCCTCTGTGGTCTCTGTCTCATCTCAGCAGCTGCAAGGGGTCAACAGGTAGTGAACATTTAATTGGAACAGCTACCATCATTTAAGGAGCCTTCGTTGGACCAGGCATGGGGCTGAGTGCTGTACACTTGCCACCTGGTTTGATCCTCATGGGGCACTGTAGTGCGGTGGTGGAGGACACGGACTCTGGTGCCAGACATCCAAGCTCAGCCTCAGTTGCCTCCTAGCTGGATGACCTCAGGTCAAGTAACTTCACATCTCTGTCCCTCGGTGTCGCCATCTGCACAACAGAATGCTAGTAATAATTACCTTGGTGGGTTGTTGAGAAGTTTCATCCAAGTAAAGCAATTCAGTAAGCACTCAGTGAGTGTAGCTATTATTCTTGCCATTTCATAGGTAGGGAAATACTGGTTCAAAAAAGGGCCAAGGGAGATGAAGTGGGGACCAGAACTCCCAGGAGCCTCTGCTGCACTGTGCTCAGGCTAGGGTGAGATTTAGCATCTTCGTCCCCCAATGCCCGCCCCCTGCCCAGGAAATGGATATTAGTTTTGTGGCTTGTTGCTAGAGGTGAAGCCCAGAGCTGAACCCCACCAGGTGGGCCTTGCTCTCACTAGCTCCTCTCCCTCATCCCCTTCTCCCTAGTCCCCACCTGGGCTCTCGTTCTCTCAGCAGAAGAACCATTCAGAATGGGTGCCAATGGCCTGAAATGAAACATCATCTCAGCCTCAAGACCTCCGTTCATCTGCTCAGCCTCTGCCTTGCCAGCCCACCTTGCCCTCCCCTTCTAAACCACTATGATTCAGTCGGCTTTTACCTTTCTCAAGAGATGTCCCTCAGCAACACTCACTTTTGGCCCTCTCCCCATCCCACTGGCTGGAACCATTTTGCCCCCAGCCTGCTTTGAGGATTGGCCCACTGGACACCTTCCCCTCTCTTCCTTCTCATACGTTCTAGGTCTGAAATATTTTCTCACATCCTCATAGCTAAGTTCCTTCCTCCCCGCTTCTAAATCCTCCTGGGTGAAGCCTCTTTCAGGTAGCCCAGAGGCCTGAGGGGTCAGAAGATGGGATGATTTCAAAAGCATCATCATTGGTTCACAAGGAGCTGCCCCTACAGTCAAAAACTGACCCACCAAGGGCTCGGTTGGCATTTGACTCTTGCCCTCTGTTTCAGGCATGGTTTGTCTCAGAAAGTGAGCTCCCTGAACACTGGGGCTTGGTTGGCTCCTGGGAGACACCCACAGGGACAGCTCTGCTCTGTATGTGTAGAAGCAGTGGCAATCTGGTGCCAGCTCCCAGGAGTGACAGGGTCCAGTCTCTGTGTCCTTGGGTGACTCAAGTGTGTGCAAGCTGGAGGTCAGGAGCACGGACTACTTGACACTTCAAATCTCCCGTCAGCCAGTCATCAGAATGTATGAAAACTTATGATATAGTGGAAAGAACAATAGACAGGAAGTCGGTCTGACCTGATTGAGACCCACTCCCCAGCTTATTTGGTCATGTTATTTGGCCGTTGGGAGCCTTGACATGAGATCATGCGTGCAAAGCACCATGCCTGGAGCATAGTAGATGCTCAATACATGGGGCTATTATTATTACTCCTCCCGCCTCCATTTCCCCATATCTCCCCCACCCCATCTGGCCTAGCCCAGCTCCAAATCCCCCCAGAGCAGCCCAAATTCTCCCGTGCCTGGTGGGGCAGAGGGGGTGGAGGGAGTCCCCGCCCCGGGGGAGCTGGGCCGGGACTGCAGGGGTCCATGTCACCCCCGGGGCTCCTCCCTGTGCTCCGCAGCAGGCCTGGGGGAGCCGGGTTCACGGGGGCTCAGGCTGGCCCAGGCAGTGAGCTCAGGCACTGGGGCTTCAGGATCAGGAGTAGCCGGCTCTAGGAGCAGGAATTTTGTGGCCTGGGGTCTGGTAGCCTGGCTGCCAGTCCCAGATGTGCCGGGGACTCCGCGTGCCCTTGGCTGAGTCCCTGATCCTGCCTGTGGTGTGGAAGTGGGGCTGGAGGTGGCTGTGCCAATGGTCTTTGAGGTACCTCTCAGCTTGGCCACTCCGTGGGTGCAAGAAGATGGAGGAGCAGTAGCAGGGGGAGCAAAAGCCTCCATATTTGACGCTCCAGCAAGGGGCAATGCAGCCAGGGCCTGGCTCCGGGCCCTCTAGGGAATGAGTTACCACAGCGACCTCGCAGGTGGGGCAAGTGTGGAGCAGGAAGCTGCCCTGTTGGCTGGCAGATCAGATTGGGAGCCAGGGGCAACCAGTGACAAATCACTCTCTTGTGTCTCCATCCAGAACAGCTTCCCCTTGGCAGGAGTGAGAGTCAACAAACAAGGCCAGGGCAGCCCCAGCCCTGTGCGGGCTGCCAGGGCCACGCAGTGCCCCTGGGGACCCTGGGCGAGCCTAGGTAGATTCTGGGCAACTGCTGAGGCCCCTTGCCCCCAACTTTGCCCTTCTCCCTTCAAAGACCTGGGCCTCGATGTAAGGGAAAGCCATGCTGGCGTCTACCTCTGGTCTCCGGGCCAGGCCTGGGGGCGAGGCCTGTCTCTAGCTGATGCAGACAAGGCCCAGCCCTTGTCCTCTCTCCCTTGGATGACCACTCCAGCCAGGACCCGGAACCTGACTTTTTCTGACATTTCTGAGCCTGGATGACTCCAACCTACTGTCTGACCCCCTTGCCTTCTCTGGGCCTCTGTTTCCTCATCAATAATCTGATGGAGGGTGGTCTTGGTGAACTCCAAGAATGCTTCCGATTGCAAAATTCCAGCAGTTGGAGATTATATTCCAGGTTCTGGTTTTCTTTGCCCAGATTCCAGGAGAACGCTGATCCTAAGTCACTCTCCCACCTCTGGGCTTTTGGGCCAATCGTTCTGCTGCCTGCACTGGCCTCCCTCCCTGTGAAGGAACTCTCTTCGACTGTACAAATTCGAACCATCTCTCACCTTTCGTAGAACCTCCTCCACATCTGGGGGAGCCTGGGCCACTTAAGTGTGTGTGTTGTGTGTGCACACACGCGTGCGTGTGTGCGCCCATGCATATCTCTACCTCTACCCATATTCTTATCTGTGCCAGGAGAGGGAAAGTCACTTCCTGACCCCCTCGTCCCACACGGTTTATCTGAAGCAGTTGTAAGCACATGCCTGTGACCGAAATCCACAGGCATCAGGCCGACTCTGCATGGAACTTACCTTTCTTAGTCTCAGTTTCCCCATCTGTAATAATCCTCACTTCGTAGAGTTTTATGAGGCTTCGCTTATTCATTCAGCGAATACGTACAAAAGAATTCTTATGGGCCAGGCACAGTACTAAGTGCTGGAACTAAATGAGATGATAAGGCGAAGTGCTAAGTTCCACGCCCGGCATGTGGCAAGAGCCCTGTCAGTGTGAATTTTCTCTCCCTCGTCCGCATAGTAATAGCTAACAACTATGGATCACCTACGATGTGCCATGCACTGCCGGAAACATTTGTATTCTTATATTTCTCACAGCCAGCCTTTGACGGAGGCATTATTATTACCACCTTCATACTACAGTCGAGGAAACTGAAGTACAGAAAGGTGAAGTTATTGTTTCAAGGTCGTGCAGCTACTAAATGGCCATCCAGCCCAAGGTCCATGCTCTGGACCCCTTTAACATACTGCCTGTCTGACTAGAGCTTGCAGCTTCTTCCACAATCAGGGCTGAGCTCACAGCCCCACAGCCACGAGAGAGATGTACGTGCTCATACGCACACATCCAGCACATACACACTTAGGCCACAAGTATCAGTGCTCGTGTTCAGTGGCCCAGGCCCAGTGCCAGCCCCACCAACATGAAAGGACACACCCTCCACATATTTGCAATGCTTCCTCTCCACCAGAGCCCAGATGCACATCCCCTACCCGGCGTGGTTCTGACCCAGCCCTGCTGGACACACAAGCACACAGACACAGTCTCACACACGCACCCCTTCCTCAGCGTTCATGGCCAGGACGAGGGGGAAGAGAGGAGAAGGAATTTTATCTGCCGTTTGAGGCTGTGCAGTGGGTTCAACCGAGGTAGGCAAGGTCAGCAGGCAGGGAGTGGGGAGCTGAGGGGGATTGCCTTGGCCAGAGACAAAGGGCCAGGGGAGGGAGGCGGCAGCAGCAGCAGGAGGAGGAGAAGGTGGAGGGGAACACAGTATCTTGATAAACCATGCAAGGTTGAACGGGGGGGATGCAGGGATTGGACTTGCAAGAACTTTCTCAAGCCATAAATTTTCACTGGCTGCTTGAAGCCCAGAGCCTGGAGGCCAGAGGCCGGAAACCTGAGTGAGTCCCAAGACAGCCAATCTCAGGAGCAGCAGGTTCAGGGCCCGGGCCTTGGTAGGTAGGGGGATGGGCACGGGGCTGCCCAACCTCTGGGCTCCAGCCCTGTTTCCCCCCATGCACGGAGGTGAGAGTGGTGCCCTGCTCTGGAGGTTGTTTCTAGGTTACCCCGCAGGGCCAGTTCCCTGTATGTCTCCATGCGCGCCTGTGGACGCGGGCGCTTGTGCGTCTGTGTCCGTGCGGGTGCTTGCGTGGAGCAGTAGAGTGGTTAAAGAACATGAGCTTCAGAGCCAGATGGCACAAGTGTCCAAGTCTGAGACTCCACAGCCCAGCTGCATGACCTTGGGCGCTTGAGTCAGTCTCGGAGCCTCTGTTTCCTCATGTATACATGGGGATGGTTGTAGCTACCTTGCAGGGTTGGAAGGATGAACTGACGTAACACAGGCAACAGGCTGAGTGCAGAGCCTGACACATAGTAAGTGCTCAATAACTTTAACGATTATTATTATGTTGGACTCACCAACCCCAGAGCCTCCCGAATTCCACCCCAGGGGCCATGGATCCTCAACTCCCAATGAACGTGGTCGCAACCCCCAGATCCCTTCGTGAATCCTATGGTCTTCATCAGCGGGCATGGCTGGTTGTGCCCTTCTTGCACACTCAGCCTCCCAAGAGCCCACCGAGGGCGCAGTTAGTAGCTCAGGAGCCAACCTAAGGTAACAGACACACGGGACGCATGTATACACCCGCATGCACACGTGCCAGCACAAACCTGTGCACCTGCGTGGTGCAGGCATGTTTTCACGTGTTATTGCATGGGTGCAGATGCCCACACATGCCCTTAGGAACACATGCGTTAGCTGAAACACACACATTGGTAGCTGCGATCTTGAACAAATTGCTATGCCCCACTTTTCTTACTTTTAGAACAGGGACCTTGAGTAGATTAAAGGAAATAATGCCATGGAAGTGTGGGGTAACCTGGAAAGTGCTATGCAAACATTACCATTTGTGCTGTCAATCCTGCCTCCAGAATCACTCCCAAACCCACCTTCCTGGTCCCCGTTCTGCTGCCACCGCTCTAGCCCAAGCCACACCCATGTTTCATCTGGATCATTGCAGTGGCCTTCTCACTGGGCACCCTGTTTCCGCTCCTTCCACCCTACAGACCACTGCCCACACTGCCAGGTGTGCTTTTATCGGCACATCACTGATGAGACCTCTGCCCCTGCTTAAAGCCTTCGGTGGTGTCCATTGCTTCTAGTTCCCCCCTGTTTCAGGAAGTGTTTGGCACAGAGATCAGGCCCTGTAGCCAGACTGGCTGGACTCCTGCTTCTGCGCCTTCTGTGACCTTGCACCATGACCTTGGGTGAGCAGTTTTACTTCTCTGAACCTCAGCGTCCTCATCTAAGAAATGGGGTTAATAATACGGTAGTTGAGAACATTAAATGAGTTGTAAGACGCTGAATTGGGGCTTGGCACAAAACTGTACTATTAGGACACAGGGCTGATTCTAGAACCCTTCTCAGTCTGGCCTCTGCTGACTTTTCTAGCCTCAGCTCGAATAGTACCCCCTCTAGGAAGCCACCTCTCAGCCTTAGCCTAGGACAGGCCTCTCAGCCTCAATACCAGGGCACTCTGGTCATGCTCTAGTGAAATGCTCATCCAGGTGTAACTTTTTGTTCAATGTCTGTCTCCCCCACTGGACAGGAAGCTCCATGAGGGCAGAGCCATGGTTATTTCTGCCCATGGGTCCTGACACATAGCGGATGCCCCTTAAATCCCTGTGGAATGGATGAACTCTCTAACACGTGTTCTCAGAAGAGGGCAAGGGCTTCCAAGGAAGGAGAGAAGGATGGATAAAGTAAAGGCCAGTGATCTATGTCCAGGGATGGCCATGTGCAAAAGGAAGCCAAGAGGGCTTCCCTGGTGGTGCAGTGGTTAAGAATCCACCTGCCAATGCAGGGGACACAGGTTCGATCCCTGGTCTGGGAAGATCCCACATGCCGCGGAGCAACTAAGCCCGTGTGCCACAACTACTGAGCCTGCCCTCTAGAGCCTGTGAGACGCAACTACTGAGCCCACGTGCCACAACTACTGAAGCCTGCGCGCCTAGAGCCAGTGCTCTGCAGCAAGAGAAGCCGCCGCAATGAGAAACCCCGCACCACAACGAAGACCCAACGCAGCCAAAAATAAACAAATAAATAAATACATTTAAAGTTCAAGACCTTCTACAAGGCGCCGACGATATTAAAAAGAAAAAAAAAAGGAAACCAAGAGTTTGGTGGAGAGAGAGCAAGGGCCCTTGTTCTCCCAATCTTGGCTCAGAGCTGAGATTCTTTTAAAATCATGACCCTCTGCCTTTCATCTCACCCCACCTCCTGCGGGGAGAAGCTGGGTGGCAGCTGAACAGACAAGTTCAAAGAGTCTGATGCCCTAAAAACTGCCCTGCCTGCCCCTGAGATTTTTGACTAAAGGTGAGTCCTCAGATTTTCCAAGCCTGAGCCTAGTTCAGGGACCAAAACACCAGAAAAGGAAGGCTTAAGAAGGAAGGTAGGAATGGAACTCACATCTCTTGAGCACGTCCTCTGTGCCATGAAGAAAGCTGTGCGTATTTGTTTTTCTCATGCTGTCCTTTGGAGTCTGTGAGCCCCTGAAACCCCTGCTATCCCAGAATGCTGGCCCAGCATCTGGCACTGGTCCTGCTGCCCGGAGCAGGACTGGCTCCACTTCCCACGTGTTTACTCTGAGGGAAGGCCAGGTACAGACATGGAAGGCTAGGGGCTAAAGAAAACCCAGACGGGCCAAAGTCAAGACAAAGACAAGCAGGTACAGATCATGCAGAGAGGGAAGCAGAGTGCAGAGAAGAAAGGCAGATGGGAGAGGAAGAAAGAGTAACAAGGGGGAGGGAGGGGGAGGGAATGAGAGTGAGTGAGAGAGAAGGACGTGGGAGGAAAAGAGTCAAGTGTTTGCACACGGCCAGTGCCCTTGGTCCCCTCTGTCTCCTTCTCTGCTTGTGCCCACCCTGGTGATGAGACGGCGAGGCTGAGGCTTGCTCCAGCCAAACCGTGGGCCATCTGCATGCAGAGCAAAATGAGAAGGCCAGAAGTCTGAGGCCTGGGGCATCATTTCCTCTTTGGTCCCAGGCCTGGTGAGGCACGGCTGTGGGCACTGGCTAGAGGCCACTTGGGGGCAGGCCCTCATCCTCTGGTGAGCAGCAAGAGGCAGACACTACTGCCTGGGGGAGACCTTGCTGCCTTTACACTTTCTACGGAAGCGAGCTCTTTCCCAGGCCTGACACAGGGCTGCCCCATGCCTCAGGAGGGTGGGGGGGTGATGTCTCCTAAGCTCCTACCTCCAGGAGCCTCTTCTTTGCCCGGCACTGATTTAGCTACTCCACACATGGCTCCCTTTCATTCTCAAAACCACTCAAGAGAGCTTCAGTGGCTTCATTTTAGAGTTGAGGAAGTGACCCTCAGAGAGGAAAAGTGACTTTCCCGCAGTCACACCTCCAGGAAACTGCCAGTGGGACTTCAGTCCAGGTCTGTCTGGTTACAGGGCTGATGACTCTAATCCCCGACCTACTGGAGAGAAAGGGCTGAGGGGTCAGAGGTCCCATGCCTGGCAAGTCCCAAGTAATGTCTGACAGGGAGTGTGATAGCCAGAAGTGGCCTCAAGGGCAGTCGGGTTCTAACCTAGCTCCTCAGTTGAAAGATGAGGAAAATGGTGTCTGAGAGGGAAAAGGGCTTGACTTGTCCGGGGCCACAAAACCTCGTAAGTGACAGGACAGAGACTGGAACAGAGAAATAACTCAGATGGGGGCTCCACAGAGTGAGTTCAGGGGTACCAGAAAGGCCTTCAACATTTCAATTCCCCAAATCCTGGCATCCGAGGCTCATTTTGATGTGTCTGTGGAAGTAATGGGACCACACGCTGGGATTTGGGATTGTCCCAGAAGATTCCTCCTGCATAACTGCTACGTTGACCCTTGAAAGCTGCCAGTCCTAGGGTCTGGGGGTGAAGGGGAATCAGGGACCTTGGTCACTGACATCTCAGGCTCAAGGTGGCTCCCCAAGCTTCATCCAGGAGCAGTGTCTCACCGGGCAGCAGGAAGACCAGGAGTTTATGCCGTGCCTCTCACAGAGGAGACGACAGGCAGGTGAACCCAAGGTGGCAGTCCTGGTTGGGGCAACCCCTGCCTTACGCCTTTGGACTTGTGAGTGCTGGGCCTCCTGGGAGCTTTCCTTTGAACTCCACTAATAAGGCCAAGCTGTCCTGAAGCCCCTGCAAATTTTTGTCAGATGTCCCCGGTTCTCCCACACCCAGGGAGAGATATGTCCCGCTGGGTGCTGGGAAAAGGGTGGGCAGGAGGGCCCACGTGGGACCCCGGGGCTTACCCCGCTAGGCATCTCCCATTTCTCAGGGCCTGCCGAGGGGGAAGTTGGCACTCACAGCCTCTCTGCCCCAGAGCAGAGCCCAACCAGGAGATTTTCCCGGTTAGGCCAGTCCAAGCTCTCCAACTCTACACAGGCCTGAAGAGGTGACAGCCCTATCGACCAGCTCCTCCTGGCCCCCCATTTACATCTTGATTACATTCCTTGGGAAACCGTCCAGGCCACATTCCGCCTGGCAGGCTGCTGGGAAGACCCACAGAGCACTATGGCAACGCTGGAGAGGCCAGGCCTGCTGGCCAGCCGAGCAACAGCCACTAGGCTGGGGAACCTCCCTTCAAGGGCTAGCCTGGATTCCTCAACCCCGCCAACTCCAGGCAGCCCCCACTTATCCACGTGCTCCTACTCCATCCCCCCTCACCCCACTCCCATTTCCAGCCAAACCCACAAATGTCCAATGCCCAGCTCTCCTTGCCCAAAGTCTCAGGCAGGGCTGCTGTATTTCTCCAAAGCCACTTCCCCAGGCACCACTGTTCAGGCCCCAGGTGCAGGAAGGGGCAGTGGAGGGTGCGGAATCCAGTGCGACCTTGGCGCTGCCTCTCATGAGCTGTTCAGCGAGAGTGCTGGGCCGCAGCTGTAGCTTTCAAGCTTTTTTCTTTCTTCTTTCCCTTTTTCAAAACATAGTTCTGAATTAAGACTCCAGTAAGTCAAAGAGTCAAAAACAAGAAAATTGATTAGTTCCTCGGACTATTTATGTCTTCATAGTCTGGTAGAAAATATTTCTTTTTGGGTGGAACCCTAGAAGTCTCTCCATAGACCCTCCAGAGCTCCTTAGAACATCAGGTAAAGCTTCCTTCTCCAGCAACTCTCCCCAAAACCTCCCCAAGAGAAGCAATGCACCTTCTTTTCTCCTGTTCCTTTGGCTGCCCACAGTCTTTTAGGAGAGGCCAGGGCCAGAAGGGAGGGGAGCGGAGGCCTCCCTCTCCAGCCCCTCACTCAGCTCCCTGTTTGAGCACAGAGGATGGACGAGTAGCCAACCCTCATACCCCAAGTCGTCCTCCTTTCCGCCCTCCCCTCCCTTCCTTTCTTCCTTCCTCCCTTCCTCCCTCCCTCCCTCCCTCCCTCCCTTCCTTCCTTCCTTCCTCTTTCTCCTTCCCTCCCTCCCTTCCTTCCTATATTCGCAGCAGAAACCTTTCAGCAAGCAAAACCTTACGTGAAAGCCCAATGTTGGGTTAGGTAATGGAGGCCTTGTTCTGGTTAGAGGCAACAGAATCCTATAGTCCCACCCGCTGGGCTCCCACCTGTGCCCCAGAGGTCCTGGAGGCATCTTGGAGCCTCCAAGGAACAGTTTGAAAACCACTGGCATTGTCAGGTCCGGCAATCTCTGAATAGACGCCCCTGCTTCCTCTTCACATGCCCCCCTTTCTTCCTCATCTTCCCTCCCTTCCTTCTCCCTCTCTTTGGCCTTCTCCTCTCTCCTTTCCTTCCTCCCTGGAAGAGGCCTGGGTCCAGTCTGGCGCTGCTTTTCCTGCCTGGGGGCGAGTGGGCACAGGCCTCATTCCAACATTGGGCAGTAATTTTGGGTCCCTGACTTGGCCAGACAGTGTTTGTCAGTCATGTGAGCAGAGGCCCTGGAGCCAGGCATTCCTGCCCAGCCCTTTCAACTGTAATCAAGGCGGGGGGTGGGGGGGGGGTGGGTGGTGGCACCAACTCCAGAGGGTAGCTGGAGACGTTTTGTTGTTGTCCGGGACGGTGCAGGGGCGAGGGAAGGTCAGGAACAATGTCAGGTGCAGGCACATCCTGGGATAGAAAACCCCTCCCCTCCCGCTGTGGGTTGGGATCCTGCTTAAGAAGCCAGAGCCCTCTAAAGTGCCGTGCTGCCATGGAACTCTCCAGAAAGGACACATGAGAGGGCCCTGTTCAGCCACAGACAGGGGAAGCAAGGGCGGTTAGGGGCTGGGTGCCAAGGTCTGAGCCCGAAGCCTACTCCCAGCCGGGTTACAATCGCCTGGGCCATTGCCTTGGAGGGGCTACTATGTTCCAGGCACTGGGGATGTGGTTGCAAACAAACAGACACAAATCCCTACCCTCATGGAGCTGACATCTTAGTCAGGGAGACAGATAATAAACAGAAGTGTTATGTAGAATAGACAGAGAGTGAGAAGGGCAAAGGGGAAAAATAAATCAGGGAAGGGGCATAGTGAAGGGAGGGGTGGAGGAGGACAGAGGTTTGAAATAGGGTAGTAAGGGATCTCACAGAGGCAGTAACACTTCAGCAAAGGACTGAAGGGGGTGTGGGAGTGACCGATGCACGTATCCGGTGGAAGAACGTTCCAGGTAAAAGGGACTTCAAGTGCACAAGCCCTGCGGTGGTGATATACTGGCATGTTTGAGGAGCAGCAAGGAGGCGGGTCTGGCTGGATAGAGCAATGAGGAGAGTGGTGGGCTATTCTAAGAACTTTAGCTTTTTCTCTGAGTCATATGGGAGCCAGTGCAGGATTTGGAGGCAGGAGAGGGGCACGACCTGATGGAACCATGTTAAGACATCGTCTTGGCTGCTGAGCTGAGAATAGACTACGGGCAAGGGGAAAAGCCGGATGGTGGCCCAGGTGAGGGATGGTGTTGGCACAGACCAGGGTGGAGGGCTTCTGGATACGCTTGGAAAGCAGAGCTAACAGGACTCGATGTGGGAGTGAGAGCTCTCTGTGTGCCAGATCCTGAATCCAGGGCCCACCCCTTCAGGAGCTCCCCATCAGGGGTGGGGGGTGGGGGGGGTATGGATCGCACAGGAGCCCGGGGGGAGGCTCTAACCCTGAAATGCTAAAGGGACAGAGAAACTGATCTCTATATAGAGTTTGGGAAGTAGGTCAAAATATGGTCAGAGTCCTGAAGAATCTCAGAATAAAGGCAAAGGAGGTGGAGTGCCTGGGCTGTGGGGAGCAGCCTGATTTCCACGTCAGTCATACACTCCTCTTCTCTCGGGGCTGGAGGAAAACTGGAGGCCTCCGGAGCCCGTCTCTGGTAGTACTCCCTCATGGAGCAGTCCCCCAGCCATTCCCTTATTTGCTGAGTCAGTCAAGGAACATGGATTAGCCACTCCCTGAGCTGTGCTGGGCTGGCAGGCTGAGCTGGCCGGCTGACCTCTCTTATCCCATAGGACTTACAAGACTTCCTGGGTAGCAAGACAAAAGGGAGAAGTTGCAGCAGTAGGTGAGTTAGTCCCTGAGAGTCAGGGCGGGTGGGCACTGGGACCTGGGCTGCCACCAAAGGCGTGGTTAGTTTTCTCATCAAACCCACTTCCCAAACCGGGCTCCTCCTTCCCTTTGCCCTGGCCACCTCCAGGGGCTTGAGCCCCCTACTCCTGGTCCTCTGGAAGGCGGGAGTGCAGGGTGCAGGGCTATGTCAAGCCAAGCCAGGGCTCATAGCTCGAGAGAGGGCAGCTGGAGCAGGCACTAAGCTGCCCCAGCTGAGGGACACAGCCCCCCCCAAGCCCTGTGAGAGGAAAGGGCCAAAGTCCCCTGGCCAATGTCTGGTGCAGGACCCTAGCTCTATGCTTCTCAGACCAGAGGGATATGGGTAGTTCATGAGTCATACATTATTTAACCTACTGATAGAAGGCAGAGAGCCCATGGAACACTGCCCGCTACCCTCTGTCATCTCACTTCACATCCTTGTCAGTGAAGCGAGTCGCTGGTTCCAGATTCCAGAAGGTCCAGTAACAACAAAACAACAACAGTAGCTGTTGTTGAGCGAGTCTCTCTGCAGAGTAAAGATCTGGACACTTTACACACACGTTTTGTCTCATTTAAAACCCTACCTCGAGCCAATGAGGTGCCAGCTATTAGTGTGATCTTGTTAGAGATGAGAAGACTTAGGCTCAGAAAACTCGAGTTCCCCGTCCAGCACACACGGCTCAGAAGAAGCAGAGCTGGCATTTGAAACAATCCAGGAGCACATGCTCATTTTGGTTAAGGGTGAGCCCAGAGTCACAAAACCAAAGTTCCCTGGCTGCTCCTGGTGGGGAGGAGTAGAGGAGGACGGGAGCCCTTCTTACTGGAGCTGTCCTCCCCTCTCCTCCCCCACCCACCTCACTCAGCTTCCCTTGTCCTTATTTTTCTCTTCCCCCTTTGCTGGTTATGCCGAGGTTGTAGAGGCTGGGGCAAGGGCCCCTCCATCTTCCAGATCTAGAGATGCAAGGCCTGGGGCTGGGGATTCAGGAGGGGAGATGTTTTGGCTAGAAGATCCAGGGCAGAGTGGGGGATTGGAGGAGTGGGGGGTGTCCCAGGGAAGGGGGATCATGCTTACAGATTTGGGCAAAGCCCCCCAAAGCTACAATGAGGGTCTGACCTGGCTCCAAACCACTGTGGTCTGGCTCCTTCTTGTTAGTAAGGAATGATGAATTTGAGAAATTACTGGAAGGATTGGGGGAAACAATGAATTTCCTCAGCCACACTTGGGGTGGGTTTGAGGAGTAAGGGGGCCTTCCCAAAGGCCCGGAGCCCCATTCCTCAGAATTCTTCTCAAATGCTTTACGGGGTAGGTACTATCACTGTATCTGCTTTTAAAATGAGGAAACTGAGGCATAGGGATGTGTAGGAGCTTACCCAAAGTTGTACCATAAGTGGCAGATCCTGATTTGAACCCAGATAATTTTGCTCTACAGCCATCTGGGTGACTAGCTGAGGTGCTTCCTGAGTTTCTCCTCCGATGGACCGAGGAACAGAGCAGAGCTCCAGGAAGCCCAGCTCTGCCACTCACTGGTTATATGTGGAACCCTGGGCAAGCTATTTCATCCCTCTGAGCCTCAGTCTCCTCATCTATAAAACGGGGCAATAAGAAAACTCCAGCAAGGTTGTATATGAAAGTACCTCTTCCCTACAACCCAGGAACAACCCCTGCTCAGTCTCACATTGTTGGGCCTTGACTGGGTCTGACTGTCGGGGCTGCTTTGTGAATCCCCCAGAGGTCTTGGTCCTCCTGTGGCCAGCACCACAGGTTGGCTGGACTGGGAGAGGTGAGGCTAGCGGCTGTGGACCTGGGGTCCGGCCTTGATCTCCTACCCTGGTTCTGAGCTCTGATTGGTAACAGTGTCCCAGTCCCAACCTTGCTCACCCCTGCTCTGGTCCCTGGGTACCCTTTCTAATGCCTTGGTGACCTGCCCAGTCCCCTAAAGCCCTGAGGAAGCTCTGCCTTGCCGTGGCTGCTCCTCTCAAGGACTAGAATTCAGCCTCCCGGCCCCTATTGGGGTCCTGCCACCCCCTCCTCACCTGCCCTTGGACGTTTTGCCATTGGTCATGTCCTCCCTCCGACTTCCTGTGGGACTGCAGATCCCATGGCCCCCTGCGGGTCCCCTACTACTGACTGGGGCCACCGTCCTTCAGAGAGCCTGTCGGGCCCAGGAAGGACCTGGTTCCTCTGCTCTCCTCCCTGTTGGGTAGGTAAGGCACCGCACCATGAGAAAAAAGAAATAAGGAGTTTCCTACACCCAAGTACAATGGCTGAGTGCTTAGGCTGAGCCAGGAGAGCCTTCTGCCCACCACTGGCATGCCCTCCAACCTCCCCCTCCCAGCCTAGGGGGTGGAAGGAGTGTGGGGAGGAGCGCTGGGAGCTGCTCCTCGGCCCTGCAGACCCGATCTACTTTGTGCCTGGCTCCAGGAGGTAGAGGTCAAATCGCAGCCACGAAGGAGCAGAGGAGAGGAGAGAAGAGGGAGGAGGAGGAAATACGATGAGTCCGGTGGTGGAGAGCTGGGGCCAGGGGGGGCCGGGGAGGGAGGGGGAGCTGGGCCCAGGGCTATTTCTGTACAATAATACAGGGGAAGAGGGCCAAGCTGACAGGACAGTGATTAGTCTTCAGGGAGCAAAGGCGAAGACTCTGCCGGCAAGCCTGGGGCTGGAGGAGCTGGCCTGGGGCCCAGTCCGGTGGGCTGGAGCAATGATTTCAGAGGCCTGGAATCCGAGGCGAGCTGGGCCCGTGGACTAGGGAGCAGGAAAGGTGGGAGCAGGGAGAGGGGAGCCAGCCATCCTCCAGGCCCCACCTCCAAGGCCGGAGGCTGGGAAGGGGGTGTGAGTTGGCCTGCCCCGTCGGCCCAGTCTGCCACCACGGGGTTATCTGGCTGCTGGTAGGGGCAGAGTTTCTGCAATCCAAGCTTCCTGGGCTCTGGCCTGTGGGGGAGATGTCGTGAGAAAGAGCCAGGAACACAAGGCTCGGAAACCTCAGGGGAAGAGTCAAGCTTGCTTTTTCTTTCCCACGGGATTTCCAGTCATGGGGGCCGGGAGAGGAGGTGTGAGAGGTCAGGGAGTGGGGAGGGATTGCAGCTCATTTCTGCAGCACTGACTCTGTGCTGTGCCTCTTGTACGTTTCCACACTGACGCCTCCTACATACCAGGTGAGGTGGGAATGCTCACACTTGGTTTACACTGAGAAAGCCGAGGCTCAGAGAGTGAAGTACTTTGCCTAATAGCATGCAGCTAGGACGCCCAGAGCCATATTCGGACCCAGGTCCATCGTACACGAAAGCCCTGGCTTTGGAGACAGTATAGCAAAGTGAGGGGTTAAGAGTCTAAGTTCTCCGCGACAACCGGCTTTGAATCTCTCCCTGGTTCCCTGCCAGCCACGTGAGCTTGGGCAAGTTACTTCCCCTCTCTTAGCCGCAGTTTCCTCATCTGTAAAGTGGAGCTGCTAATAGTACATACCTCCTAAGATTATTCTGAGGATTCAAGAAGCTGATATATGTGAAGCACCTAGAACAGCACACAGTATACGATAACTCATGCGGAAGGAGTATTACGTGAGTATTCAACACTGCCCTCCGTGGGCACCATTAGAGAACAGAGTGTGAGAGAGGTGAGGGAGTTGTGTGGGGGGAATACAGGGCAGAGGGTTGCCCCAATCCCTTTAGAACTGGAGTCCTCCCACATTTGGACAATAGTATCAGGAATCTTCCAATATGGGGAGCCCTTGTGACCCAGAAATTTCACTTCTGGGAATTCATCCTAAGGAAATAATGGGTCAAGAAAGCAAAGATGTATGTACCAGGATGTTCATTTTCAGGCTGTTCATTACAGTGAAAAGCAGGGGCTTGCTTAAATGAATTATGGCATTATTCGTACACAGCAGCCATTAAAAACAATGATGTCACTCTTTAGGTATTGATATGGAAAGAGATTCCTGATACAGTTGTTAAGGGAATCAAAGCAGTTTGCCACACTGCAGGTATGTGGGGTCTGGGAGAGGAGGTCTTGGAGGGTCAGGGTCGGGGAGGGGAACTCATTCATATTTGAAATTTGTTTACTGTGAACATTTATTACTTTAATAATTAGAAGAAAACAGCAATGAAACTATTGCCATTTTGAAAAAATAACCTCAAAGGTTCAGAGACTTCCAGCTGGAAAGTGGTTGTGTGCCTGTGTCCTCTGGGCATTCAGATGAGGGGTTCCCCGGGCACGAGTGATCTCCCCACTCAGGAGCAGGCCTGTTGTTTCACCCCCTCCCAGTTCTCCCCACCAAGTGGAAGGGCACAGCAAAAGGGCCTGGTGGGATCAGACAACCCTGGCATCTGCTGCTGAAACAAAGTTTCAAAGTGACCAACCAAGGCCAACGTGACCTTCCACCTCCATTCATTCATTCGTGTCTTCATTCATTCAAATATCAAACGAGCACCTACTATGTGGCTAGACTAAGTGACGAGGACACAACAGTGAATAAAATAGACAAAATCCTTGCTCTTGTGGAGCTGGTGCTTTAGTGAAGGCAGACAGACAATAAAGACAGATTATATAGAGAGTCTATTGGATGGCAATAAGTGCTCTGGAGAAAAATAAAACAGCAAATGATAAGCATGAACATGAAGTGGGGTTGCGATTGAAAACTAGAGTGGTCAGGGAAGGCTTCCCTGGAAAAAGTGACATTTAAGTCAACACCTCAAGAAGATGAAGGAACGAGCCACGTGGCTAGTTGGAGGAGGGGCATTCCAGGCAGAGGGAACAGCCCTGGGGCTGGGGGGTATTTGGTGTGTTGAAGTGTAGAAAAAAGGCCAAGCAGGGGTAGCAAAGGGAATAGGAGTGGTACATGAGTACGAAGAGGGAACAAGCAGGAAAGCAGGCAAGGCTGTACCAGACAGGGAAAGGTTTTGGGTTTTCCTGTGAGTTAAATGGGAGCCAGTACAGGGTTTTGAACAGAGTAGTGCCCACTATTTTAACAGGAGCACTTTGGCTGCTGCCATGCAAACAGGCTGCAGGAGGAAGGGTTAAGGAGAGAATCAGGGAGACCAGTGAAGGCATTGTTCTGAGCACCACCTATGGCCGTCATCGACGCAAGAGGTGATGGTAGCTCAGACCATGGCAGTGGAGGTTGTGAGGAGTAACTGGCATCATAGTCCCTTTCTACTCTGACAATCTAGGTCCAGATTCCCCCACCAAATCCAGAATGAGCTGTGGCAACCTTTCCTCTTTAGTGAGAATAATAACACACAGTGTATCCCAGTATCAGAATACCCTTCTTAGTCCCTCTCAGCCCCCACCTGCTCCCAGGACCTGGCCCGCCCCTCCAGCCGAGGCTAAGGCTGTCAGCTCCAGGAAGGTAGGGTCCTTTGCCTGTTTGGTTCACTGCTGTACCTCCAGGGCCTGCAACAGTGTCTGGTACTCACTTGGCACTGAATGAATGAATGAATGAATGAATAAACAAAGAGTGCTGTGGCAGTCTAGAGGAGGGGGTAAGGAATTCTGTTGGATGGTGGGAGGAGGAGAGGGGTGGGGATGGGTGGGCACATCTGATCTGCCTACTCAGCGAGATCCCTGCAAAGTAATCCCGGACTCCAGAACATACACGCAAGTGCAGGTGGGCCCTTCCCCTCTCAGCCTCGCTGACTGACCATGAGTGTGAATGTTGGCCATCCCATTGCTTGGTCATGGGAGAAAGAGAAATGGTCACCTTGCCTTCCTGCTCGAACAGGATCACTCCCATCTTAGAAGTAGGGAAGCAAGTTTAGGGGAATGTATAGAGTCAGGGTCCTGACTGAGGAACAGGAATTGGGGACAGACAGAGTCCAAAGCTTGGGCCCATCCCAGTCCTGGAAAACAAGTAGAAACCATTTTTCACCCTCCCTCTCTGTCCTCCACTGTCTCCTTCCCTGCCCTCCCGGCACAATCCTCCCCCAAGAGCCTTATTCCCATTCAACAATATGCCTTCCCAACCTCTCTGTCCTCCCTCTTGCTGATCCTTCACCAGACTCTCCACCAGCCCTTTCATTCCTTTGAAACCCTCACTCCCTTCCGTGGAGATTCCCCGTAATCTTGAAACTATCTCTAACCTCCTTTCTTAGCAACCACCTGATTCTTTGCAGACACCATCACCCTCATCTCTGCAATCTGCAGAGGGAAGGGCAGATCGGCTGTCTTCATGAGACCACGAGCACACCATTTTCCTTGTATGTTATTCATGGTTATGCTGTGAGCCATTAACGTGATCTGGGGCGGGTCTTACAAAGACTTATCAAGCATGTTACCAATAAGATAGGTAAGAAACTGTATCTCACTATTGTTTTCTTTTGCACTCTCCTGCTCATTCGTCATTCAGGACTTCCGGTTAAACATGGCAGATCGAATAAATACATTTAGTGCTGTTCCCTCCCCAAGTCCCACTAAAATGACAGTAAAGAGATTTCGAAGAGACATTAAGTTAAGAGACTAAGGGACTAGCAGAGGAGGCAGACAACTGCAACAAAATATTGAAAGTTGGCAAGCAGATAGGAGAGGACCAGAGAAAGGGGAAACCCAACATGGCAGTGTGGGAAGCCCGGAAGCAGACTGATTTGTTCCATAAAACTCCAGAACTGCCTAGGAACGAGGTTCACCAGATACCTCTGGAAGTGGTGGTGTATTGGGGCTGAAAACAAGTGGATTGGTTGAAGGTCTGTGTAAGAAAAATGAGACTTCCAAATCCCTCCTTCCACACTGGCAGAACACCAGAGATCTACTCTCCAGAGAGGCTGGATGTGGAGATGCCGGCCTCAGCTGAAGATAGGGGTGCATCACTGAAACAGGAGAATAAGATGATCACCGACATGCTGAACAGTGAGGCCTCCAGCATACTCTTCCTCACTCCACTCCAAGAACACTGGCAGCCATGATACTGTGTCATTTCTACTCCCCTGCAAGAGATTGGAGGCTTCCTTCCTGGGGAATCTGATATTTGGATGTTCCCTAAAAAGCCCAGAGAACTCAGTCTACTGTGATCAGTCTTCTTAGTTCCTTACTCTTAAAAATGAGCTGACACTTAGGGATCACCAGACGTTTGAGGAAACCTTTTAATGTAGAAGACAGAAAGCAAAACAAAGAGAAAATGAATTCAGAGAAATTAGAAACAATGCAGGGAGCAGAAGAAAACTAAACACAAACAGCCACAACATCTCAGTGGCTTGGAACAGCAAATGACCTTTTGCTCATGTCATATGTTATATGCATGTTGACTAAAGTTCTGCTCTATGTGGTCTTCACTCCAGGATCTGAATCGCAGGGGCAGCTTCTATCTGGGGTATCATCAGGCTCAGAGCAGAGAGGAAAGCAAGATGGTAGAATCACACAGTGACTCTCAAAACTTCTGCTCAAAAGTGGGGCATGTCAATTCCACTCACCTTACATTGACCAAAACAAGTAACATGTCCAAATCTGATGTCAACAGTGCAGGAGATATAGACAGGCCTGACGGACATGTGTAGCGAATATTTTGTCAATACCAGAATCTATCAGAATTCATGAAACAAAAACAGGAGGCAGTCAAAGAAAAAAGAGAGAGAGTTTATAAATTACCAATATGAGAACATAAATACAAAATTAAATAAATGGTTAGGAAGATCAAGTTGACAGCAAAAAGACAAAGGAATGAAAAATAGAGAAAATTAGAACACTCCAATATCTGAATAAAAGGAATACCACCAAGAAAGAAAAGAGACAAGAAAGAATAAGAAACTAGTAATGAAATAGTTCAATTGCATTTCTCAGGATGGAAGGATATAAATTTCTGAATTGAGAGGGCACAAGTATCCAGCACAGTCAATGCAAAAAGACAAATAACAAGGCACATCCTTTGTGAAATTTTAGTACACTTGACAAAGAGATCCTAAAAACTTCCAGAAAGAAAAGAAATAGGTGCATACAAAGTCTCAAGGATCAGAACAGCATCGAACATGAATTCTGATAGATTCTGGTATTGACAAAATATTTGTTGCCCACGTCCATCAGGCCTGTCTATATTTCCTGCACTGTTGACATCAGATTTGGACATGTTACTTATTTTGGTCAATGTAAGGTGAGTGGAATTGACATGTCCCGCTTTTGAGCAGAAGTTTTGAGAGTCACTGTGTGATTCTACCATCCTGCTTTTCTGGAGGGTTCCAGAAGAGGTGCTTCCAAGGGAAAGATGTTTGAACAGACTGTGATGAGATTTACTCTTCTGGCAGACAGTTTGCCGATGGATTAGTTATAAGTGCACAGAAAATCAATCAAACACACAGCAAAATTGAGACAGTTATTAATTCTGCGGAAATACAAAATTTATTCAATAAAGGGCATGTAATCATAGGACACCTCAGGGTTTATAGTTATGTTAATGTCAGCACTGAAGATTGATATAGCTACATCAGGACAATGGGAAGAAGGGAAGTGCTTATGTGTAGTCAGGTTGACGAGAAGAGAGTGAAATCCTTGTCTTCTAGAATGAAAGGTCAATAGATGATATCTAAACCTGAAAAATCAAGATATATCAGAACATAATTTAGAAATAATGGAGAAGAAGATAAGAAGGATATTTTTCAGCTAAAAGGGATGAAAATATTTGCCTCCAAGGAGAGGGAATTGCGTATAGAAAGTACTAGGGAAGAGATCTGGTTTTTGTTATAAGCCTTTCAAGCTATGTACATTCACAAATTTTTTTTTTAATTTTATTTTCCTAATTCATTGTGAGGTTGAATACCTTTTAACATGTTTATTGGTCATATTTGTAATTCCTCTTTTATAAATTCCATGATCATATCTTTGCCTATTTTTCTTTTGGGCAGCTTACCTTTTTAAACATTCATTTCTAGAAGTTCATTATAAATTATAGGTCCATACATTAATTCATTCAACAAATATTAATTGAACACCTATTGTATTCCACACACGTGGTAAGTGCTGGAGATACAGCAGGCAACAAGATAGGCCAAGTCTTCGCTCTCACGGAGCACACATCTAAGTGGGGCCAGAGAACGAGTGAACAAATACACAGACACGCTGCTTTCTGATAAGAGTAAGTGCTCTGAGGAAAAGGCAAGAAGGTGACAAGATGGATTGTGAAATGTGGGCGTGGCTTCTTTGGATTGGTGGTCTGAGAAGGCGAAATTTGAGTCATTCAGGCCTCAGGAGGATTTGGGGACAGATGTACCATTTCGGACACCAGAAATAGCAACTGTAGATGTGCTAAAGTGGAAAAAAAAAAAAGGAGGAGTGATAGAGGAACAGGAGGAAGACCACTGTGAATAAATGTTGCCAATCATTCCTCCAAATCTGTCACTTGTTTTAACTTTGTTTATGTTGTCTATTCGCACGTAGATGTTTCAGAATTTTGCTGCCATCAAATTTATGTCTTTTTCATTTACAGCTTCTGTTTCTTGTGGTTTCTTTAGAAGAAGATTTTCCCCTACACCAATATTATAACCATACTTTTCAATATTTTTAGAATAGCTTCATAGTTTGTGTTTTACATTTTTGCTTTTAATTTGTCTGTAATCTGATTTTTAAGTGGTGTGAAGAAAGGATCCAATTTTTTTCTTAAATGGATAGCCAATTGCCTCAATACCGTTGATTGAATAGACCATTCTTTCCCTATTGATTTGAAAGGCCACCTTCATTAAATACCGGATTACCCCGTACCCATGGACGTGTTTCTGGTCTCTATTCAGTTGCTTTGTTCTACATCTCTATCCCTGCACTAGGTCTGATTATTAGGCCAGTAATCCTGCCTGAGGCTAAATTGGCTATTCAGGGCCCTTGTCCATTCTGACTGGTCTGAGCTTATGCCACACCCATTGTTATCCATCTTGAACAAGAGCCCTAGCACACACTTTTCATTCCCCAAAATGTATAAAATATTTTGATATGTGGCAAAGCAAGTCGCCCTTTTCATGGTTCTTCCCTTTCAAAATTGTCTTAGCTATTCTTGCACATTTTCTCTCACACATGAATTTTCTAATCAATTTGTCAAGTTCTGTGAAGACTCCTGCTGGGAATTTGACTGTGATTGAATTAAATTTATGGATTAGCCTGGAAAGAATTGATATCTTTACAATATTGAGTCTTCCCATCCAGGAACATGTATGTTTCTCCATTTATTTAGATCTCTTTAAAAGTTCTTCAGTAAAATTTTATAGTCTTCCTTTTATACACCTGGCATGCTTCTTGTTTGGATTTTCCTAGATATTTTTCAGTTTTGTTGCTTTTGTGAAAGGAGCCCATTTATCTCTTTTATTTCTAGTTGGTTGTTGCCGGGTTCTATTGATTTCTTTTCAAATTAACTTCATTTTAAAACAGTTTTAGATTTATAGACAATTCCAAAGATAGTAAAGAGAGTTCTCATACACCTCACACCTCATTTTCCTTATTTTTAACAACTTAACATGACTACAGTACATTTGTTACAATTAATGAACCAATATTAGTACATTATTATTAGCTGAAGTCCAGAGTTTATTCATAATTCCTTAGTTTTTCCCTAATGTCCTTTTCCCGTTGCAGGAGTGCATCCAGGGCACCACATTACGTTTACTTGTCATGTGTCCTTAGGCTCCTCTTGGCTGTGACAGTTTTCAGACTTTCCTTGTTTTTGACGACCTGGACAGTTTCAAGGAGTACTGGTCAGATATTTTATAGAATGGCCCTCAGTTGGGAATTACCTAATGTTTTTCTCTTGATTAGACTGCGGTTATGTGTCTTGGGGAGGAAACACACAGAGGTAAAGTGCCATTTTCATCCAACATATAAAGGGAACAATTAATAAGACTTAGCACTGTTGATGTTAACTGTGACCATCTAGCTGACTTATGTTTGTCAGCTTTCCGCATTGTAAAGTTACTGTCGCCGCTTTCCACACTGTACCCTTTGGGAGAAATGACTACGGGCAGCCCATACTTAGAGTGTGGGGAGCTATGATCCATTTCCTCGAGGGCAGACTACTTATGTAAAATATTCAGAATTCTTGTGCCCAAGAGATTTCTCTCCTCTCCATTTATTAATTTATTCAGTCATTTTATCTATCAGTATGGACTCACAGATATTCATTTTATACTTTGAGTTGTAAAATCCAATACTACTTTCTTTGTTTTGTTGCTCATAATTTTACTTTGCCCGTTGGTCACTCTTACAGTTGGCTCTTGTGCTCCTTTGACATCCCCCCAACAATGTATGGGTTTTGTTTTCTGTTTTGGGTTTTTGGTTTTTTTTTTGGTACTATCTTACTCTCTGGTACTATAAGATGCTCCAGGTTTATCTTGTATAATTCCTGCACCAGACCTGAAATCAGCCATTTCTTCAAGGATGCCTGGTTCCTTTTATTGGAGGATGGTATTACAAAACAAGATCTGGGGACTAGGTGTGCTCGTTGCTACCAAAGTATCATTGTCTCTAGGCTCACACAGCTGACAGAACAAAGAAATACCTGTGTGTATACTAGCCCATGTGTATACACATATTTATAAATATTTCTATATGTAACCATCCAGATCTATATATCAAGCTAAACATGAGTTCACACTGGTGTCCTCAACTCTAATCCATTGCCACATGGATGATTACCATACTACACACCTATTAGAATGGCTAAAATTCCCAAACTGACCATACCAATTGCTGACAAGGCTCTGAAACAATAAGATACTCCAGGTTTCTCCACTGTAAAGTTACTTTCCCCCCTTTCCATATTGTACCATTTGGGAGTACAGTATATATATATTGGGGTGTATATATATATATATATATTCCCATACACTACACATGTATAGTGGTATTAGAATTGTTAACCCATGTACCCTTGTGGGAAACAACTTTATCAACTGGAGTATAGTGCTTATGTACAGGGTTGTTTTTTGTTGTTTTTTTGTTTGTTTACATTGTCTTACAGACTATGCTGATTTCCAAAGTTACTGTGGTCAATACCTTTTCCCCTCACTGTCCTTCAGTGAAATTGTTTCATATGTTTGCAGTACGGTTAGATTCTCTTGTAACATTCTGCATTCCATCCTGGGATCCCCAATCTCCTGAATGATTTTTTTTAATTTGCGTACATTAAGATTCCCTCTTTGTGCTGTAAAGTTCTATGGGTTTTGAAAAATGCAGTTATATATCCACCACTACATATCATACAGGTATTTTCACCACCCTAAAAGTCCCCTGGCTTCACCTATTCAACTCTTACCCTATCCCTTTGAACCCCTGCCAACCACTGACCTTTTTACTCTGACAGTCACTGTAGCTTTGCCTTTTCCAGAATGTCATATAATTGTAATCATATAGTATGTAGCCTTTTCATACTGGCTCCTTTCACTTAACAATATGAATTTAAGATTTACCCATGTCTTTCTGTGGCTTGATAACTCATTTCTTTTTAGCAAAATAATATTCCGTTGTCGGGATGTATCCCAGTTTGTTTATCCATTCGCCTGCTGAAGAACATCTTTGTTGCTTCCAGTTTGGGACAATTATGAATAAAGCTGCTCTAAACCTTTGTGTGCAAATTTTTGTGTGGGCATAAGTTTTCAAATCAGTTAATACCTAAAAGTGCAATTGCTGGATTATACGCTAAGACAATCTTCAGCTTTGTAAGAAACTGCCAAGCTATGCATTCCCAGCATCAGTGAGAGTTCTTATTGTTTCACATCCTCATCAGCAATTGGTATGGTCAGTTTGGGAATTTCAGCCATTCTAATAGGTGTGTCGTGTTGTTTTAAGCAATTCCCTAATGAAATATGATGTTGGACATATTTTCATATGCTTATTTGCCATCTATAGATCTTCTTAATGAGGCTGTCTGTTCAAATTGTTCACCCATTTTTAATTGGTTTGTTTTATTTTTGCATTTTGAGTTCTTTGTGTATTTTGGATACAAGCCCTTTATCAGATATGTGTTTTTCCACTTCATCCAAGTTATCAAATTTGTGGGCATAGAGTTTTTCATAGTATTTCTTTATTATACTTTTAAGAGTATATGAGATCAGCAGTGGTAATCCCTCTTTCATTTCTGATATTTGTAATTCTGTATTTTCTCATGTTAGCCTGACTAGATGTTTAGCAATTTTATTGATATTTTCAAAGGACCAATTTTTGGTTTTGTTGATTTTCTCTGTTGTTTTCCATTTTTCAATTTCATTGATTCTGTTCTAATTTTTATTATTTCTGTTCTTCTCTCTTTAGGTTAAATAGCTCCTCTTTCTTCTAGTGTCCTAAGATGGAAGCTTAGATTCTAGATTTTAGATTTTTCTTCCTTTCTGTTATATGCATTGAAAGCTATACATTTTCCTCTTACCACCAATTTTGCTGTATCTCAAAAATTTTGATATGCTTTATTTTCATTTTTATTTAGTTCAAAAAAATTTTAAATTGCCCTACATTTCTTCCTTGACTGACACGTGTCATTTAGAAGTGTGCTGTTTAAGCTCCGAATATTTGAGTCTTATCGATTGATTTTTTAATCTTAATGTTTTAATATGTTTGGTAAAGCTGAATTTTTACTTGTTCTAATAATTTTTCAGTTGCTTCTCTTAGATTTTCTAGGTAGACAATAATATCATCCAAACAGATAGTGATAATTTATATATTGTTTTCTAATATTTATACTTTTAAATTTATATTTCTTACTATATTACATTGGCCGGGATCTTCAGTACAATGTTGAAGAAGAATGATGGTGGTGGGCAACTTGTCTCGTTCTTGATTTTGGTAAGAAAACATCTAATAATTAACCACTATGTGTGGTGTGATGTTTGCTGTAAATTTTTGGTTTCATCTAATTTTCTGAGAGTTTTGGTTTGTTTTAATAAGAAATGAGTATTTAATGTTATAACTTTTTTTAAAAAAGCATCTATTAAAGTAATGGTGTAACTACTCCCCTTTAATATGACAATATTAGTGAATTACTTGATACATATTTCTGATGTTGATCAGCACTGGGAGGTGGGTTTAAATCCCAGCTTTTCCTCCACTTACTAGCTGTGAATTTACGTAACCTCTACCCTCAGTTTTCTAACCAATAGATGCTGCCTCATGAGGCTGTTATGCAGAAAATATTAATAAATACATACATACACACATACATAAATTTATTACACAAAATATATATTATATAAACAAACTAGAACCCAGAACAGATCTTAGTACATAGTAAGTACTAAATACTATTAAAAATTATTGCTTTCTTGGTGGTAAATTCTACAGGCTTATGATTCATGTTGTTAGATTTTGTTTACTAAATATGTATTTATGGCTTCTTCATTGGTGTGATTAGCTATAATATTCTTTGCATATCTTGTTTTTGTCCACCTTCAGAATCAGGGTTATGCTAACTTCCTATAGTGAGTTGGATAGCTGTCCATCTTTTTCTACGCTCAGAAACAGTTTATATAATAAAGATATCTGTTGTCTATATTTGTATTAGTTATATATTGCTGTACAATAAATTATCCTAAAACTTAGTGGCTTAAAACAGCAGATCTATATTATCTCACAGTTTTTATAGATCAAGAAACCAGATACAGTTTAGCTAGATACCTCTGGCTCAGGGTTTCTTACAGCCTACAGTCAAGGTGTTGACTGGGGTTGCAGTCATATCAAAGCTTGGCTGGGGAGGGATCTACTTCCAAGCTCACTCATGTGGCTGTTGGCAGAATCCAATTCCTTGTGGGTTGTTGGATTAAGGACCTCAGTTCCTCACTGGATGTTGGCCAGAGGACTTCCTCAGTTCCTCGCCGTGTGAACCTCTGCATAGGGCAGCTCACGGCATAGCAACTTGCTTCATCAAGGCCAGCAACGAAAAAACAAAGAGGGCCAGCAACACAGAAGTGACCTAATCTTTTTCTAACCGAATCATGGAAGTGACAACCCCATCACTTTTGCCACAATCTATTTACTAAAAACAAGTCACAAGGTCCAGTCTATACTCAAGGAAAGGAACTTAAGCAAAGGTGTGAATAGGAGCAGGTAGGGATTATTGTGGGCCATTTTAGAAGCTGTCTATCACAGCTTTTACAGGTAGATCTTTGACTATACTTTCAGTTCCTTCTATGGTTATTGTTTAACCAGTTTTATACTTCTTAGAGAATTTTGATGATTTATGATTTCTTAGCAAGTGATTTCATCCAGGCTTTCAAATTTATTGGTAAAATAAAACAATTTTCTCTGGAGCTGAAGTTCATTCCTATTATTATGTATGTCTTACTTCTCTTTTTCTTTATCAGAAAGAACATTCATCTATTTCATTGATCATTTCAAAGAACCAGTTTTTAATTTATTGTTCAACTATTTTTTGTATTTTCTTCCATTGATTTCTGCTTTTATCATTAATTACTTCTTTTTACTTTTGTTTAGCTTATTTGTGTTTTTTTCTTAGCTCTTAATAACTTAATTTACTTATCTTCAATATTTCTTGTTTTTTTAAAATAAATGCATTTAAGACCATGCATTTTCCTCTGAGTACTACTTGGCTACACCTCACTGGTATTGATATATAGAGATCTTATTGTTTTTCATCTTGTATTGATTTGTAATTTTCAATCTGATTTTGTCTTTGACCAGATTAGAAGTGTGTCTTTCCCCTCTTATTTCCAGGGGCATGGATTTCAAACCATTACTTTGTTGCTAAATGTAATTTTATTGCCCCTGTGGTTAATATGATTTTTATCATTTGGAATTTGTTGAGATTTCCCTTCGGGCTTAATATATCATCCATTTTTGGAAGTATTCAATGTGCATTTGAAAAGTGTGTGCATTTTGTTAGTTAGAACAAAGCATACATATGTTCAAGTTTGTTAATTGTATTATTTAAATTTTATTTTCTTTATTATTTTTTTAACATCTTTATTGGAGTATAATTGCTTTACAATGGTGTGTTAGTTTCTGCTTTATAACAAAGGGAATCAGTTATACATATACATATGTTCCCATATGTCCTTATTTAGTTAGTAGTTTAGTTAGTAAGTCGGCACCTGATGCGAATTTCTGAAGAAGTTGGGTTTTTCACACTACAATTGTGGTCTTGCTGGTCTCCATTTTAAACCTATGTTGTAAAGGCTTATATGTAAATCTTTGTGGTGGCATGTACCTATCATCAATAAAATATCCTTTATCTTTTAAAATGCTTTTTGCTTTGAATTCTGTTTTGTCTGTCATTAATATTGCTACATCTGTATTCTTTGTAATGGCTCGAGTATATTTTTTCAATTCTTTTATTTTCAACCATTTTGTGTAATTTTGTTTTACATACATGTCTTGTAAATGGTTTAAAAAGTATACATTTTCTTTCTAAGGTTTACCTGTACATTATTAATACACATACTAAGACATACACATTTTCTGTCAACATTTAGCATTAATCTGTATCTCTTGTCTCCCTCTAAACAAGGCAAGAGATATAATTTGCATTTTCTTACCTCTGCTGCCTCTTTACCAGCCACTGCCCATGCTGCCACCCTAATCACTACTTGTATTGGTATCTTCTCTTACACATTGACTGGTTTCATTGCTTCTTACACCCTACTTGTGTAGGTGTCTCTTAGTGGTACATATCCACTATTGATTATTTCAGAGATGATTTGTGACTGATAAAATTTCTGAGTGCTTATTCGAGAAAATGCCTTTATTTCACCCTCTTCACGGTCTCTTTGTATTGGTCAAGTATATTCCAGAATGGCAATATTTTAAAATACATAGTATATTTCATTTCTAGAGGTATGGGATATGAGGAGTCTTAGGTGTACTCAGTCCATCATTTTACTCTCCCATACCTATTTCTTACCTCAGGTCTCTGTGGACCAGGGCTGGGAAAACTGCCCTTCTACCATCCCTTTCTATGCTCCCCTGTCACCACCGGGAAGATTTGTCAATTATCGGGACACAGATTGGGCCACCAATCAGTAGGTCAAGTCACTATGCAGCACAGTCAGGATAAAGGTGTCAATTGTTCTTTTCCTCTTTTGCCCATGTAGCTGGAGCCATGTGCTAGCTTAGAAACAGCTTTTGATCAGCCATGACTCTTTTTTGTCTCTTTCTTTCCCAAAGCCAATAAGAGTGAGCTAAGAGCCGAGATTCAGGTTTGGCCTTGCAGTAGGAAGAGATCTCTAGTCTGGAGTCCACAAGATCCAGCCAAGTGCATCAGGGCTTGTACTGAGGTTTGAGACCCAAAGCCCAACTAACCATGAAGTGCTACTTTGCTTTCCATTGTTATTGTTCTGTGTGAGTATATCTCCACCTGGGAACCTTGTGGGGACGGCGGGCTTCGGTCTGGGGCAATATTTTGGTGTTCCCACGTCCCTTGGCCACAAGAGAACAATAATCGCACTATATTTCCAACAATGGCTTCATGGTAATATTATTGAAGCTCCATTTCATTAAAGATATAAAGAGTAAAATTGAATTCAGCACCACCAAACCAGCTTTACAACAAATGCTAAAGGAACTTCTCTAGGCAGGAAACACAAGAGAAGGAAAAGACCTACAATAACAAACCCAAAACAATTAAGAAAATGGAAATAGGAACATAGATATCAATAACTACCTTAAATGTAAATGGACTGAATGCTCCAACCAAAAGACATAGACTGCCTGAAGGGATACAAAAACAAGACCCATATATATCCTGTCTAAAAGAGACCCACTTCAGACCTAGGGACACACACAGACTGAAAGTGAGGGGATGGAAGAAGATATTCCATGCAAATGGAAATCAAAAGAAAGCTGGAGGAGCAATTCTCATACTAGAAAAAACAGACTTTAAAATAAAGACTATTACAAGAGACAAAGAAGGACACTACACAATGATCAAGGGATCAATCCAAGAAGAAGATATAAAAATTGTAAATATTTATGCACCCAACATAGGAGCACCTCAAAACGTAAGGCAAATGCTAACAGCCATAAAAGGGGAAATCAACAGTAACACAATCATAGTAGGGGACTTTTAACACCCCACTTTCACCAATGCAGAGATCATCCAAAGTGAAAACAAATAAGGAAACCCAAGCTTTAAATGATACATTTAACAAGATGGACTTAATTGATATTTATAGGACATTCCATCCAAAAACAACAGAATACACTTTCTTCTCAAGTGCTCATGGAATATTCTCCAGGAGAGATCATATCTTGGGTCGCAAATCAAGCCTTGGCAAATTTAAGAAAATTGAAATCGTATCAAGTATCTTTTCCAACCACAACACTATGAGACTCGGTAAAAAATACAAAAACATAGAGGCTAAACAATAACCAAGGGATCACTGAAGAAATCAAAGAGGAAATCAAAAAATACCTAGAACAAGTGACAATGAAAACTACTAAATAACCAAGGGATCACTGAAGAAATCAAAGAGGAAATCAAAAAATACCTAGAAACAAATGACAATGACAACACGACTACCCAACACCTATGGGATGCAGCTACAGCAGACCTAAGAGGGAATTTTATAGCAATACAATCCTACCTCAAGAAAAAAGAAACATCTCAAATAAACAACCTAACCTTATACCTAAAGCAATTAGAGAAAGAAGAACAAGACACCCCAAAGTAAGCAGAAGGAAAGAAATCATAAAGATCAGATCAGAAATAAATGAAAAAGAAATGAAGGAAGCAAGAGCAAAGTTCAGTAAAACTAAAAGCTGCTTCCTTAGAAGATAAAAACAATTGATAAAACACTAGCCAGACTCATCAAGGAAAAAAGGGAGAAGACTCAAATCAATGGAATTAGAAATGAAAAAGAAGTAACAACTGAAACTGCAGAAATACAAAGGATCATGAGAGATTACTACAAGCATTTATATGCCAATAAAATGGACAACCTGGAATAAAGGGACAAATTGTTAGAAAAACACAACCTTCCGAGACTGAACCAAGGAGAAAGAGAAAATATAAAGGGACCAATCACAAGCACTGAAACTGACACTGTGATTAAAAATCTTCCAACAAACAAAAGCCCAGGACCAGATGGCTTCACAGGCGGATTCTATCAAACATTTAGAGAAGAGCTAACACCTATCCTTCTCAAACTCTTCCAAAATATAGCAGAGGGAGGAACACTCCCAAACTCATTCTACGAGGCCACCATCACCTTGATACCAAAACCAGACAAAGATGTCACAAAGAAAGAAAACTACAGGCCAATATCACTGATGAACATAGATGCAAAAATCCTCAACAAAACACTAGCAAACAGAATCCAACAGCACATTAAAAGGATCATACACCATGATCAAGTGGGGTTTATCCCAGGAATGCAAGGATTCTTCAATATACGCAAATCAATCAATGTGATGAACCATATTAAGAAATTGAAGGAGAAGAACCATATGATCATCTCAATAGATGCAGAAAAAGCTTTCGACAGAATTCGACACCCATTCATGACAAAAAACCCGCCAGAAAGTAGGCATAGAGGGAGCTTACCTCAACATAATAAAGGCCATCCATATATGACAAATTCACAGACAACATCGTTCTCAATGGTGAAAAACTGAAACCATTTCCTCTACGATCAGGAACAAGACAAGGTTTTCCACTCTCACCACTATTACTCAACATAGTTTTGGAAGTTTTAACCACAGCAATCAGAGAAGAACAAGAAATAAAAGGAATCCAAATCAGAAAAGTAGAAGTAAAGCAGTCACTGTTTGCAGATGACATGATACTACATATAGAGAATCCTAAAGATGCCACCAGAAAACTACTAGAGCTAATCAATGAATTTGGTAAAGTAGCAGGATACAAAATTACTGCACAGAAATCACTTGCATTCCTATACACTAATGATTAAAAATCTGAGAGAAATTAAGGAAACACCCCCATTTACCATTGCAACAAAAAGAATAAAATACCTAGGAATAAACCTTCCTAAGGAGACGGAAGACCTGTATGCAGAAAACTATAAGACAATGATGAAAGAAATTAAAGATGATACAAACAGATGGAGAGATATACCATGTTCTTGGATTGGAAGAATCAACATTTTGAAAATGACTATACTACCCAAAGCAATCTACAAATTCAGTGCAATCCATATCAAACTACCAACGGCATTTTTCACAGAACTAGAACCAAAAATATCACTATTTGTATGGAAACACAAAAGACCGCGAATAGCCAAAGCAATCTTGAGAACGAAAAACGGAGCTGGAGGAATCAGGCTCCCTGACTTCAGACTATACTACAAAGCTACAGTAACCAAGACAGTGTGGTACTGGCACAAAAACAGAAATATAGATCAATGGAACACGATAGAAAGCCCAGAGATAAACTCCCACACGTATGGTCACCTTATTTTTGATAAAGGAGGCAAGAATACACAATGGAGAAAAGACAGCCTCTTCAGTAAGTGGTGCTGGGAAAACTGGACAGCTACATGTAAAAGAATGAAATTAGGACACTCCCTAACACCGTACACAAAAATAAACTCAAAATGGACTGAAGAACTAAATGTAAGGTCAGACACTATAAAACTCTTAGAGGAAAACATAGGCAGAACACTCTATGACATAAATCACAGCAAGATCCTTTTTGACCCACCTCCTACGGAAATGGAAATAAAAGCAAAAATAAACAAATGGGACCTAATGAAACGTAAAAGCTTTTTCACAGCAAAGGAAAACATAAGACAAAAAGACAACCCTCAGAATGGGAGAAAATATTTGCAAATGAAGCAACTGACAAAGGATTAATCTCCAAAATTTACAAGCAGCTCATGCAGCTCAATATCCAAAAAACAAACAACCCAATCCAAAAACGGGCAGAAGACCTAAATAGACATTTCTCCAAAGAAGATATACAGATTGCCAACAAACACATGACAGGATGCTCAGCATCATTAATCATTAGAGAAAAGCAAATCAAACCTACAATGAGGTATCACCTCACACCGGTCAGAATGGCCATTATCAAAATATCTACAAACAATAAATGCTGGAGAGGGTGTGGAGAAAAGGGAACCCTCTTGCACTGTTGGTGGGAATGTAAATTGATACAGCCACTATGGAGAACACTCTGGAGGTTCCTTAAAAAACTAAAAATAGAACTACCATAGGACCCAGCAATCCCACTACTGGGCACATACCCTGAGAAAACCATAATTCAAAGAGTCATGTACCACAATGTTCATTACAGCTCTATTTACAATAGCCAGGACATAAAAGCAACCTAAGTGTCCATCGACGGATGAATGGATAAAGAAGATGTGGCTCATGTATGCAATGGAATATTACTCAGCCAAAACGGGAAACAGTTTTTAAAAAAGCAAAAACAAACAATAAAAACACACATTGACGAGACTATCAGAAGCACTTATTGTGCTTTCTCTTGGCCTAGTTGCTAAGCTGCTGCCTCTCGGTCTACATTAACACGGCAGTATCGTTGGAAAGTTTTCATTTTGATCATCACTGGTAGCATCACTGCCTTTTTTCCATGGCAGCTAAGTAGTGTTCTGGAGTGCCTGTGACTCAGTTATATTCAAAGTGGTAAAGTGACTTGGGGATTTTGTATGATCCAATTTACCAAGATGTTTTTAGTTTGGCAGATCCTTAATGGTACAACCACTGACAGTATTAAAAGAAGACATTAGTTATACAATTTTAAACTGTGTCTCAGTATTGGATCACAACACCTATAATGGCTTTAATTAATAATACTCTTGTAATTATGCTGCAAGTAACATAACTCTACTAGATTGTATTATATGCAAGATAATTTTAAGAAAATGTGTGTATTAAGGAATATTGGTCTATTGAAAGCCTTTAGATCAATGTAAATAAAACTAGCACAATTTTGTAAAAAATAAATAAATAAAAAAATTTTAAAAAGGAACGAAATTGAGTTATTTGTGGTGAGGTGGATGGACCTAGATTCTGTCATACAGAGTGAAGTAAGTCAGGAAGAGAAAAACAAATATACGCCAACACATATAAACGGAATCTAAAAAAATAAAGAAAATTGTTCTGAAGAACCTAGGGGCAGGACAGGAATAGAGACGCGGACGTAGAGAATGGACTTGAGGACACAGGGAGGGGGAAGGGTAAGCTGGGACGAAGTGAGAGAGTGGCATGGACATAGGTACACTACCAAATGTAAAATAGATAGCTAGTGGGAAGCAGCCGCATAGCACAGGGAGATCGGCTCGGTGCTTTGTGTCCACCTAGAGGGGTGGGATAGGGAGTGTGGGAGGAGACACAAGAGGGAGGAGATATGGGAATTATGTATGTGTATAGCTGATTCGGTTTGTTATAAAGCAGGAGCTAACACACCATTGTAAAACAATTACACTCCAATAAAGATGTTTAAAAAGAACCAGTGAAACTGAGTATGCCTTCAGTGAAGAAGACACAGGTGTCAATTTCAGTGGGCCTCAGCCCCAGGGCTACCATGTCAGTTTGTAGAGGTTATGGACTACACAGCTCTAGGGCACCCCCTTCTCATCATAGACTATGTGAATGGCGACCCCTGGAATTGTGCACCACGACCCTAGGAGGTGTCCCCACTCAGCCCTGCCCCAGCTACCTGTAATGGCGTTTGCCAATCCCTTTGCCCTTACAAATCATCCAGTAAATGTCTGCTGTCCTAACATTCCAAGTCTTGTCTTGTCATAGTGCCTTATCCCACGCTCCTTGGTTTAGACCAATCAGCTCTTTGACACCTGTTTTGGTTAAACTTGGGGTGTAGACAGCAGACATGCCCCAGACTATATAGACGGGAAATGGAGAAACCAGTGTTCAAAGCCAGGTCTATCTGATTGCAAAGCCTGTACTCTGTCTACTACAGGAAAAGGGATGGAGGAATGCAGCTGACAAAATGGCTCAGGTGTTATACTAGCCCACGAAGGGCATGATTATCCCAGACTCATTTATTCATTCAACACATTTTCCCTAAGTCTCTACCTGACAATCACTCAAGGTCTCTTCTAACTCCACCGTTTGGTGATATAGGGTATCTCCAATCTCTCTTAATTTAGTGAGGCCCCTTTTGGTCACAAATGGCAGGGACCCAACTCAAACTGGTCAAACCAAAATGGGATCGTGTTAGTTCACATAAATGAAAAGTACAAGAGTAGTCTGGTCAGGCAATGCTAGATTCCCAGACCCAAATAAAGTCTATCCATGTCTTGGAAGCCCATTTCTCCCTGTAGGCATCATTCGCAGGTAGACTCTTCTCACAGAGCTCCCGAAACTCTAGGATTATGTCTTCTGGCTGATCAATCCCCAGAGTCTCTTTCCCTATATTTTTATCAAAGGTTCCAGGGAAGATTTGTATTGGCCAAGCTGGGCTCACATGACTCTGCATAAACCAATCATCACTCTATCCAGTGTGATGGAATGCTCTGATTGGCTCACATGAGTGGGAGAGGTGGTTTCCTATGTAAATGTGGGGTGCTGTTATTAGAAGAGAAGGAATGGATGCTGAGCAGGGAGAAACAATGGTCTGCTGCATTTCTCATTTTACGGATAAGAAAATTGAGACCCTGAGAAGGGTAGGCACTAGCCCATGATCCAGCGGCCTTTGTATCAGGCAATATTAAGCGACTTTTGCAGGCCAGGAGTTATGAGCAGCTGCCTCCTGCTTCTGTCCTAGCATCAGAGACGCTAAGACATCTCTGGTGGCAATTTTGAAGTTTTCAAGGTCAAGGGAAGTTGTGGGTCTGGCAGGGCTGCCAATGTGTGCTGTGAAGAAAACGCTGTGGGATGGAAATCAGGATACGTGGATTCTAGTCCTAGCTCTGCCACTAATTTTGTGAGTAAACTTGAGCAAGCCCACTTCTCACCTTAGACCTCAGTTTCCCCACCTATAAGCTGAGAAGGTTGGATTGAATGGTCTGAAAAGCATACTATAAATTGATGCTTTTGTTCCACTCTTGGGGAGGGAGGGAGAGAAGGCAGAAGGCCGAGAGGGAGTCCCTCCTCTCCATCTGGAACTGTGTGGAATTTCTGCAGTGGAGACATTTAACCTGACTTTAATTTGAGTTGAAACGTCTGATATTTCTGATAGTAATAACATGCCCTGGATGGGCAGGGGGGAGCAAGGCCCCCTGAAAAGAACACCAAAAAAATCCTCTCTGTTCCTCCTCTTGAAGCACTGCCTCCAGCAGGCGCGGGTCCCAGCACCAGGCCCAATGAAGTAGGTGTTCCTGAGAAGCTGGGGTTAGAGGAATCCATCCTGGGCTGGCAGGCAGCCATGCTGGCTGCATGGCAGGCTTTCGGCACCTCCTTCTGCCTTCAGCCTGCCCTGTCCTGCCCTACTAAGCTTGTTGGCTGACTTCAGGCTGGGCCAGGAGCAGTGGAACGCTAGGGTGAGGGTCAGAGAGTGGGTGGTGCATAACGTCCCACCTGAGGTGTCAGGCACGTGTCCTGGCAGAGCAGAGGAGAGAAGCAGGGTGAGCACATGTGTGTGTTGGGGTGGGGAGCAGAGGGGGGAGTGCTGGCGGGACAAGAGCCATGATGGCCTCTACTAGGTGTGATGGTCCCTCCCTGCATATCCACCCCCTGCCCCGAACTGGGTCTATCTTTACACACAAGCATCTCCTCCTCAATGAGAGGCCCTGTCAGTTGCCACCCCATCCTCTCCTGCTGTGATACAGATATTTCACTTCCCTCTATCACAAAATAAGTCCTAGCCCAGAGAGGTGTGGGGAGTGGGGTGACTCCTTCAGCAGAGGATGTAGCTCAAATTTCTCAGCTCTTCACTACATGGGCCAAGCGCACTGCATGTTAAACAATGAAAGTGGCAGTCCTGCCTTGTGTCTAACTTTGTCCCCTCATACAGTATTTATTCACCTCTGGAGATGATAGCAAACTGCTGGTCATGAACCACTACATAAATAGCGCCTGGAGTCAGTGACTAAGTGGTGCCCTTGCCGCCCCTCCTCTAGGTTTCCCATCTCACCCCCAGCCTGTTTTCCCGCCTTAATGATGCTTCTGTGATGGGGTGATGAGTGGGCACTGGAGAGCCCATGCTGACCGACTAGCCCAGAGCAGGCAGCCCTCCAATTACCCACAGCGCTCAGGCGAGGGGCAGGCGGCGGGTGGGGAAAGAAGGCTTTCTTCCCTCCTTTAAATATATATATTTAAGCAAGGAAACAGATTTCACTTTCAATCTTCTTTCCAAGAGATTGTTATAAACAAAAGCAGGTCTGGGGCTGGAGGAGGAGGGGGAAGAGAGGAAAACGATTTGAGAGATTAAGGAGGCGGCCACGACAGCGTCCCCTTTTAAACCTCAGTAAGGTTGTTTTTCTTGGTCGTTTTTTCCTCCTTCCCTCTCCAGCCAGCATTACTTAAAAGGAACATTATGTTATCACAAATCAGATTTCCAAACATCATCTCCAGGTCACTGTGAACAGCTCAGCAATTTGGCTACAGATTCCTGGAGAAGGCGTCCCCTTTAACCTCAAACTCAGGAGGGAGCTGCCCCCATTGCAAATGCCGGGGGAAGCCCTCCGGGTTGGTTGGTTGAGAGAGGAGAGATGCAGGGCCTGGAGGACTGGAGGCGGGGCGGGGGGGGGGCGGTTGCTCCTGTGCCTTCAGGGAAGAAAGTACCGCTCACCACAGGAGCACCACTCACTCCCACGCAACCCCACCTCCACTCCATATGCCTTAAGGGGGTAGCCGGGTTGTGTGGGAGAATCTCACTGCCCCTTGGAGGACATCCTTGACTCTGCTGGGTGGGGGGCTGGACCCTGGTGGAGTAATGTGGGTTTCATTTTTCCTCTGCCACAAACTCGGGGCTTATCGATGCCACGGAGCTGCCAGGGGAGATTAAAGTCAAGACTGGCGCCCCAGTTCCAGTGCGTGGTGAGAGACCACAAGTATTCCAGCTGGGCTGGTGCGGGCCAGGGTGAGAGAAGGGTGAGGCTGAGGAGGGTGGAGCCGCTGAAGGGCTTCTGGAAGAGTGATGCTGCCCCCATGGTCTATTCCCTCTGGCCAGGTACAAGGCCAGACTTCGCCCTCAACCTTAAACTCCCGTCTCAGTATCGGACAACAGTGGATGGGGAGAGGAAAGAAAAGGCAGGCTAGGAGGTATCTGAGGTGTGTAGACCACAGTTGGAACCATAGCAGGAAGGATTTGGGCTCATCACAAAGGATTCCCAAATGGTGAACATTTGGAATCAGTGAAGCAATTTTTCTCACAAAGAATTGAGGTGAACCAGTGACCTGCAAAAAGCTGGGGATCTTGGCATCTTACCAAATGGAAATAGCTGAGTGACAATAATTGGGATTGTGGTCCCTGCCTGTTCTGTACGTCTTCCACCACCATAGCACTGAGCTAGCCAAGCACAAAAGGTTAAACTCCAGGCCTTCAAGCCAAAACATTCTTTGAAGGATCCTATGTCCGTCAACATTTGAGCACTTCCCAATAGTCCTGAGGTGCAAGAAATAGGACCTCCATTTTGTAGATGGAAAAACAGAGGTCCAAAGAAGAGGTGGCTCATGAAGACTGCCCAGGGAGTGAGTAGCGGAGTTGGAACTGGGCCTGAGATCTCCCGACCTTCACCGCCAAGCTCTTTCCTTTGGCCCTCACCATTACAGACAGACCTTTGCCGGCCATCCTTTGTTCCAATGACTTCCTAAATGAATCAGGGGACAGAGCAGACCCAGGAGCGGGCTCTCGGCTTTGAATGGGATAGGGGTAGTGTGGCAGTCCAAAAGACAAACAACGGTCCTGACAACATGGAACCCAAAGAAAGAGCTCCACGGGCAAAGCCAAAGCTCAGTCAGAGAGCTGACAGAGGGCCTGCCCAACACTACAGATAGGGCCATGCTCCAGGCTAGGGAGCCAGAGATGGCTGCAGACAGAGGGGTAGCCCAGGGGCTGGGGGTCTACTTGGGAAGAACCTCCTTCAGAAACCCTTCTGTGCCTGGAGTGTCAGAGAGGCGAGTCCACCTATAGCCCAGGTGGCAAGGACCGTGTGCCCTCAGACTCGCACTATGACCTTGGGTTGAGAGGACCCAAGGCGTCATAGGCAGCCAAGAACTCCTCCCTCCAGAGCATGGTCGTTTCGTGCCCCAAATTGTGGCCTGGGGGCCACGTCCAGTGCAGGGAAAGGAAAACTAGTTCATACCTACCATGGACCAGACCCTTGCACATCATCATCCCGTCGACTCCTGCCAACAGTCTTGTGAGGTGGAGATTTTGCTCTCCGTTTAGATATGGGAAAGTCAGGCTTTACTTGTAAAGTAAGGGGCTTGTCCAGGACTCATCAATAATATACCACAGAAGTTGGTTTTGAACTCAGCTCTATCTCATCAAGACTCGTGCTCTGTCTGCTAAGGTATGACCTTAAGGGTGCAATCTGAGACCCCCTTAGGGGTCAAGGTGGAAGGAGACCAGCAGAGGCCCCCAGGGAACCCTCAGTTTGAGGGTTCTGGAACGTTGGTCCTCCAGGTTCCCCACTGTGAGGGCCCTCAGACTCTCTGACCGCAGCAAGCAGACCTGGGGCCCAGACCAAGCCAGATGCCAGCAGAGTCTGGGGGATCTAGATGGGAACAGCCCCTGCTACTCTACCCGCACCCCCACGCCCCTATCTCCATACTTCTCCTTCCTCCTCAGTTCCCTGGCTCTCCCTCCAGAGCGCTCAGACTCAGCACTCCAAGAAAACTCTGTCCCAGGGTAGGGGCACTGGGTGGGGGGGGGGGGGTGTTCTGCCTTGCTCCTCAGACCGCTGACCCCTGGGCATCTGGCCTGGCCACCTTTCTGCCACATTCCTTTGGGAGGAGGCTTGCGGGCAGCCCTCAGTAGATGGACGCTCCACCCGCTACTTCCACCACCAGGCCGCTTTAGCCATCAGTGCAGAGTATGCCGGGGCCTCTCCCTCGCTTGCTTTATTTATCTTGGCCCAGGGACGATGAAGCCCGGATCTGAGGGGAGGATGGAGAGGCCATTTCCAATATTTCCTCCCGGCCTCTCCATGCCCCTGAGATGCCCCTTAGTACCCGGGAGGAGAGGGCAGAGGTCGATGGTCTGAAAACAATGGCTTTCAGCGGGGGGAGGATGGGTGAAGGGGAAGAAGGGAGAGGGAGGGCTCAGGGCCCACAGGCCTTGTCGTGGGCTCGCAGGTAATAGACGCCACCCCCGGAGTGGGGCGGTGCAGACTGGTGGGGAGGGCCAAGTGCTCGGACCTCAGAGCCTCAGCTGAGCCCACCCCGGGCCCAGCCTCAGCCAGCGATGGGCAGACAAGGGAAGGGGTTGGCCTCCCTCCCAGGGCCAGGACTGCACAGCCAGGCAGAAATGCCAGCCCTGGGAACCAGTGTGGAGCGTCCTCTGTTCAGTCCAGTAGGAAGAGGGGCTGCAGGAAGCCTCAGGCTTGCATTTCAGTTGTCCGTTCGCCTCAGTAGAGCAGCCCCACCGAGCTCCCCGCCACCCGCTCTGCTGCTCGTTTGCACTGCTGGAATCCCTGTCTCCAGTTATCATGTCCCTCGACACACCCAGCGCTGTCCTTCAGCCAAGCCACACACATGGAACTGCTTTCATCTCCCTTGTCAGCTGGGCCTGCCCTTTCCCAAGGGCTCAGGGACTTTGCTTCTCTGAATTTCCTTCGATTTGTCTCCATCACCCCCATGTTCAGGGACATTCAACTGCACAGTGGCCTCAAAGGAGAGGGGATGGTTTGGGGGCTGCAGCGGGCTGGCCTGTTCCCCGGGCTCCACTAACATCAGAAAGGGGAAGACATTTCCTGTGTCTCTCAGCCTCCCTCCTTCCTTCTGGGCTCTTCAGGGGCCTGAGGTGGTGGGGAGCAGGGGGAGATGTCACCTCGGTTCAGTCAACAAATGTCTCTGAGCGGCTCTGATATGAGAGACCAAAGGGGTCTGACTTGGTTCCTGCCCTTGTGGGTCTGGCAGACCAGTAAAGAGAGTCATATTACTAAATGATAGCAATAGTAATGCCATGACCGCACTCGCTCTGTGGCAGGCACTTTCCTAAGCCCTGCACACGGATTAATCATCTCCTCCTCAGCAGGGCCCTGTATGGCAGTAACTATAACTATTTCCATTTTATGGGTGAAGAAACTGTGGCTCGAAGAGGTGACGTAAATTGTCTTAGGAGCTAAGGAATGTCCGAGCTGGGGTTCCATACCCAGGGAGGCTAGCTCCAGGGCCTGTGCTCTTAACTGCTGCACTAAACCTGGCCAGAAAGCTCAGCAAAGGTTTAGACGAGACACAGGTATTTCCAACAGGGTGGCTCTGGGAAGGCTTCTTGGAGGAAGTGGCATTTTCGAAGAGCCTTGCAGGGAACTTGAACAGGCAGAGAGATAGGCGGGCATTCTAGGTGAAGGTTATAGTGGAAGCAAAGAACAGGGAATAGGATATTGTAAGTCAGGTTCAGAGAAGGCAAGGGGCTCAGTCTGGCAAGAACTGAGGGTAAATTAGGAAGCAAGACTGGGAAGACAGTGGGTCCTCTAGGTGGTCAGCTTCAAGGAGGGACGGAACTGGACCAGAGCTTGGTTTGAAACCTCAATGAGGCTGCAAGGAGAGACCACTGTACTTGTCGGGCAAGAGATGAATGATCCTGTTCCACTCTGCGGTGGTGGCAGCGGGGATGGTATGGGTGTGCTAGGAGACGGCAGAGGTAATGGATTGACAGGCTTGGGCCCCAAATAGATCCCGGTGTGGGGGGCAGTGAGGAGACCACTGAGGGGCAGGACGCCACGGAGGGGGAGCAGCTGGGTGGGGTGGTTTGGGACACAAAGTCTTAGGTGCCTGTGGGGCATCGAGCAAAGGTTCCTATTGGGGAAGACAAGGGAAGCCTTTTGTGGCTCAAGTGTAGAGTTCATCACTGTAGAGGCTGGGGGATGGTGCTGGAAGGAAGCCCGGAGCCCTGAGTACCAGCTTAACCAGTCAGGACTTTACTCTGTAGGCAACAGGGAGCCCCTGAAGGGTTTTGAGCAGAGGAGTGATACAATCAAATTTGCATTTTAGGAAGGTCGCTCTGGCGATATTATCAATATCAGCAACATCGAGGACGGGTAGTGAGGAGAGGCTGCTTAGGAAGGAGGCCCGAGGACGAACAATGGGCATGGGAAAGAGGGGACAGATGTGAGACATTTTGGTGATAGGAAGGGCGGGATCGGGAGAGGGGAAGGAAAGTACAAGGGTGAGCGACAGAGCCACCACGTGAAGAAGCAAGCCCCGAGGGGGCCAGCCAGATGGAGACAGGCGCCCAGGCAGAGAGGCTGGGAGAAAAGAGCGGCTGGCAGTGAGCGGAGAGGTGAGAGCGAGGCCTGTTGCCTCCTCCGTGCTTGTTTGTTCTCCTGGGGGCCCTGGCCACAGGCCTTTGTTTGAGGACAGAAGAACTGCTTCCAAAGGCAGCGCCTCCTTGCTGCCACAGGTTATAAATCTCCAGGGCCAGACACTGACACACACACACACACACCTGCCGCAGGCCTGGGCTCGGCAGCTGGGCCGCCAGGGTAGTGGCCAGCGCTTCCCGAAGATGGGAGGATTTCCAGGCTCTGTTTCCAAAGGCATTCCCGGCTTGTGAAACACCAGAAAGGAGGGGGAGAAGGAGCCCGTGCATCCCTGGCAGGGCCCAGCATTTCAGGAGGGCGTGCTGAGGTGAGGGGCCAGCGAAGGGAGACGGGCCAGATGGAGGGAGGGGTTCCCGTAAAGCAGCCAGGGGCTGGCTGGGGAGCAAGACCAGGAAGGGGTGCACAGGAGGGTGGGAGCCGGGAATCCGGAACTGAAGAGGCCCGGGCACGGCAGCCCGCAGGCTGGGAGCTGCCTCCTCTGGGCCTCAGGCCTCTGCCATGATGTGGGCCTTTCCCAGAGTCAGAAGGGCACTGGTGTCAGTGACAGTCGACGTAGGGTGACGGCCATGGCTAGCACGCCCTCCACGCAGACAGACCGAGGTCATCTCAGAGCCGAAAAGACGATGGCAAATGCTTGCGTCCAGTCCCAACATATGACAGCTGGGGAAGCAGGGGGCGCAGAGAGGGGAAACAGCTGCCCAAGGCTACACGGTGAGGCAGTGACCGAGCTGGGACCACAACCCAGGGCTTTAACACCTGGGCCATGGCTTTCTGGCACGAAGGTCTGCTTCCTAAAGAAAGGAGATGACAATGAGATAAAGGTATCTTGGGACTCCTCTGTCACCACATGAAGAGAAATCTTTCTTATTTGCTGGCGACCCAGAGGACTGAGGGCAGACTGCAGCAGCAGTAATTGCGAGAGCAATTAGACTTTGGTGATCTTTGGAGGAATTGGACGTGAGAAACTTGAGGCAAGTGTAGGCAGAGGCTGAGAGGTAATCCTGAGGGGGTAGAAAGTGTTGGCAGCCATTGAGAGAAACTGGGGCACCAAATTGAAAGAAGACAGGATGCCTGACTATAGGTTGTATGGCTGTTGGGAACAGCTATTAGCTGGAGAAGAGGAGAGGGCAGGGGACAGGGACAGGGAGGGCAAGGTGACTAGGAGCCCTGGGAAGAGAGACACTTGTTTCAGGCAGTAGCTGTAAAGGGACGATATCAGGCTGGGTCTCCAGAGAGCTTGGTCTGAGCCGAACTCCGGAAAACTGCCCAGAGATCCAAACAGAAATACTCTGGCTCCTCAGAGGCCGGTAAAGTGGGAGGGAGACACTAGGCAGCCCCACTCTGGGGACCGTCTTTAGAGCAGTGGCTTCTGAGATGCAAGTTTGGAATTGAGCTGGACAGGCGGTGGCATCACTACGCCTTCCTGGGCTCTGGCAGACTGTGGAGGCTGCAGGCAAGGGTTAGTTGCCCATGCGCCCTTTGGCGCGTAGACAGGAAACTGGCGTGCACGTTGCACACAGGAGCTGTCTTGCTTACGCTTGAGGCAAGACCTGCATACTCTCTGGATATGAAGAAACCTCCAGGCCACAGTGCCAGAGGCTGCAATGCCTCCAGGGTCCTTCTAGCCCAGAGCCCAGGGGCCTGGCCTGGGCCAAATTACACAGACTCCTCTCTGACCTGGCGTCCTAGTCCCCGTTTCCGCCATCCACGCCACACTGTGGGGGACTTTCTACCTGCCACAACAAAAGCCCAGGCTAAAGAGTACCCCAGTCTCCTCTGGCACTCCCCTCCACAAAGTGGTCCCTGCCCAGGGGACTTTCTGGCCATTTGTCGACTCCTAGAGCAAGCTCTTTACTGTAACTCATGACCATTCAGCCACAGTAACCCAGACCCCAATGTGGCCTTTTCCTGTTTTGCCCTGGATTTGGCTCCAGGCCTCTGCAGTAAGCCCACTACCCAGACGCTTCCTCTGCCTGGAGAGGGCTCTCTTAAGCGTTCCCTACCCTCTCTGCTAAAGTCTCCCTTTCTGATGGTATACAAGACACACTGATGCAAGCTTGTTGATGGTGTAACAGAGACAGAAATAATAAGGCTGACAAGACATGGAAGCAACATAAATGTCCATCGACAGATGAATGGATAAAGAAGATTTGGTGTATGATATATATATGTATACACACACACACACACACACACACACACACACACACACGCACAAACAATGAAATATTACTCAGCCATAAAAAAGAATGAAATAATGCCATTTGCAGCGACATGGAGGGACCTCGAGATTATCATAATAAGTGAACTGAGACAGAGAAAGACAAATATTACATATCACTTGTATGTTGAATCTAAAAAAATTATGCAAATAAACTTATTTACAAAACAGACTCACAGACATAGAAAACAAATTTATGGTTACGAAGGGGAAAGGTGGGAGGGATAAATTGGGAATTGGGATTAACAGATACACACTACTACATATAAAACATACACATTACTATATACAACCAACAAGGACCTACTCTATAGCACAGTTATATATATATATACATATATATATATATATATATATATATATATATAAAACTGAATCACTTTTCTGTACACCTGAAGCTAACAGAACACTGTAAATCGACTATATTTCAATAAAATTTTTTTTAGAAAAAGAAATCATGAAGCCGAATATCTCCTGATCCCCAGCTCTTGAATGCTGGCAGCCAAAAGTTTTCTAAGGTGCCAAGAGCTGGCCAGCTCACTTGCCCTCGGCACATATGTGATCCCTGAGGGTGGTTGGGTCTGATCTGCAGGATGATGGCATGGGGCAGATGGCAAGGGAGGTAGGACAAGCCACAGAACAACATGCCGTCTTCTGGTGACATGTAGGAGTAAAGACAGGTCTCCCTTGCCTCTGAAGTTTTGTTTGCAGGCCGCCAAGCCTATCCCAAGGTTACACTCGTAGTTAGAGGTGACTGCAAGCCAGACAGTCATCCAGTTTAAAGAAGCATCCAGTGCTTTGGAAGAGATAAAAATATGGCCTTTGTCTTCCTCTTCTTTCTCTCCTTCTCTCCTTCTTATTCTTTCTGTCCTCTAGTCCTCTATGTGGCAATTTTCTGGCCTTCCTCCAAAAACGGGGGGAAAAGGCCACCAAGCTAGGCTGGAAAAGTAATTGGGACAGATCTGTTCCTCCTGTGACCTGGCTGCCCCATGGAGCTAAGGATTGAGGCGCGGGAGGTTGATGGAGATCCCTCTGCCTCCCCAGAGGAAAGGTTTACAAAGCTGACCCCATCTCAGTCACTTCAATGGAGGTGACTTCCTGGATCCTGGTTAAGGCCCCAAGGGCAGAGAACGCCATGCTGGTTTGTATGAGTGTGCACATGTCCAGAAGCAGAGGGGTGGAGTCAGTGGCACCCCAGGTCACCCGTCAGGCCCACGCTGGACCGGGGCACTTTCAATGCCAGCTTCAGCCACTTGGGTGCTACCCTGGGACTCTGAGCTTGGCAAAGTCCTCCAGAAGCCGAATCCCGTCCAATCTTCTTCCCCCAGTCTTGACAGTGGGAGAAAACTTTCCTTCAGCCAAATATTTCTGTACTGCCGAAACCCTCCGAAGGTCATCATATCCATCTCCCAGGCTCCAGACTGGAAACCTTTTCTCTCAACCTGGTAGCCCACCCCTTCCTGCCATGCTTATGCATTCTGGTCTCAAGAAAGGACCTGCAAGTCCCTGTGCTCCAGCGGCACTGGTCTTGGGCAGCTTGCCCCAGCCACCTTCCCAAGAAAGCTTAGGAACCATGTGTGCTGACTTCTGAGGAAGTAGCCACATGGTATAGCCAGAGGGGCATCTGGGGGCCCAGGGCCTCTCTCCTGCTGAGGATTACCTCAGAGTAGGGCCTTTAAGGCTCCTGGGAACTGCCCCTGCGTTTCTGGCAGCCTGCCTGCATCTCAATTGCTAAGCAGAGCCCGAGGCCTGGCCTCAGGAGCAACATGAGTTCCAGCCCAAGGTCTTCTGAGAGCTGAAGAGTGGAGCAGCCCCAATCAGCCTTTGGCTGCCTCGCTTCCTGCAGGTGGAAAAATCATCCTATTTATCCCCAAATGGATTTGTCTACTCAAACAACAAACAGACACAGAAACACACATGGAGTCATAGACACATGTGCAAAAGACAAATCCAAGACATACATAGAGCCTTTCCTTCGCTCTCTCTCCCTCCGACTGTCTCTCTCTGTCTCTGTGGCTTTCTTTCTCCCTGTATCTCTGTCTCTGTCTCTGTCTCTGTCTCTCCCCCCACCCCTTTCTAACTTTTTCTCTCACTCACCCTTTCCCAAGGCCCCCTCGCGCCTGCACTACAGCATTTATCAAAGCAGCCCGACTTCATGTTGTAAAAATATACAGCATGGAACGAAATCCACCTTAAACTCTCTTCTAAATATATTAAAATAATAGGAATTCTCATCTGCCTGATTGAATTTGCTGCTCGATATTAGAAGCATGCCAGGCCCTTCTGGGCCCAGTCTGGGGCGGGGAGGGGCTGGGATTCCCTGCCTGACTCCTCTTTCCTGGCCAACAGCTCAGTTCCCTCGCGTGGGTGGGGCTGGGGGGAGGGAGTGGGGGCTGCGTCCTGGCCAAGAGGCCTTGGGCGGCCACCTCAGCCAGCAGGCCGTACAGTCCGCTGAACAAGTGCAAACAAACACTGGGCCTCCTCTGGCCGACACGGCGCCTCACCTCGCCTGGAAGCTGTGAGCCTCTTCCCTGCTCCGGTCAGCACCCAAGTTCACGAGCCATCCTGCAGTTACTTCCAGTCTCCATTAATGTTCACTTCCATGGCCCATGGGACTAGAAGCTTCTTGAGCTCAGGGGACATATCTTCTTGTTCGTGGATCACCAAGGTCCCAGATGGCCTGGTACAGAACAGAAGCTTGGGGAAACATTGGTTAAATGACCAAATTCGTTCATTCGTTCATTCATTCATTCATTCAACCAATATTTCTTGAACCCTTACTATGTGCCCAGCACTGATGCAAGCACTGAGAACACAGCAGAAAACCAAACAGACATCAAACCCTTGCCATCATGCAGCTTTTATTTTAAGAACACATGAACAATAATAATGAACTGGCTCACTCATAGCCAGCTACAGAAGGCAACTTCTGCCCTGGATTAGACTCCCTGCTAGGCTTCCTACTCCCAAGCACAGCAAACAATAGGACTTGCTGAATCTTAGACTCTGCTTTTCAGACTGTAGCGTCTGCCTTATGCTGGCTTGCTCGGGGTCTGGGTATGAGGCTGCTGGCTCCTTGGGGCAACACTGTTCAGGCAGAGAAGCGGAAGGGCCTGGCATGAGACTCCCATCCTCCATTAGGATGGAGGTTGGGAAGTAAGCCTGGCTGTCAGTGAAGGGAGCTTCCGAGTGGGCAAGTTTGGGTGCCAATGAGCAGAAACTCAGTCAGCAGTGAGTCCTGAGGTTCCAAGCGGAAATAACCATTGGATATTAATCAGATGGGGAACATTGCTGCAGGCAGTCTGCTATAGGTGGATCTAGTGTCTGGGAAAAGTGCAATCATCATCTAGGGAAGGGCCCCAGGGTTGGTACAAGTGGGACTGTGCTGGTAAATGTTCAACAACTTGTTCACTGAGAGGGAGAAAAGCCCTGATTTGCAGTGTTTGCCAATTACCGTGGTGTAAATACTCCCACAGTGGCTGGATTCAAGCTATCAACACGACATCATTGAACATGGATTTGGGAAGACATGTGCACAAACAGTTCCCTTGAGCCAATGTGAGCCCTGCTCTGGTCTTGGAGTCAGGATTAGGAGTTTTGTTCTTGGAGAGAGACTGGCCAGAGGCTAAAAAGAGCAAAAGACTGGGGCTGGGAACCAAGGGGTACAGGGGTGGGGAAAGCTACGATGCAGGGGCAACCTGGGAGCCTGATCAGTGGGCAGTGCTAGAAAGAGAGTAAAGCTGAATGCCAGCAGATAGAGGATGAGTGATGCTGCTTAAGTCATATGGCCTCCACCAGGACTGGCTTGTAGATCTGTTGGCTGATTTGATGCCTGCAGAGGCAGGAGGAAATGCGTGGATTATGTGGGGATGGGTCGTGGAGAGATGCTGATGTCTGATCCTTAAAATAATAGCACACCTTTGTGTAGTGCTTCCTCTGTGTCAGGCCCTGTGCAAGCATTTGACGTGTATCAATTCATCTGATCCTCGAAACCACCCAGTGAGGTAGGTTACTATTATTCTCACAATTTTACAGGTAAGGAGAATGAGATACAAACAGATTAGGTAACTGTCTTATGTCCCATGGCAATCTGGCTCCAGTCTGCTCTCAACCACGATGCTGTATCGCCTTTAGCTTTATTTCCTTAATGGAAGCTTCTGGAAGTAGATCTCTTGCCTAGGCCCATAGTACCCAACAGAGCTCTCTGGCCTGGCCTACTGCTTGTAAAATGCTTCCTCTCACCCACTTCCCTACAACCTGCCTGGCAAATGGAGCAGCTACTCCTGGTTGATCTGGGCCTATGGCCACCCACCTCCAGCAGACTCAGCTCCCAGCTTTATTCTTTGTGACAATGGGACCTGTGGTGATGATGTGTGTGTGTTGGGGTGAGGGGTGGCTAAGCACGGGTGGTCTTTGGAAGAGGGAGGCAACTCTGTCTGGGAGGAGAAAAAGGGTGGGGGAGAAAGAGGGAGGCTGAAGAAAGGAAGAGAGAGAAATCAGAGGAGGAAGGGGATAATGCCTCCAGGCTTGGCCTTGGCAGAAGCTGGTCTCTAAGCATCACTGTGACCCCTGCACACACTCAGGGCAGCGTGAGGTGTGACTGTGTGTGAGAAACACTGACATCCTTGACTCCTGGAATTTCCCGGACCTCTGGAAAAACCCCAGCAGAGAAGCTTGCCAGGGGCTCCAGGGAAGCTCTGGGAGGGAGCCCAGAGGGTCAGATGGGCTCAAGCAGGGGCTTTCCTCTGGGCTGAGGTCACCTGCCCTCTTTCGGCCCCTATTAGATACAAATCCTCAGCCTCCAGTGGATTCTTGGAGGACCGTGAGGCATTTCCTCTGAGCCTTACTCTACGAAGGGGAGAGACAGATGGCTGAGGAAAAGCTGGTGAGGATGCACCTGAGGTGGGAACCTGGCCCACCCTGGGCTGTTGCTGTCACCACTGGTGACCTCAGGAGCACTCGCAAAGTCTTGTCTCTCTCCCAAGTGTGTGGTGTAGAGGAAAGAGCAAGGCCTCTGCAGTCTACTGAGATCTAGGCTTTAATCCTTGCTCTAGCTTGGGGAACTTGGACCAGCTCCCTCCCATCACTGAGCCTCAGTCTCTTCATCTATAAAATAGGAATACCGTCCACCCTACAGAATGGTTTTGAGGAAGGAGGGAGCTCACAGGTGTGAACGCATCTGGCATAGTCCTTGCCATGCTTGCTCTCTCTTTCCCCTTCTCTTTAGGCAGACACTGAGAGCAACCTCCTCTCAGGTCGAGAATCTGGGGATCCAGAAGCTCTCTGTCTCAGGGCAAGGAGGACCAAGAAGGGCTCTTTCTCCCATACTTGAACCTTTGCTGGCCTTTACTTAATTTACCTATCAACAGATGAATGACGGGCCCTGAACCCAATGGCTGAGCAACAGCCTTCCTCATTTGCACCCACCAGCTCAGATCAACCCAACATCTCTTGTCCACACACCTAGGGAGCTCGCTAGGGTAAAGATAACCCCTCTTCTGACATTCTGGCAATATGGAGGTTTTAAAAGATATACCCAGAATTTCACACCACAGAAAGCTTAAGACATTTCATCCCATTAAGTCTAGATGCTGGATACTTGAAGGCAGGACTCCATAGAAAAGGCCAAGATGGGGACCCAGGGGCTCTCCTAGTCCCCTCCCCGTTCCTCCTCCAAGCTCACTGACACTAGGGGCCTTTAGTCCTGCAGCTTACAGGGGATTTGATGATTTCTTAAAAAATCAGGCTAGGGATGGGTCAGGTGGCTGGTCAAGAACACCAGGGGGCCCTCCACGTAGCTAAGGCGGAAGTGGCTGGAGCTTCCCTAAAGAGGGGTGGGGGTGGTCTGAGGGACAAGCCAGGAGGTGATTGAGGAGCCTCAGTGGAAGTAGTCCCAGTGAGGCCCAGTCCTGCACCCAGCCTCTGCCATTCACCATCTGGACGACTGTGGGCCTCGATTTCCCCATCTAAAACATCAAGGGTCCGGGATGTTGTGCATATCAAATGAGCAGATGTGAGGGAGGCGTTTTGCAGACCATGAACACTACACACATGTGAGACAAAGCCAGGAAAGTGATACTGCTGAGCCCCTGCTCCAGGCCCCTTTTGTGTTGGGCGTGCAGTTACTCACATCAGCCCCCTCATTGGATTTCCTTTCCATCTTTGTGCTCCCCAGTTGCCTAGCACTGGGCGTGGCAGAACACAGGTCCTCCAGCAGTGCTTAGTGACCAAATAAGCAATCTCACTGGCCTCCTCACAGCAACCCAATGAGACAGAGATTATTACCAGCCCCATTTTACAGAGCTGTGAAGTGAGGCCCAGGGAGGTGAATGCATTCGTCTAATGTCACACAAACAGTAGTAGCCGAAAAGATATGCTGTCTGTATGACACACGTCCTTTCTCTTTCCATTGCACCCCTCGGCCTTTTTCATAGCTCACCCTCTCTGATGCTTCCCTGACCAACTCTCTGGCTGCTAGGAAGGTCACTGAATGAAACAGCAGAGCCCAGTGGGCAGAAAGTGGCAAGAGGTGTGGGTAACAAAAGTTCAGGCTGCTCCTGGCTTGAGCTAGACATCACCCATGGTTTTCACTGGATCCCAGCTGCTCCGTTGCCCACAAGTGACCTTGGATTTCCGAGCCTGCTAGTACTGAACATGAACATGAAAGATGGGGGCCTCCTGGTGTGGGGGGATGTTAGGAGAGGGAAAAGTGTGGGAAAGGGTAACTGCTGAGAATATCAGAGAGAGGCCCCTTGGCTTTCCTTGGTACCCACTGTATCTAAGGATTCTTGCTCTGAGGAACTTTTTCCTGGTGTCTCTCCTAAGTTCTTGCTGCTAGCTAAGGCCATTCTTTCTAGTTTTGTTGGCCTTCCAGATTTTATAAAGACAATTTCTCAGTGTTCTTCAGATAACATCCCTTCAGGAGCCCCAGCCAGCATTACTCCTATACTTAAGACAAGGATGAAGAGACCTTGCCACGCATTCTACCCAAGGAGTTCAGTAAGATGGGCCCAGACCTATTGCCTAAAGGGGCCTGAGTTCAAAGAGCCTGGCTCAGCTCCTGGCTCTGCCAGTTACTTCCTGTAAAACTTTGGACATATTACTTATTCATTCTGTGCCAGTTTCCCCAGGTACAGTAAGAGCTATCAACCCCTCCCTTGGTGACTGACAGAGAGTTGGCGCTCCATAAACAGAATTGTAGTCTATTTGATAATGTCAGTCTGCATCTTGATGGTACTGGGCTCATTGGTTCACACCCTCCCCAGGCCAGCCCATTCGCCTTCAGGTTGCCCGGGCTCAGATTTTTCCCTCTACTTCCAGCCCTGAGCTCCAGGCCGCAGGCTGCATCTGCGCAGTCCCAGGAGGCCCACCCCATCTGGGGAGCAGCCCCTCCCTGCTCAGTACCTCCTTGGGGCCTTCCAGCTCCACGTTCTTTCCCAGTGGCCACCCTGCCTTCCACAGCTTGCCCAGCTATTCTCAGAGCGCTATGGCCTCCCCATCCTCTCTTTCTCCGAAAGCGTCTGTGATTCCTTTTTACCCAGGGTCCCAAGTCACCAGGACTCTAGTGTTCAGAAGCCAGGTCACTCCATCCAGCTTTGCATTGACATTGCATTTCCAAAGCCCAATTTACATTATAATTATTCTTTCTAGCCTGGCGTGGGGGGGGGGGAGGGGGGTACACTCCACACAGATTTAGGGGAGGACTTTTGGCCAGCTGCAACAAGAACTGGCAATCACATCTCCAGGGGCCTCATTCCCCTAGCACTGGGGTTTTGTCTCAGTTTCTTAGAGCGACCTCACGTGAGCACAGCTTTTCTTCTGTTCGTGCCCTTTCCCCCGGTAGGCAGTACATCTGGGCCCAGTCCTGACCTGCTGCTCCTCAGCCCCTTCAGTAGGTTCTCTAACCTGCATGGCCAACCTCACCTCACAGCCCTTCCCACAATCCAAAGTCTCATTCCTGACTCCAGTCAAGCAGAATATAAAGAACATAACTTTTTGTCTTCAGTTCAGCAAAACTTAAAGAAAAATAGTTATCAGTGCCAGCAAGGTTGCAGTGAGATGGGCAATATCACACACTACCAGTGGAAGTGTCAATTGGTGTAGCCTTTGTGGTGGGCAATTTGGAAATATCAAGGTCTGTATATGCTTTGACAGGTATACACTTTGAACCAATAATTCCCCTGACAGGAATCTGTACCAAAGAAATACTTGCAAATTTGGGTTAAAATGTATATAAAAGCTATTCATAGACAACAGGAATAAGCTAAATGTCCAACATTAGAGAATGGAATAAACGGAATTATATACAATCTATAAGGATGTTTTGAAGAACATATAATAATGTGGAAAATGCCCATGTTATAATGCTAAGCTAAAACACGCAAAATACCAATTCATATGCACAGTATAATCCTGATTATTTTTTATAAACTATAAGTATTCAAATAAAAAGTCTAGAAGGAAATCAACCCATTGTTAGCAGCGTCTGACTCAGGTAGTGGGATTGTAGTAGATTATAATAAAAGCCAACATTTGAATAGCACTTATGATGGGCCAGGAGCTTTTCTCTCAGCACTTTTTACATAGATTTAAGTATGGTTACTCCTTACAACTACCCTCCAAGATAAACACTGTATGATCCCCATTTTACAGATGAGGAGGCTGAGGTTCGGAGAGAGTGAGTGACTTGCCCCGGGTCACACAGTTGGTCATTTTCTGCTTTGTACTTATCATTTTCTGGATTCTCCACTCTGAGTAGTTTTGGCTTTTGTAATCAGAACAAAAATGCACAGGGATTTTAAGAAAAATTAAACTGCACTGCTGGGTCACAGAGGCTCCTAGGCTCAGCTGGAGATAGCTTTACTTCACAGTTTGTATAGACTGTGGTACTCCTGGGGGGCAGGGCTCTGGTCCTTGTGATCTTCTGTTTGTTAGACCCCAATTTAGGCATCTCTGCTTGGTAGCCTTCGAGAGGCCAAGGAGTTGGAGTTGTTTGGGAAAAACAATCAATAGGAGACCTGGGATCTAGTCCTAGCTTCTCCTCTCACTGACTGTGGGACCAAAGCAAGGCCCTTCCCTTCCCTGGGCCCCAAAATCCTTCTCTGGGCCCCAGAATCCTTCTCCGGAAGATGGCGACAAGAGTACCCATCTCACTGGGCTGTCCTGAGAATCAAGAGACACCTACACTATGATGGAACAGCATCTTGTATCTTGGAAAACAGTGTGGAACCATGTGCCGGTTAGGAAGCCAAGAGGTTTTCTCTCCCTCCAAGGCTCCTTAGCTCTGTAACTTTGGGGGTTGCATACTTTTGAACAACCCAGTGAAAGCAAGGAGCCCATTTCCTATCAAAGCACACAAAACGTGGCACATCATTTCAGGAAGCCCTTTAACCTCGTGGGTCCCTTTCATAGGCCACTTGCAGGCTAAGAAGCCCTGGCCTGTGTCAGTGGTTAACCCCTTTCCTAGCTTGCCTCTGCTCACATACCTACAGGGATGGGGGACTCACTCCCCTCCGAGCAACCGGTCCAGGTTTGCAGAGCTCTGACTTTCCTTCTGCTCGGTTAAAACCTGCCTCCCTGGAGCATTTCTTGGAGACTTCCCTGCCCAAGGAACCTGAGAAATGCCTGGGGCCAGATGCGCTCAGGCTCTGCGCTATCTGGGCAGTAGGGATGGGATTTCCTCCACTCTAAGCCAGACCAGCTACTTTGCTGCTGCTGCTCCCAGGAGACGATGCTGGATTTTCTTCCTCATAAAGTCGTCCTCCAAGTCACTCTGGAGCCAGCATGTGGCCAGGCCCTGGCAGCCAGCTGGTCTGCTCAAAGTCCAAAGAGGAAGGAGGCGGCTGGGGGAGCCTGACAAGCCCTCTTCCCCCAGGATGAAACACTCTCAAAAGCAGCGTTTAAAGCACCCTCCTACCCCAGCAACCGCCTTCTGCCATCTCCCTAGCAGGGGACAATGTCCCCACGTGAGCTCAGAGACCAACTTGAATGCTGATAGCAGCTACCTCGTAGAGACGCACGGAGTGTTAAGTGAAGTGATGAACGTACAAAGCCTGGACTGTACCAAGTAGCAGTTCCCTTCTTCTTTCTGTCCCTCTCCCCAGGGGCTCTCCACGCCAGTGGAAAGCAACGGGAATGGGCGTGGATCGAGTATTTACTGGCCCATGTTCTGGGCAGGTTAGATCTTGACAAGAACCCCATCAATAGGTTCGACTTGGTTTCCTAGCTCACACAGCTGGCGCTGGGTAATGAGGGATCTGAACCCAGGTCTGGCTTCCTCAAGCCCACATCTTGCCTTGCATCACGCTGCTTCCCAGGGAGGGAAGATGATACCCTCCCATGTAAAGCAGCCTCTCCTTTAAGGTTCTTAAGGGTCACCATTCTGATTGTTTTGGGAAGAGAAGGAGCAAAGCGGTCATTGGATTCCAATAGCTCCCACATCCTCCCCAAGCTGTGCTTGGAGTGACTCCCCTCCCACCGCTGCCCAGCCTGCCAACAGGTGTGAGACCATTGAGGTGGGGAGGAGCTGGGCCTGACTTCTGGGGCCTGCTGGGTAATGACCAGATCTATGCATTTAGAGTAAACAAGAGGGCCCCTTCTGGCTTCACCGGGAGGAACCAAATGGCCTGAGCATTCAGGTAGGCAAGACAGGCCTGTGAAAGGAAAAGTTCGTTCAGCTCAGATCAAGAGACTTACTTCTTGGGCTTCCCTGGTGGCGCAGTGGTTGAGAGTCCGCCTGACGATGCAGGGGACACGGGTTCGTGCCCCGGTCCGGGAAGATCCCACATGCCGCGGAGCGGCTGGGCCCGCGAGCCATGGCCGCTGAGCCTGCGCGTCCGGAGCCGGTGCTCCGCAGCGGGAGAGGCCACAGCAGGGAGAGGCCCGCGTAACGCAAAAAATAAAACAAAAAAAAGAGACTTACTTCTTGGGTGGCTAGGTGAGGCCTTTGGTGGTGTGGGCTGAGGGCAGGAACAGGGTGGAGTACCAGATTAGCCTGGGAATGAAGGTACTGTTAAGCTGGAGTAGGGCTCCCTTGAGGCCCCTGGGCATCTGGGCTGAGTGGGAGCTGGGGCTCCTGTGTCTGGCGGGGCTGCCCTCCAAGGCACCCTCAGTCAGCCTCAACTTCCCTCGGTGCTTGCTCAGGGAAGGCATTCCTGTGCCTGGGATGGCAGAGCTGGCGGGCCGTTGCCATGGCAGCCCGGGGACCGAGAAGAGGAGCAGGAGAGAAGTGGCCTGGGGGTTGTTATCGAAGGAAGGCACTTCCTGGATTCTTTGGTGCCCAGTCTGAGAGGATGTTGCAGTCCAGGGCTCATGGCTGGCAATTGAAGACAGGGCCTTCCTCAGCCCACCCAGGGCTGGTCTCCAGTGTGTGTGTGTGTGTGTGTGTGTGTGTGTGTGTGTGTGTCCGCGCGCGCGCGCGTGCATGCAAGCGCACACGTGTGTGTATGTGTGTATGTGTGTATATCTGTTCATCTGTCTATGTGTGTGGGGACACAGAACCCCAGGGGACCATCTGTGTGTATGGATACGTGCGTATGTATACACTCATGTGGGTACGCAGAGGCCTGGAAGGGCGGGGGCCGTGTATGTGTGTATGTCTTTGGGTATGTTTCTTAAACAGTAAGGAAAGCAGGGAGAAAGACAAAAGCCCTAAGTGACTCTGGCTTTCAGAGGAGCCAGCCTGGTGTGGCGGGTGTAGGGAGCAGAGCGGGCCGGCCAGGGGCCTGATTGGAACCAGACTTGGCAAGGAGGGGCTGTAAATGTTTTTTTGCTGCCTGTCCTGAGAAATTTATGTCACACCCACTCCATCATCCTGGCGGGGGCAGCCTCTCCTAGCTGCCTGTGGTTCTGGGCCTTCCAGCGCCACCAGCAACCACCATGGGGGTCCTCTGAGCTTCTCCAGTCCCAGACGAGAGCGGACCCCATCCTGTAATGCCTTGAGTCTGGCAGGGATAAGCTATGGGTGGATGAGGAGAAGGAGGAGAGAACTTGACCTCCAAATGCCCTTCCTGTGCACAGAGCCTGGATGAATGTGTGTGAAGGGCAGACATCAGGGTGGTGTCGAGAGGAGGGGAAGATGGGAGAGGGGTTGTGCCCTATTTAAAACGTCTTCCCTGCCTTCTCCTCCTCTTAATGAGGGATAGGGACCAAGGATGGACAGAAAAGAACAAGATGACCCCTAAAGTAGGCTTCAAAGACGATTTGGGTTACAGATAGAAACTGAAGACCAGGGAGGGGAAGGGACTTGCCCAAGGCCACACGTTGAGGGAACCAATGGCAGTCTCCAGCCACCCTGCTGTATGTGGTCTTTCTCCCCACCTCCCATCTGGAGACCCCTCCTAACCTAGCATTAGGCCCTGTCTTTTTCTGATCATGTTACTCCTTCCTTAAAATCCTCCCCTGGTTTCCCTTTGTTCTTACAATAAAGGCAAGACCACTGGACATGGATTACAGGGTCTGCTCTTGTATAACCCCTGCCTACCTCTCCATCCACATCCTTTACCAAGCTCCCTCCTGCCACTGGGCCTTTGCACACGCTGTGCCCTCTGCTTGGGATAATTTTCTTTCCCTTTTTCTGTTTTCCTCGTACTTCTACTTCAGCACACAGCTCAAGTGTCTCTTGTTTAGGGAAACCTCTCTGTATCACCCTGGCTAGACATGATCCCCCGTGTTTCACTCTCCGGGCACTGGGGACGTATCCTCCAAAGCACTTCTCACTAATTCAATTTTACTTTTGTTGTGTACTTTGTGATAATGGCCACTTCCTCACCACACTCCATGAGGACAGGGACCACAGCCGCTTTCGCTTACTGAGGCTCCCCTAGTGCTCAGGATGGGCCTGGCAAATAACCAACAGTGACAAGGACATCAGGAGCTAATATTTGAGGCTTACCATGTGCCAGGCACTCTTCCAACTGCTTTACTTGGAATAGCACAGTTAATCTTCACAAACTCCTTGAGGTAGTCACTATCATTATCCCCATTATACAGATGAGGAAAGTGGGGCACAGAGAACTTAAAACACTAGACTAAGGTCACACAGTAAGTAGTGAAGCTAAAATTTAAACCCAGGCAGCCTGTGTCCTTACCCGCTCTCACTGTAAAGTACTTACTAATAAATATTTGTTGACTACATACTTTTGTTTGAGCCTTCCCCACTTCAACCCTGAGGGGAGATGCCAGCCCCTGAGCACCTTCCTGGATCTTGGGGTAGGCCCTTCCCAGGACTCCTGCCAGCTGCCCATAGTCACTCATGCCCTGCGTCCCATGTGGGTAGGCCCACACCACTAGCGACTGTCTGCTCCCCTGGATGATGTGAGAAGGTTCTCGGGCTGGGCAATGCCCCTGAGTCTCAAGAGGCACCTTTTTACCCTGAAGCACTCGCTCTGGTCATTCCCTCTCAGCCAGAGTCCACTGGCCTACTCTCGTCTACTCAGGCCTCCGTTTTCCCTTCTGTAAAATAGAGTTAGTTACCATACTGCAGGGTAGTGCTGAGTATTCAGTGAGGTCGTCTGTGTGTGTTTGATCACGGCCAAGCACAAGACCCATACTAGTTATCACTTGTGCTGTTATTAACAATCAGTTACCATGTAAACTGAAACTCTCTTCACGGATTCGAGCTCCAGAGCCTAGTGGGGACTGGAGAAAGAAAGTAACACATGGGGCTAACAGTGGGTGTTCAGTGTGCCCTTTTCCCGATCATGGTCTGCCACCCTTCTCCTCCTGCCCGCCTTCTCAGCGCCGCCACATGCAGGACAGGCTTTGGGCTGGTTAAGAACCCCCAGCCCTGTGTGGGGGAGGGAGTGGAACTCTGTCTCCCCACTGTTTTCCCTCCCCGACAGCCCCCCATCCGCCTTGCTGTTTCTCTGCCAGGCCAAGGGCAGGGAACACGAGGCCCCCTCCAGCCCCCCAGGGCCCACGAACCCTGCCCCCTTCCCACCGTGGCGTCTTGAATAAGGCTGAGTCTATGGCTCTTGGTGGGGGGTGGCTGTGGGATGGGGGGGGGTCACAGAGAGAGGAGGGTTACAAAAGCTGCGCCTTGCTTTCCCAGTGGCCACCCGGGGGCCAATGAATGCACAGAGCCACAGCCGGGGCGGGGGTGTGGGAGTGGGGGACAGCCAGTGTGTTTTCATTTTGCTCTGTTTGTTTTCTGTTCAGATCAACTGCTCAGTTCTGGTTTGGGCCTCTGAGGGCTGATGGGGTTTGGCAGGTAAGGATTTCTGGGGCCACCCATCTCTGCCTTCCACAGGGCTGTGGGCTCAGCTCCTGCCAGCCCGTGCAGAAGTAGGAAGCCCAGCCCACTCTACTTGCTTGCCAGCCCCATTCTTTCCACTTTCTCTCTTTTCTCCTTTTCTCTCTCTTTCCCTCTTTCCTTCTTTTGTTCTTTCTCTTTCTGTATCTCTGTTTCCTCCCTCCCTCCCTCCCTCCTCCTCCTCCCCCTCCCTCCTCCTCCTCCCCCCTCCCTCCTCCTCCTCCCCCCTCCCTCCTCCTCCTCCCCCCTCCCTCCTCCTCCTCCCCCCTCCCTCCTCCTCCCTTTCTCTCATCTGGCTCTTGGAGTTTGTCCCTGTCCCTTTTCTGCCTCCCCGTGCCTCTTTTTTTTTTTTTTTTTTTTTTTTGCGGCACGCGGGCCTCTCACTGTTGTGGCCTCTCCCGTTGCGGAGCACAGGCTCCGGACGCGCAGGCTCAGAGGCCACGGCTCACGGGCCCAGTCGCTCCGCGGCATGTGGGATCCTCCCGGACCGGGGCACGAACACGCGTCCCCTGCATCGCCGGGCGGACTCTCAACCACTGCGCCACCGGGGAAGCCCCCCGTGCCTCTTTAATTCAGTAGTTCTTTCTTTCTTGCCACCTTTCTCCTTTTTCTCTCTTTCTATGTCTCCTTTTTTCTCTTTCTCAGAAGAGAAGGAAATCAAGGCATTAGGAGGCCTAAGTTCTGGCCAGTTTCCCCCTATTCGTTCTCTCTGAGTAACCTTCAACAAGTCCTTTCCTATCCCTGGGCCTCAGTTTACCCATCTGCAGACTGAAGGCTCTAACTTATGTGCCCTCCAAGAGCTAAGCTAGAAGATCTCGTATTTACTCTGTGAACGGGATGGGAGGGAGGGGATGGGTCAGATTCTCTCTTCAGGGAGCAGGGCCTCAAAACACAGTCTGGAGAGGAGGGGGGCGGTCAGTGGAGAGCCTCCTTGAGCAGTGAGGGATTATGGGAAAGGGCAGAGAGAGAGGAGACACCCGTCACTGGTACCAAAAGCCAATCCAGAGAATCCAAGGAACAGAGCTGGGGCCTGGGGTGTGGACATGTAAAGGCGCTGCTCCAGTGATGGCAGACCATAGGACTACAGAACAGAGCACTTGGTCTTGCTTCTTGGACTGCCACCTGCCTTCCATGTGGCCCTGGATCAGGCCAAAGGCCACTTGGTCCCCATCTTCGAGCCCACCTCTCCTCTCATTAGGACAATTGCCCACTACCTTCTAGTGACTTAAGGGTAAAGGAGTCGGAGCTAGGGAGTGCCACACACCGCTGCATTGCCTTTTCTCCTGGTTCCGCAGGCACCTTAGCCTTCGAGCTGACCAAACCAAGCTCCTCCTCCACACCCACCCCACACCTCTCCCTCCTCCGGGGTTTCTTTCCACAGTGAATGGACGGCCATCCTCTTGGAAGCATTGATTTGAGGGCCTTGAGCTGGGCTCTCGCTTCCCCATCACCCCCCAGATCCCACCCATCTCCAGGTCATGTGGGCTCTGTCTCCGTGTGGCGCTCCTGCCCTCCCCACTTCTGTCTCTCCATCTCCAATTTGGCCTCCACGCAGCTGCCCAGGTGACCCCAATGTTTAGACTTCACGATAACTTCAAGTTTTTGGCTATTAGCAATAAGACCACTATAAACATTCACATACGTGTCCTTTGGTAACCGAATTGCTGGGCTGTAGGATAAGCCTATGTTCAGCTTCGGTAGATATGTCTCGGTTCTCCAGAGTATTTGCACCAATTTATACTCCCCCCCCCGCCCCCGCCAGCGATGCAGGATAGTTTTTGTTGTTCTTCGTCTTCACAAAGAGTTGGTCATTTCCATTTTCTTTCATTTTACCCATTCTGGTAGGTGTACAGTAGCATCTCATTATGATCTCATTTTGTATTTTCCTTTTGACTCATTAAATCGAACACCTTTTCGTATGTTTATTGGCCACCTTAATATTCTTTATTTTCTGAAGTGTCTGTCAGGGTCCCTGGCACATTTTTCTGTTGGGTTGCCTAATCTATTCTAGATTGTGAGTCCTTTGTCAGATATGCCTGTTGTAAACACTTTCTCCTCTTCTGCGGGTGTTCTCTTCACCCTCTGAAAACAGTCTTTGAATGGACAGAAATTCTTTATTCTTACACAGTCCAAATTATCAACTCTTTCCTTCATGGATAGCATTTTTTCCATCTTATTTAAGAAATCTTTGTCTACTCCAAGTGCACAAAGTTGTTCCCCTATATTTTCCTCTGAAAGCTTTATTGTTTTGAATTTCACATTTATAGCTACAATCCATCTGGAACTGATTTCTGTGTGTGACGTGAGGTAGGGGTCAAGATAAATTTTTTTTCCACATGGCTGTCCAACTGACCCAGCACCATTTTTTTTTAAAGTTTCCAATGTACTACAGTGTCATTTTTGTCATAAATTAGGTGACTGTGTATGTGTGGGTCTGGTTTGGAATTTTCTATTCTTCCCATATGTCGGTTTCTATATCCTTATGCCAATACCACAATGCCTTAATTACTACAAAGTTCTAGGTCTTGGTATCTGTTAGAATCCTCCAGCTATGTTCTTCTCCTTCAAGGTTACCTGGGTTATTCTTGGCTTTTTGCATTCCCATCTGAATTTTAGGACTAATTTGTCAATTTCCATCACCAAAAAAAAAAAAAAAAAAAGACTTGCTGGGATTTTTAAGTGAGATCACATTGACTGTAGATTAATTTGGGAAGAACTGACATCTTTATAATATAGACTTTTCTAATACATGAATATGGTTTATCCCTTAATTTATTTGTCTTCTTTCATTTCTTTCCATAATATTCCTTTTAGTTTTCTGTGTAGAGGCTTTCCACATCATTTATTTGATTTATTCCTAAATATTTGATGTTTATGCTATGGTAGCGTTTTTAAAACTTTCTTTTTCTATTTTTTGGCTGGCGTAAAGAAATACAATGGTTTTTGGCATATTGACTTTATAGCCAGTGATGCTTCTAAATTCACTTATCAATTCTAATCGTTTGTCTATAGATTCTTCTGGACTTTCTATATACACTACCATATCAAGTACAAATAATGGCAATTTTACTTCTTCCTTTCAAATCTTTGATTTCTTTTGCTTGCCTTACTGCACTAAGATCTCCAGTACAATATGGAATAGAAATGGTGAGAGTGAACATTCTCGTCTCACACCTCGTCTCAGTGTACGAAAACGTTCACTATTTCACCATTAAGTATGTTGTTCGCTGAAGGTTTTGATAGATGCCCTTTATCAGGTTGAGGAATCTCCTTCTTCCTAGTGTGCTGAGAGTTTTATCATGAATGGGTGTTGAATTTCGTAAAGCACTTGTTAGGCGTCCATCATAATTTTAATCCTTTTTCCTCCTAGGTGAACCACAAGGATTCATTTTTGATTGGTAAACCACTCTTTTTTTTTTAACATCTTTATTGGAGTATAATTGCTTTACAATGGTGTGTTAGTTTCTGCTTTATTTGATTGGTAAACCACTCTTGAATTCCCAGATTAAAAAGCATTTGGTCATGATGAATTATTTTTTAATATATCGCTGAATTCCATTTGTTAATTTCTTAAAGTAAACTTTTTTATTTTGTGATCACTGTAGATTTACATGCAATTGTAAGAAATAATACAGGGATGTCCTATGTACACATTAACCAGTTTCTCCCAATGGAAATATCTTGCAAAGATATAGTGTTATCACCAGCAGGATAGTGACATTCATACAGTCCATCACCACAGGGATCCTTCGTGTTGCCCATTCACAGCTATACCCACTTCCCTCCTGCTCCAACTCCTTTTTAACCCCTGGCAACCACTCATCGCCATTTCCATAATTTTGTCTTTTCAAGAACATTATATAATGGAGTCATTTTGTATGTAACTATATGGGATTGGCTTTTCCACTCAGCAAAATCCTCTGGAGATTTATCCAAGCTGTTGCATGTGTCAGTCGTATATTCCTTTTTGTTGCTGGGTAGTGTTCCATGGTGTGGATGTACCAGAGTTTGTTTATCCACTCACCCATTGAAGGACATCTGGGCCGTTCCCAGTTTGGAGCTATTAGAAAGAAAGCTGCCGTAAGCATTCATGTACAAATTCTTGTGTGAACCTTAGTTTTAAATTCTCTCATATAAATGTCCAAGTGTGCAGTTGCTAGGTCATATGGTACTTGAATGTTTAGTTTTATAAGGAACGGTCAAACTGTTTTGCAGAGTGGCTGTGCCACTTTACAGTCCCACCAGCAACGTATGAATGATCTGGTTTCTCTATACCCTCACTAGCATTTGGTATTGTCACTTTGTAAAGAAGTTTTAGCAGTTGGATAGCTGTGTAGTTATAGCTCGTTGTGGTTTTAATTTGCATTAATGATGTTGACTAACCTTTCATGTGCTTATTTGCCATCTGTATATCCTCTTTGGTGAGATGTCTCTTCATGTCTTTTGTCCATTTTCTAATTGGGTTATTTGTTTGCTTTTGTCTTGTTCTGTTTTGTTTTCGTAAAGTTATTTATTTATTTTATTTTTGGCTGTGTTGGTTCTTCGTTGTTGAGCGCGGGCTTTCTCTAGTTGAGGTGGGAGGGGGTTACTCTTCGTTGCGGTGTTCGGGCTTCTCATTGTGGTGGCTTCTCTTGTTGCGAAGCGTGGGCTCTAGGCACGTGGGCTTCAGTAGTTGTGGCACACGGGCTCAGTAGTTGTGGCTCATGGGCTCTAGAGTGCAGGCTCAGTAGTTATGGTGCACAGGCTTAGTTGCTCCGTGGCATGTGGGATCTTTCTGTACCAGGGCTAGAACCCGTGTCCCCTGCATTGGCAGGCAGATTCTTAACCACCGCATCACCAGGGAAGCCCTTGTTTTACTGTGGAGTCTTAAGAGTTCTTTATATACTCTACATACGAGTCCCATGTCAAATGCATGGTTTACAAATATTTTCTCCCAGTTTGTAGCTTGTCCTTTCATCAATTTCTTTACAGAACAAGAACACTTGATTTGATGAAATCCAATTTATCCATTTTTTTTCTTTTATGGATCATGCTTCTGGTTCATATCTAAGAATTCTTCACCAATAATTAAGTTCTGAAGATTTTCTCCCGTGTTTTCTTCCAAACAATCTATAGTGTTATGTTTTATATTTAACTCTGTGACTCACTTGGTTAATTTTTGTGTAATGTGTGAAATTTAGGCTAAGGTTCATCTTTTTGCCTATGAATGCCCAATTGCTCCAACATCATTTGTTGAAAAGGTGATCTTTCCTCCACTGAGATGCTTTTATACCTTTGTCAAAAAATCAGTTGGGCATATTTGGTGCAGATCTGTTTCTGGGTTCTATTTTTCTATCTATTCTGGGATCTGTTTTTCTTCCACTGTTCTGTATATCTCTTCTTCTGCCGATACTGCATAGTCTTGATTATAGTAGCTATATAATAAGTCTGAAAATCAGGTAGAGTTATTCCTCACACTGTATCTAGTTCTTCTGCCTTTCCATATACATTTTAGAATAATCTTGTCTATATCTATTTAAGAAGCTTGCTGGAATTTTGATAGGAATAGCATTAAACTTATATATCAATTTGGAGACAATTGACATCTTTACTGTGTCATTCTTCCGATCCATGAACACCTGGGTGTCTATTTATTTACATCTCCTTTGATTTCTTTTATCAGCATTTAAAAATTTTCAGCATACAAGTCCTACACATGTTTTGTTACATTTATACCTAATTATTTTCTTTTAATATTTGGAGAGACTATAAATGGAATTGCATTTAAAATTTTGGTGTTCACATGTTCATTGTTAGTATAAAGAAATACAAGTGATTTTTTTGTATGTTTATCTTGTATCTTGTGACTTTGATGAACTTACTTATTAGTTCTAGGAGATTTTTTGTAGATTCCTTGGGATTTTCTATGTAGACAATCAAACCATCTGCAAATGAGAACCATTTAATTTCGTCCCTTCCAATCTATATGCCTTTTCTTTTTTCTTTTACTTTCTTTTCTCCTTCTACTTCTTTCCTTATTGCACTGACTAGAACTTCCATCACTATTTTGAATGAGTAGGATCCTTGCCTTGTTCTCAATCTAAGGTGAAAATCATTCAGTCTTTTGCCATTAAATATAATGTCGAATTTTGTAGATGGTCTTTATCAAGTTGAAGAAATTACTCTCTTCTCAATACTTGAGTGCTTTTTTTAATGAAAGGGTGTTAGATTTGGTATAATGCTTTTCTCTCTCAGTTGATAAGTTCACTGATCTTTCTTTCTTAGCCTGCTAACATGGTGGATTACAGTGACTGATTTCCAAGCATTGAACCAGCCTTGCATTCCTGGGATAAACCCCACTTGGTCATGGGGTATACTTCTTTTTATATATTACTGAATTCTATTTGTTGATATTTTGTTGAGAATTTTTCTGTCTCTTTTCGTGAGGGATATTGGTCTTGGTTTCCTTTTTGTGTACTCTCTTCATCCCGTTTTGGTATCAGGGTAATGCTGGATTCATAAAATGAATTGGGAAGCCTCTGCTCCTCTTTCTTTTTCTGGAAGAGATTAGAATTAGTGTTCATTATTCTCTAAACTTTTGGTAGAATTCTCCAGTGAAGCCATGTGTCCCTAATGATTTCTTTGGGGGGATGTTTTTAATTACAAACTCAATTTCTTTGATAGTTATAGGACTATCCAAATTATCTGTTTCACATTGGATGAGTTGTGGTAGTTTGTGCTTCCTGAGGAATTAATCCATTTCATCTAAGTTGTCAAGTTTGTGTGTAGAGTTAGTTGTTCACAGTGTTCCGTTATTGTCCTCTTGATGTCTGCAGGGTCTGTATTGATATCCTCTGTTTCATTCCTGATATTGGTAATGTGTATCTTCTCTCTTTTTCCTGTGTCAGTCTTGCCAGAGATTTGTCAATTTTATTGATCTTTTCAAAGAATCAGCTTTTTTGTTCCACTGATTTTTCACCCTTGAAATCCTGGTATATACCTCATTTGGTCATGATGCATTATTCTTTTAATATGTTTTTTATTTCATTTCCTAATATTTTGGCTTTGGGTTTTTTCATCCATGTTTACAAGAGAGATTAAGCTGAAATATTCCTTTCTTACTACGTTTTAACCTAGTTTTGGTATCAAGATTTGTCTAGTTATTTGGCTAGCCTCATAAGAAGTGTCGGGAAGATTTCCTTCTTTTTGTATTCTCTGGGAGGATTTGTGTGATATTGATGTTATAAGACACATAGAGCTTTGTGCATTTATGTATGTTTGGGGGCAAATAGTTTCATCTCTGTGCATGGAGCTAGGTGGAGCAGGGTAACGTATTTTTGATCTTTTACCATCTGCCAGACGCCATGCTAGGAATTTTACATTCATTATCTCATTGTTTCCTTATAAAAATCTCACTGGACAAGAATTTTTATACTTGCCTCTGAGCTCAGAAAACTGAGATTCATTGACCTGCCTAAGATCATACAGATGTGGGATTCAAAGCTAAGTCTAATTTGTTGACCTCTTACTACTGCAGTCTAGGCACTGTGCCCTAAGATGGTCATCTGCTGTAACACTGAATCTTTCCAACAACTCAGTGAGAGAGTCATTCTGCTTTTCACTGTAGAGATGAGGAAGCAGAAGCTCAGAGAAGTTGAGGAACTTGACCGAGCTAAACATCTAGGATGTGACCAAGCTGAGCTCCAGGGTGATATTTTACCATTCTCCAGCCAGACTGTGTTCTTTGTGCTGCTGTGCCCAGAATGTTCCTCTCACAGCAATAAGCACATTCTTATGTGTTAGCGACTCTGCCAGCATTGTTAGCAGCTCAGGGCAAGAAAGGGGTCACGCTGGCCAGGACAGCTGCTGGCCCCAGGTTCCAGGTGCAACAATGAATCAAAGCTGCAGACAGAGCTGGGGAGGTAGGCTGCTGTGCAACTGGAAGAAAGGGGCTTGGGAAACTGGGCCCTGAGGTTTTGAGACTGGAAAGTGGCTTGGCAGACCCTCACATGGACCAGGAGACGGGATGACAGGTAAGGAGGTGGTTGGGGGCTAGAAGGTCTGGACGCTGGTGGGTCACAGTGCCACCCTTCTCTCATTTCCTAGGCTAGGGCAGGCTGGACTAAATTTCCTTTGTTTCTGCAAAGCCCAGGCCTGAGCCACTACTAACTCCTAGGGAAGGGGAGAGGGTGGAGGAAAGAAGAGAGGTGCCCTGAGGCCCTAGCCCCAGCCAGAGGCATGGGGATCAAGTCTAGGCTCAATAATATGGCAGAGTAGAGGAGGTCCTTACAGATCACTTGGTCCAATCACCCCAGTGTCTAGGGGAAAACCAAGGCCCAGAGAGATGAGGGTGGAGTGCTTTCTTTGTCCTAGGCCACACAATCCTAAACAACCACCTGGGAGAGAGCAAGGGCTCAGACTGAGGGGTGTGGGATGTGGGGCGAATAGGGTGTGTGTGTGTGTGTGTGTGTGTGTGTGTGTGTGTGTGTGTACACTGAGGTTCCTTCTATATAGCGTTGTATAGTGTGGTGGAGACAGCACGAATTGTGAGGCCTGATTCCTCCATGTGTTAACTTGTGACTCTAGGAGCAAGTTACTAGAATGTTCTGGACATCAGTGTCTTCATCTGTACCTCATCGTGGTAACTACCTCTTAGGGTTGCATACAGATAAAATAAGTTTATTTTCATATATATATATATATATATATATGTGGAACACTTAGAAGTGTGTCTGGCACATAGGAAGCACTACATAAGTGCTATTGTTATTACTGGAAGCCCTTGGGTGGGGTGGGAAGAACAGGGACTCAAGGGTGAGCCTGCCTGTGTCCCATTCCAGACTGCCACACCGACTGTGTGGTTTTCGGCAAATTTCTTCCTTCTCTGTGCCTCAGCAGCCTCACCTGCAATACATGTAATGTGGAACTGGTAAGAGTCTCTCGTTCGCAAGGTTGTTGAGGAATTCAGCGCTATGACTTGGACAGATCACAGGGCTCACAGAAGGCCTTGGAGAAAAGGTGGCTGTTACAACTGCTATCATCCTCCGGGGTTTCTGCCCCACATCCTTCAGGCTGGTCCCTCCCCACCAGAGCTGGGCGAGAGCCCTAACCCTTCAAGTTTCAAGCCCTGCAGCCTCTTTGCTCCTGCCCTTAGGGTGGCTCGCTGACTTGACAACTTCCTTTCTCCTCCCAGGATTGGTGGCTGGGAGAGCTTTGAGGGCGGTGCCAGCTGGAGGCCCCAGTGACGGTCATAGGAAGTGGAGAGATAGGGTCTGGCTGCAGAAGATCTCCCTCTAGCTTGGCAGGGACCACTTGCCTCAGAGCATTCCCTCCATCTGACCCTGTCCTGGGGCTCAGTGGAGCTGAAGCAGCCAGTTAGAAAGAGGATCAGAGATTCACAGGCCTTCTGAATAGAGGCCACTCCCTGTCCCCACGCACTTTACTTTAGGGAAAGGGGACCGCAGACCTAGAAAGAAGAAGGAATGTGGCCAAGGCCACATAGCAATGATTACCATTCTACAGAGTGAGAAGCTGTGTCTCAGAAACATCAAATGCAGAGTTAAGATCACAACACAGATCTCCTAAATGCTGTCTTTTCTAGAACCAAATAGGTCAGAGCTGGAAGAAATACTAGTTAGGGGACATTTGAGCCTAATCCCATTTCGTAGGTGAGTAACACTGAGGCCCAGAGAGGGAAAGGGACTTGCCCAAGGTTCAAAAGGAGTTAGTGGCAGAGGTGGGACCCAAACCCAGGGCTCCTGATCCCTTGGCCAGGGCTCTTCCCACGCCCCACAGCTGCAGAGGGAGCGGTGGTGGGCCCAAAAGTTTGGTGGGGGGGGGGAGGCGGTGAGGGGGAAGACACCCGGCACAGTACTGGGATGCTTTTAGCTCTCACCCAGTCAGAACTGCTGTCTTCCCACTCCCCCTGGCTCTCTGAGACCCCTGTCTCACTTACCTCACTGGTCGCCTGTGGAAGGCATTCTCATGACAGAGCCCTAAAGAGGGTCAGAGACCTGAGTTCCAAGCTGTGTGTCCTCTCTATGGGCCCCTGCTTCTCTAACTCTAAAGCAGTGTGTTTGGAGTGTGGGGCAAGGAAGGACTGGTTGAGTCACAGCATTTGAATTAACTGTGGAGCTGGGGAAAATCCCGATGCCTAGGCCCTTCCCCAAGCTCATGAAATCAGAATCCCGGAGGTGGGCCTCAGGCTTGAGTGGTGGGTTTAATCCGCCAGGAAATTCAAATGAGCAGCGGGATGGAGAAGATCTCCAAGGGCTCCTCCACCTGACTACTGCTGAGATTCCATGACCAACGCAGGGTGTCTCGGGTTGAGGGGCGGGGGTGGCCCTGACAGATCTGCTCGCACAGCCCGCACAATGAGCATGCCAGCCCAAACTACAGGCCATTTTCCCAGGGTTAGAAAATTGCTTTGGGGTTTCCGGCACTGTCTGCATTCCTCCTGGGACGCTGCTCCTGTGGTAGGAGTCTGCCTGTCCACACCCCTCTGCCTCCTCTCCCCCTGACACCCCCACCCCCTCCCTGGGCTGGCTGACTTCATGTGGCAGAGGAACAATGCAGGCTCTGGAATCATAGCAGGCTTAGGGTGAAGGCCCTGCTTCACCACGGGTAGCTTTGCAGCCTCAAAAAAATCATTTCACCTCCCTAAGCCTCAGCTTTCCCAGTTCTAAAATACGGAGAGTAACAATACTTAGCTCACATCCAGCGTGCTGAGCTCAGAGTCCTGCTCTAAGGAGTGCTCCGTGAATGGTGACTCCCCTCTCCTGATACCCCAGGGGAAGCCCAGCTCCTGGCTCCCTCAGAGGAACCCAGGGCAAACCATCCTGCTCTCATTTCCAAGACTCAACATCCAGAGAGTGAAAGATCTGCCTTCTGCGTTTGGCAGAATGCAATTTCTAGTTCACAAGCATGTCCACTTCTGCTTGCTTGTAAGGCCATCCCAACAAGCCCACGAGAAAGGAATTATAATCCCTACCATACAGGGGATGAAGCTGGAACTCATAAAGAGTCAGACATTTGCCCGTAGCCACTCAGTTTAGAATTGATAGTGCTGAGATTTAAAACCAGGGCCATCTGGCTCCAGAGCCCAGACTGTATCTTCAGTGTCTTAACCTGGCAAGATCAGGGAAGGTGCTGCTCCAGTGGGCAAGGCCTACACTGACATCAAGCCATTTCAACAGGGATGCAAATGCCCATCGAAGGTGACTATGAGATCTAAACGCCAGACAGTCGGTGGTCAGACACACACACACACACACACACACACACACACACACACACACAGAGAGAGTAGGGTGGGAGTCAGTGACAGTTATCATTGCATAAGTATTGCCGTCAAGGTTAAAGCAGACACTCCACAACAACCACCATGGAAGGAGGTTGGCAAATTGATATTTGCTGAGAAGGATGGTAATGGAAACGATGAATGGGCCTGCCACACCCTTAGCATGCTGACAGCTTCTTACACACACACACGCACACACACACACACACACACACACACACACACAGACGCGCACGCACGATAATAAAATTAGCAACAATCAGCCCTTGTTTGTGTCTAGCTTTACAACATATGCAGAAGAGTCTTCTCATGTCTATCATCTCACTTCCCCCAACAATGTATTCATTCAACAAATATTTATTGAGCACCTACTATGTGCCAAGCACTGTTCTAGGTGCGTGAGATACGTCAGTGAACGAAATTGGTATATGAAGATCTCTGTCCTTAAGGAGCCCATAGTCTGGTGAGAAGAGGCAAAAGGTAAAGATAAATAAAATATATTATATGGTTGATGGTGATAAGTGCTGTGAGGAAAAAAATAAAGCAGGAGGCAAGAGGGTCAGGGTGTCCAAGGGCGAGGTTGCAAGTTTAGCTACCATAGCCAAAAAAGTCACACTGAGAAGGTAACATTTGAGAAAGCTCTGAAGGAGGTAAGGAAGTGAACCATACAGATATCTGCAGAAAGACCATTCTAGGCAGACCAAACAGTACGCGCAAAGAATGTGAGTTGGTTGTGTGTCAGAAAGTTTTGAAGAAATGTAAAGAGGCCAGTGTGGCTGGAGTTGAGTGAGCAAAGAGCAGCATATGAAGGCAGAAAATTAAGGAAGGACCAGATTTCAGAGAAACTTTGGCCGCTGTGGTGACTTCGGCTTTACTAGTAGAAAGATGGGGAGGCTTGGGACCTGATCTGGGTTTCACAGGATCCCTCAGGCATAGATCCTTAAGGTGTAGAGAATGGGCTGTGAGGACAAGGGCTGAAGGGTGGTCTAGAGCAGGGGTCCCCAACGCCCGGGCCGCGGACCAGTGCTGGTCCGCAGCCTGTTAGGAGCTGGGCCGCTCAGCAGGAGGTGAGCGGCGGACGAGCGAGCGAAGCTTCATCTGCCGCTCCCCATCGCTCTCCATCGCTCACGTTACTGCCTGAACCGTCCTCCACCTCAGCTCCCCCATGTGTGGAAAAATCGCCTTCCATGAAACCAGTCCCTGGCGCCAAAAAGGTTGGAGGCCGCTGGTCTAGAGGGCAGAGACAGTGGAGGTGGTAGAAAGTGGTTGGAGTTTGGATGTATTCTGAAGATAGAGACAAAAGGCTTTACTGACCGATGGGATGTAGGGGGTTGAAAAAAGAAAGGTGTCAAGGAGTACCTCACATGGTATGAAGTCCACACGTCTCCACCTCTGCTGTCACCACCCTGGTCAGAGGCAACACCCCCTCTCGCAGAGACCTTGGCAATGGCTACCTCACTGAGGCTCCTTCTCCCATCCCTCCCTGCTGCAATCTACTCTCCACCCAGCAGCCAGAGGGATCCTTTTAAAATGTAAATCAGGCCACGTCACTCTCCTCCTTAAAACCCTCCCTTGGCTTCCCATGACACTTAGAAAAAAAGTCCAAGGCCCACATGAGGTGGCTCCTATCTGCCTTTCCAATAATCAGGGATCTTTCCTGCCTCTATCCTTAACCTCTGCTCTGCTCCAGCCTGCTCTGCTGTTCCATAAGATCCCAAGCTCGTTCCGACCTTAGGACCTTTGCATCTGCTGTTTTCACTGCCTGGAATGTTCTTTCTCTATTCTGCATGGTTGGCTTCTTCTCATTCTTCAAGTCTCGGCTGAGATGTCACCTCCTGAGAAAGATCACCATCACTTAATCTAAATTAGACTTGTCATTCTGGGTTTTCTCTCTCATAGCTCCTTCCTTTTGTTTTTATTCCCTTCAGAGCACGTTCCATGGACAGTATGTGGATTTGCATGACTTTTGTCTCCTTCGCTAGACTGTCAGCTCCCTGAGAGCAAGGGCAGGACCATGCAGACTTGGCCACCTCTGTACCTCAGTGCCTGGTTCCAAGACAGGCACACAGTGTTGATGAGCGTGTGTGTGGCAGGGCACTAAGTGACTTACGGGCATATGCTCATTTAATACCTACGACAAGCCTGTGAAATAGGCATTGCTATTATCCCATTTTATAGATGAGGAAACTGAGGCGCTAGGGATGTCATAAGGTTTGCAAATGGCAGAGCCAAGATTCAAACTCATGTCTGTCTGACCCCACCACCTGTATGTACCCTTTATAATCACACATACACACACACACACACACACACACACACACACAGTGGATGTGCTCTGGAAATACTTTTTAAAAGAATAAAGGATTGAAAATGTTAAAAAAAATTAGGCTTAAACTCAGGTCCATCAGACGTGAAATCTATATTCAACCTCCACTTCTTAGGCTGACATAATGGAGTGCCCCATATCATTTTTGATGTGAGATTGTGCAAAGAACATGATCTTTGGAGCCAAACAGATCTAGGTTCAAATCCGTGTCCCACTGGATACTATGTGACCTCAAGCAAGTCACTTCACATCTGTGAACCACTGTTTGCTCATCTCTAAAATGGGAATGATAGTCACCTCCTAATTCTCAAGGTTGCTCTCAGAAGTGTCACTTTGGACAAGCCTCTGAGTCTGTTTCTTCCTCCAGTATTCTTGAATTTAATGACATTCTATGGTTAATCTCAATCTATCCTGCTGAAGTTTCCTTCACCCATTTAGCATGTCCCTCTGTCCATCTATCCGTCCATCCATCCATCCATTCATTCGTCAATACTGATGAAGGCCCCTGCTGTGCACCAGGCCCTATGATAGGCCATGAGCTCCAGAAGAAAGTAAGATATTAACAAAGTTTGGATCCTAGGGTTCAAATAGCAGTTGAGGTCTCTATCATGTCATGTGCTACCAACAGGAGTGAGGGCCTAGTGCTTCCTATTGAGTGAAAGCAAGCAAGCTGGCCTGACGGCAGTGGCATGCACCCTTTGTAAGGGCTGAAATTATGCTGGTTCCCCTCCTGATCCCAGTGCCTCACATAAGTTAAGTCCTGACTGTTTTCTGACCTGCTTCTGAGCTGTAAAGGCTCCATGATGAAGGGTTTTGAATATAATTTGAACTTTAGCCTGTAGGCCACATAGTTTCAAGCAGGGGTGTGACAAGATCATATTTGCTTTATAGAATGACTTTTCTGATCCCTGGTGTCTACTGGGTCATAAGGTGCAGAATTGAAAGCAGGGAGGCCAACGAGGAGACTATTGCACTAGTAACCATGAGAGATAATGGACCACCGGCCTCAGGTAGCAGCAGTGGAAGTAGAGACAAGTAGATGATTCACGAGGTATTTAAGAGGTAGACACACTTTGTGGTGGTAATCGAATGGATCTGCGGGTGAGGAAGAGAGAGACTTAAAGGTGGCTCCCAGGTTTCTGCTTTGGACAACTGGGGAGCTGGCTGGAAGACTCCAGATGCCTCACCGTGGAGGCCTGTGACAGGGGAGTGAGTGAGAACTCAGTGGCCTTGACCTTCCCAAAGCAGCTTGCTTGGCGTTTGCCTCTATTATTAGCAAATATTTTTCTTTCTTTGGGGCCACAACCCCTCGGCTCTGTCTTGCTCAGCCATAGAGGTAATGGCATGTTGACAGGTCCCATTTGCTAACACACCTTCATTTAAAGGGGCTCACTGACCCCTTAGTAACCTGGAAAATTCTCACTCTGCACTGTCTCTTCTTTCCTCTTTTTCTCTCCCTCTTTTTCTCTCTTTTCTCTCTCTTCTTCTCTCTTCTCTCTCTTCCTCTACTTCTCACTCTGTCCTGTCTTTCTTACACGCAGAGATTCTCACATTCTCCCTTATACACACTCACATACACCACCTTGGGAGGACATCTGAATGCCTACGTGTACCTGTCTGTGCGGGTACACCCAGGAATGGGGGGTGGGAGGGAATGGAAGCTTTAAGTGTAAACTTTAAGAAAAACAACAATGTTGATTTCAGACCAGACTCTTAGTTAAGGGCCAAAGAGGAGGCCCATGGAAAACAAGTTGGCTGGAGCCAATGAGAAGTTAATCCATTCATCCGGCAGACACTTCCAGGGGCCTCCTCCATGCCTGGTCTAGGTTGGGTCAGTCTGTAAAGATCATAGAAGTGAGTGAGACAGACAACCACTTCCCCAAACTGACAGGATGTGATCAGAGAGGTCACTGAGGAGGGAGTCACCAGTTGCCTGCCTGGATGACAAGTTCAGAAAGACTTTACAAAGGAGGTGCCTTTTGAAATGGGCATTGGAGAGTGAATAGAAGTTCATTGTGCTTATAAGAGAGTAAGGACATCCTAGGTAGAGGGAACAACAGCATAGGCAGAGACCTGGAAGCATGAGAGAAAATAGCAAGTAGCTCATTGAGACTGAGTGGTAGACTACAAGTGGGAGAAAGTGGTGGGAGATGGAAGCTAGAGAAGATTGGGCTCTGAATGGCACATGAACAAATTTGAATGGTTAATTAGTACAGCTACCTCGGAGGGCCCATAGGCAGCTTCCATCAACATTTTAGATGCCCAGAACTTTTGACACAGCAGTTTCAGATCCCATTGTCTGCCCTGTAGAAACACTTGGCACATGATTATGCACAAGGATTACAACATTTTAATAATATAAAATAAAATGTATAATACTGTGAATAGCCACCAATAGGGAACTGGTTAAATAAGACATTTGTCCATCCCCACTAAGGAATATCTTGAGGCAGTTACAATAAGTAAAGTAGATCTCTTGAGGATGGAACAAGAGTAAATAACATTTTTAAAATTGCAGCAAAGTGGGTTGGTATACACACATATATTTCCTAGTTCTATCAACTGACGGGGCCTAAAAGCAACGACACCTCAAGAGCAATGAGCACACCCAGTGACTAGATCTTGGTTTCTAACACTGTCCTCCAATAAAAAGTGCCAGCCCTCCTTGGAGAAATGGCTGACGTAGACCTGAGGCAGGGAAAGTCCAAGATGAGCCTGAACCACCTTGTGGTGCCAGGAAATAAGGAAGTACTTGGAAAAGAGTGGGGGCTGGACAGAAGAACTGAGAAGCCAAGCGGAAGGAGATCCTGATAGCCAAAGCGGGAACGATTTGAGCAGAAAATAAATAATGATAGTATTGGACTTTTAATACATATATTTTAAATTTTAGAACAGTTCTAGATTTACAGAAAAGGTGCAAAGTAATACAGAAAGTTCCCATATACCCCACATCCAGTTTCTCCTATTGTTAACATCTCATATGAGTGTGATTCATTTATTACAATTAATGGAGCAACATTGAGACATTATTATTAACTAAAGTTTACACTTTTTTACTTAATGACTTTTATCTGTTTCCAGTGCCCCATCTAAGACCCCACATTACATTTAGTTGTCTTGTCCCCTTAGGATTCTGTTGGCTGTGAGTATTGCTATTGATGACTTAGACAGTTTTGAGGAGTATTAGTTGAGTATTTCGTAGAATGTCCCTCAATTTGGACTTGAAAAAACCACGATGATTGTCTCATGGTTAAAGTGGGGGATGGGAGTGAGGAGAACTATCACAGAGGTGAAGTACCCTTCTCAACACATATCACTGAGGTACACTATCTATTGATTGCTGCTGCCCACTGGGATCGCCTGGCCGAGGGAGTGTTTGTCAGGTTTCTCCACATTACTTTTTCCCCTTTTCCACACTGTTCTCTTTGGAAAGAAGTCACTATGCACAACACATAATTAAGGAGTGGGGAGTTATACTCTACCTTCTTGAGCGAGGAGAAAATATTGGATTTTAGCCCATTGCATAAATGAAATATCCATTGGTCCATATTAACACTAACAAATATTTGAATGAATAAATAAATGGGGGAGGGGGGACAGCTTTTCCTTACAGTAAAATTCCAGTTCAGAGATGTAGAAAGAAAGAAGGCTACAGAACATGACTATTATCAGGATGGCACCACAGTAATAGATGGTGAGGCAGCAATAGATGCTACAATTAATAGACAAATGTGGAGTGTTTGAGGAGAAACGGGACTTGCATAGTCTCCAGATATCTTCCCAAGGTATTTGTCAACTACATATCAAAGGAAATGCAGGGGACTTCTCTGGGGACACAGTGGATAAGACTTCGCGCTCCCAACGCAGGGGGCCCGGATTCGATCCCTGATCAGGGCACTAGATCCCACATGCATGCCGTAACTAAGAGTTTGCATGCCACAACTAAGGATCCCGTGTGCCACAACTAAGGAGCCTGACTGCCACAACTGACACCCAGCACAACCAAATAAATATTTTTTTTAAAAAAGGAAATGCAGTAACTTTATAGTGAGGAAAGCCGCAAACATCAACTTAATCAAATGATCAAGACAAACATCACCAGTGATAAGAGATATCGACATCACAAACATCTTGGGATGATGCACCAAGAAGGACCCAGCATCATGTCTGTGATATATAACCTCACTCTAGTCATGAGAAAACATCAGACAAACGCAAACTGAGGGACAGTCTATAAAACACCTGGCTAGTACACTTCACAAGTGCCAAGATCATGAAAGATGAACAGACTGAGGAGCTGTCACAGGTTTGAGGACACTAAGGAGAAACAGCAACTCAAAGAGATGTGGGGTCCTGGGCTTCCCTGGTGGCACAGTGGTTGACAGTCCGCCTGCCGATGCAGGGGACACGGGTTCGTGCCCCGGTCCGGGAGGATCCCACATGCCGCGGAGCGCCTGGGCCCGTGAGCCATGGCAGCTGAGCCTGCGCGTCCGGAGCCTGTGCTCCGCAACGGGAGAGGCCACAACAGTGAGAGGTCCGCGTACCGCCAAAAAAAAAAAAAAAAGAGAGAGAGAGAGAGAGAGAGAGAGATGTGGGGTCCTGGATAGGATCCTGGAACAGAAGAAAAAGGACATTAGTGGAAAAACGGTAAAAGTCAAATAAGATCTGTAGTTTCATTAATAATATCATACCAAGGTTCATTTCTTGGTTTTGATCATTGGACTAAGGTTATGTAAGATGTTAATATCAGGGTAAGCTAGGTGAGGGGTGTACAGGAGCTCTCTGTTCTATTTTTTTTTTAACTTTTCTCTAAGTCTAAAATTAGTTCAAAATAAAAGGTTTGAAAAGTTGGAGGATAAAAGATTGAGGGCAGATACCTGGAAGGTCTCTGGTGGCAGAAACGTGAGATGTTTCAGTGGATTTTTGAAGGGTGCATGTCTCAGACAGTTAAAGAAAAGAGCCAGGGAAGAGGCCTGGGAGTTACACCCTTGGGTTCTCAGAGGCCCTGAGAATGTTCTGGTCCCCTTTGGATCTAGGGTTGGGAGACCTCCTCTCCACAGAGCCGTCCTCCCAAAGATGTGTTCACCATAGTGGCCTAGAGTCGGCTGGGCTATGTCTCCAGAGCAGACCCTGGGTTCTGTGTCACGAGTTGGGATGGCAAATCCCTCCTCTTTTCTCCAGCTTGGTGCTGGGAGCGGCAGCCCTATGCATGCCCCCCTCTCATCCTGGAGGACAGGGTGGCTGAGGTGATGCTGACGCAGTTGGGGGAAGTCTTGGCAAGCAGGCCAGCGGCAGAGCTCGGCCTCCAGAGGGAGGGCGGCTCAGACAGTGGTTAGCTTCGGAGTGGGGCTTAGCAGAGGGAAGGGGGAATGGGAGGGAGCTCTCCTTCTCAAGGGGCCCTTTCATGTTGAAATCAGCCAGCGTGAATGCCATCAGCCCAGGAGCCCAGCCGGGGGAAATGTGAGAGCCCCCTTATCTCCCCTCTTGTCACAGCTCCGTCTGCGGTTCCCAGCCGGCCAGCAAGGATGCATTAGGAGAAGTGTCGGTGGTGGGGGAGTGTTCCCATCAAGACCTCGTGCTGGGCCCGCTCGGCTGAGGGGGCGGGGCTGGGTGAAGCAGGTTCCAGGCCCTCCTGGCTCTGGAGATGTTGGTTGCCTGGAGCGCCCCACATCTTGGAGCAGGGAGAGGCTGCGGACTGGGCGGGAATTGGAACGAAGGCCTCGGATGCCACCTCTGTACAGCATCCCCTCACCCGCTCAGGGCGTGCAGCCCCATTCACACACCTGCGGGAACAAGAAGCTCGCTCTGTCTTGGGAGAGCCCAGGAGTCATCTCGCTGGTTCCACCCCTGGATTGAGTTCTCATTTCTGGGCAGGAAACCAGGGGCATTTGACCAGGGAGGCTGTGACCCCACCTTCCCCAGGACACTTTCAGCCCAGGAGTGACCCCTGCTGTCCAGACAACCTTGGAGGCCGAGGGCTGAGCCTGCCAGCTTCCCGTCACTTGAACTGGGTGGCCCTTCCGGCCCCCTTCCAACCCTACAATCTTGTCTTTTTTTCTGAGATGGGCTGTGAGGTTCTTTGTAAATCCGCCAGTGTAGGAGGGAGGTGGGTGAGGCCCCCGCAGCTGGAGCTGTCAGCAGCCAGTGTTTTCAGACACCATTTGCCCATGCAAGTTTCTGGCCCCCAACACATTCCCACTGCCCAGGGCTCCGAGTCTCCTCCCCACAGCCACATGGGGACCTGAGAGAACCCTGTCTGGCCAGAGAGGAGGTCTTCCCGGAAGCCTCTGCTGCCCAAGAGAGGGAAGGGTGAAGAGCTCGGGGGCCCCCGCCGAGACGCTGGCACATGGAAAGCAGGACAAGGTAAGGGAAAGGATGTGAGGAGTCCCCCGAGACAGCTTGGTGCAGGAAGGGGCACGGGGCTGGAGGCGTTCTGCCAGCACCTGCCGGGTGACCTTGGGCCAATCTGTTCCCCTGTCTCCCCAAGTGTCAAGATGGAAGAATCCCTTAGCACCCGACTGAAAATCACCTGCCCTACCCTATCGTGCTCTTTCTTGCCTGTATTTCTGCCACGGCAGGTATCACCATCTGAGACACTCTGTCACCTCCATTAGTACACCGTCTCCATGAGCAGGGCCCTGGTCTCCACCACCATTGCACCCCGAACTCCACAACAGGGGCAAGGTGGTCCCTGGGGCCTGCTCAGCTCTAGGCACTATCATTCCATTTTCTCCAAGTGAGATTCTGGGTTCCAGCCAGGGAGGGAGGAACCTTCATCTGGGAATGGCAGGTGCCTAACAAAGGAGGATTTTCTCCAGGAGCTGTAGAAGAGTGGAGCAGGCCGGGCTTCAGGGTGGGAAAGGCTAGACTGAGGCCCTGAGGAAGAGGACTCAGGCCTGAGATGGCTGCCAGGGCCAAAGACTCCGATTCAACCCAGCTTGGTGACAGGCCCTGGAGGGCAGGGACTCGGCCTGATTCCTTCAGGCATCCTCAAAACCAAGCTCAGGACATAGCAGGGCAAAGGGACTCGGGCAGCATTTGTTAGTTGGAGACAGTTGATGGTTCACCATTTTGCACTTGCCTTGGTACCTCTCGGCTTTGCTTCTGTGACTTCCTGACACCTTCCTAAGTGGACCCTGCCATTTCCCACAGGCTGGCTGTGCTTTATGTATCACCCCATTGCACCCTCACAGTAATGGGGTAGGGGCTATATTATTATCCTCATTCTACAAATGAGGAGACAGAGACTCAGAGAGGTTTAGTGACTTCCCCAAAGTCACACAGCCAGGAAATTACAGAACCAGGATTTGAGCCCAGATCTGTCCTCTCCTCTTTAACCCGCTGCCGTCTGTAAAAGGTGTTCAGGATTCCAATTTGAATTGCCCCAAACACGTGGGTTCCACACTCCAGAGTTTACATACAGTTTTGGTATCTCACTGCATCTTTACCCTCAGCCTGTGTAGGAAGCAAGGCAGGTACTATTACCCATTACACCATTTCACAGACTGGATATGGGCTTGGAATCACCCAGCCAATACATGGCATCACTGGGACCTGATCCCAAGCCAGCCTCATGATGGAACCTTACCCACTGCCTTCGATGAGGCTGAGCCTGTGCCCTTGGACCACACTTGCTGGCTCAGGGCTTCTGCCCTCCCAGCCTGCAATATCACTGATGCCACAAGCACCCCAGGGACCTAGCCCGGGGCAGAGCCTGCTCTTTGTACCCCATCCACGAGACCTTTTCAGAGGCTCCATTGGGCCTCCAGTGAAGATGCAAGCGACAGTGGGAGGCTGTGCAGGCTTTGCCATTGGATGAGCAGAGAAGGCAAATTTGGGGACCCTACAGAGTATCCATGAAGTTCTCTGACCAAAGGCTGTGTCTTGACTTTTGTTCAGATTTAAGCCTCTATTGAATGAATATTTACTGAGTGTCCACAATATGCCTGGCATTTCCGAAAATACTTTTTTAAAGAGGCAGTCACCGTTAATCGAGCAGTTGCCTTATGTCAAGCAGTGATTGTTCACTGAGTCCTGGGAGAGCTACTATGAACATCACGCTTGGGTCAGGGAAGCCAAGCTACAGGCCCAAGTTCTCCCAAATAGAAAGTGGCAGAGCTAGGAGTAGAACCCAGAAAATTCTATGTTCTCAATCCCTGTGTCAGCTCTCCAAAGGAGAGTGGCCCTCTAGGGAAGCGGGATGAGAAGGGGAGCCCAACAAGGGCCCAGCTCACCCCCTGGGTACACAGGGGCTTTGGGGAGATTGTGGCAGTTCCCCGAAACACCTGCTTCAGGCTTTTTCAGCCTGGGAGCCCTGAGTTTGGCTGAGGTGGGACCTGCTGGGCAGAGTAATCCAGCCCTGAGTGCGTGGGAGGGCTCTGCTGGTACTCCTTCCATGGAGTTGATGGGCTCGAGGCATATGGGTACAGCACAAAGGACCGAGAGAAATTCTGGGTAGGAAATCTCTAGAAGAGCTTTCAAAGAAAAGGATGAAGCCTTTGGCTTTGTGAGTCAGGAGCAGCGTGGAGGACACAGGAAACGAGAGGTGCCAGGGCCGTGCTCAGCAGAAGGCTGGCAGACTGTGGGAGCCAGGCCTCTACCTTTTGTCAGGCAACTTTCACAGACACAATCTCCCTGCCCACTCTTCCCTCCCTGCCATCTCTTCTTCCTCAATGAGATGGTACCTAGCAGCCCCATTTTACGGAGAGTGAAACCGAGGCCCTAAAACAGGACCTCGGGGAGTTCCCTGGTGGTGCAGTGGCTAAGACTCTGCACACCCAATGCAGGGGACCCAGGTTCGATCCCTGGTCAGGGAACTAGATCCCACACGCCTCAACTAAGAGCCCGCATGTCGCAACTAAGGATCCCACAGGCCACACCTAAAAGATCCCGCATGCCGCAACTAAAGATCCCGCAGGCCACAAATAAAAGATCCCAAGTGCCGCAACTAAGACCTGGCACAGCTAAATAAATGAAATAAAGTAAAACAAAACAGGACCTCAGAGAGCCAAAATTGCACAGTTAGGAAGCGGGCAGATTTGGGCTGTGAGCACTGGTCCATCTGGCTTCAGAGCACATACTCTGAAATGCCCCAAAGGAGAAGAGAGAATGGCCCTGGGTGATGGCAGCAGAAAGATCCCCTGAGACCGGAGTTGTGTTCCTGGGGCTGGTGTACCTCAGCCCCCAGCATCCCCTGGACAGCAGCAGACACCCTGGGCTGGAAGGGAGGTGGAGGACATCAGGTCCAAACCCCTGCCTCCATCCTTTTTACGCTTAGGTTCTCTCTGCAACATCCATGATGAGGGAGATTTCACTAGGCAGAATAGGAGTCGGCATTCCAGGCCAAGTGCATACATAGCCTGAGGCATGGGGGCTGGAGAGACCATGGCAAATGCAGGGCGGTGAGATTACTGCAGCCAGAGGAAGACCGTTGAGAGGAATGGGAAGAAAGGTGGGAGGCCATCTGAGTCTCAGGCTGAAAAAAAAAAAGACGTCCAAGATTCTCTAGTCCAGATTCTCCCCCTGCCTTGAACGCGCTGTACAGCAGCCCTGGGCCACATGATAAATGTCTACTCTCTTTCCCCCAGCCATCTTGCAGGATTTCCTGCAGGAAGCCAGAGGAGTCCTTACAGCTCACCTAGCTTAGTGCCAAGGCCCAGAGAGGGAAAGCGACTCATGCAAGGGCACACAGCCAGTCAGTGGTAACCCTGGGACAGACTTTTTGTGGACACTCAGTAAATATCCATTGACTTGAAGTTTGCTTCTGAGCAAGCGTGCAGGCAGTCTTTGTTCAGAGAGCTCTGTAGATATCCTGTAACCCTCTCTTCTCCAGAGCCAGAATCCCCAGCTCCCAGGGCCCCTCCTCAATAGTTAGAACAGTGCCTAAGTAGGGCACATAGTAGGAGCTCAATCAGCATTTGTTGAAGGGATAAAAATTTGGGTGAGCAAATAGTGGGAACTTTAGGGCGGCCAAGAGGCATTCATCCAAGGGGACCCCTGGAAGCTGAAATCCAGCCCAAGCTATGGTCACCAAGCTATGTGCTCATGTGCAGAGCTGCAGACACCCAAAGGAGGCACTATTTGCTAACTTGCACTAAGATATAGGCTGGTGAGGATGCCTGGGACTTCAGAGGGCCACAGAGTCGGCCTCTGCTGCAGCCTGCTCTCTTCCAAACAGATGCCCCTTTGGCCATAGCCCACTCAGCCCACCCCCAGAGGGATGCCAGAGCAGGAGGAATGCCTCTGCCCTCCTAGACCCCAGCCATCAGTCAATGCAGGAGCTCTCCGGGCCACAACATCCCGCTGCTGGCTCACACTAAGTTTCCGGTCAGCTACCCGCAAATTCGTTGCTGCTCGCTCCCTTGTTCACCGCCTTATGATACACCAAACTCTGGGGGAGCTCTTTTCCCGACACATCCTCTGATTGTGGGCACTTAGTAGGCACTGCCTTCTTGTAATCCTGAACAGTGAGGGGGCAGGCATTTTATAGATGGGGAAACCAAGGCTTAAAGAGGTTAAGTAACTTGGCCAAGGTCAACCAGCAAGGACATCCCGACTTGGATTCCAACTGAGATCTGTCTACACCAAAGCTCATGCCTTTCCCATTGCTCCCCTGCCAGGCTCTGCCTCCGGATGCCTGATGGCAGAGCCTTGCCCATCCTCTCTACTACAAGGTGTCTGTGTCAAGTTGACATCAGAATGTCTGGCCATGTGCTGTAGATGCCACCTGTGTGACTCCAGGCAGGAGCTCCCACCTGGCTTCTTAGTAGGGGACAGATGAACTTTCTTCTCACCCACTGACCCTGCCACTTAGAGCGATGGCAGGATTTCTGAGAGCAGCTCCCCAGCCTATCCACCCTCCAGCCTTCTTAGGTTGGTGGCAGAGGCCGGGGAGTGTGCTCAGGGGCCAGGCCCTGACTGGATGGATTCCCGTCTCTAAGCTGAGCAGGATTTCCCTGGGAAGGAGGTATCTGCAAATCTTGACCCCTCCCCAAGAAGAAATGTCAGCTCTACTTCCGCCCTAGGCTTGGCTCGGTGAGGCAGGTGGGCAGATGGGAAGAGAGTCTGTTGATGCCCTATCTCAAGAAGACGCCAGAGCCATGTGGGGCTGGGCGACCTGCCTGGTGTCCTGATCTGATGCTGATACCTCCTGGTGGAGGGGGTGAGAAGGCGGCTACTGCACCGAAGATGGAAACCCCAGGCACAGGCCAGCCAGCGCACAGCTCATCTTCGGCAAGGGTGAGCTAGAGGGTGCTAAAGGAAGCTCCAATTACTTGGGAGCCCCAACTGTTCAGACTCTTGGAGGGAATGAAGAAGGCATTACCTAGTGAGGGACGAAGAGAGAAAGCCAGTGGCAGACAGACATAGGATAAAGAGAATAGAGAGAATGCGAGCCAGATGAGCAAGGGAGACTATGGGTGTCAAGAGGCCTGGATGCCAGGCCTGGCCCTGTCACTGAATTGCAGTGGGCACCGGGACCAGTCACTCCCTCTCTTTAGGCCTCTAGGTCCCTTTTGTCAGGCTATGGGGGGCAGAGGTAGGACTGGCTTAGGCCCCTTCCAAGGGCCTGCCAGCACCAACCCTCTGAAGTCCTGTGAGAGAACTTGTCCTTCTCAGGATGGCTCTGGCAGTGGGCGTTTCTGAAACTCACAGTAATGAAAAATAGCACAAAAAAAACTTTGGAAATTCCAAGTGTGTCTGTGGCTGGGGGAATGAGGGAGGCAGAGCTGCAAAACTGTTTGTCTATGACTCAGAGCCTCTTGGGGGGGAAGATCACACATCCTCAGAGGCGGGACTGCCCCCCCTTCACCACCACAGCTGCCCACCCAGCTTAACCTCAGCGGGGTTCTGGCCCCTGGCCCTGCCACCACCACTTCCGCTGCTGTGGCCACCACCCACTTCCTGCTGACCCTCCTGGAAGAGTCAAGGATGAAGCCAAGGCCCCGAGAGCCTTGCTAACTTGTCCAAGGACACCCAGAGGTCTTCATGCTAACCCTAACATCCTGACCCCAAATGGGGGAAGGTGAAGGAAGAGAGGGAAGGTCGGCATAGCGCTGCCCCTTCCCAGACACTATTTCCCTTAATCTTCAGAACCAGCCTTCAGGGTAGGCCTTAGGGTGCCTGAAACCAGCACTCGGAGGGGCACCTTTGCTAGTTCAAGGTCACCCAGTTAACAGGTGGTAGGACTAAGATCTAGAATTCAGATGCCAGGTTTGTGTCACTGCCCGAGGGTCCCATCGTGGCTGCAGCAGGGGTCCTCCCTGACAGCTGGGCCTTGTCACTCTGACTGGCAGTCTCCTTGTCCCACACAGGCCTGGCCACGAGGCGGGGGCTCCAGCTGCATCCTGAACAGCTTACGGGAGTGAGGAGGCCCAGGGAAGCCTTGGGGGAATTGTGGGGTGATCTATCATTGGGCTTGTGCCTCGCTGTGTCTGGGCCCCCTCCCTTGCCCCTAAGAGGGGTACTGAGTGTCACTAAGGGCAGGCCTGAGTGACCCTGCTGGGCCCTGGAGCTCCGCCGCTGTTGGAACTGCCATCTGATCCAGTGAGGAGCGAGTGTGGGTTACTGCCCAGCTTCCAGTAGCAGAGCAGGACTCACACATACCAACTAAGAGGCGGAGAGGCTGTAAGAGGCAGAAAGACAGACCCAGAGACGGAGGCAGAGAAAAGTAGAGACAGACCAGAGCCCGGGAGATGGTGAGAACCAGCCAGAGAGAGACATAGAGGCAGCAAAACATACAGAAAGATAGAGATGGAGAAAGACTGGAGAGAGATACAGAATCAGAGAGACAGTGAGAGATGGAGGGAGAGGCCAGGGAAAGGCCCAGAGGCAGAGAGACAGAGACATGAAGACAAAAACAAAGACGAGGAGAGAGGGAGACAGGAACAGAGACTCAGAAAAAAGTAGCATAAGGCAAAGCCCAAAAGGGCAAAGAATAGTGGTGGGAAGAGGTGAGGAAGCAGTGAGGGGGCGGCCTGGGCACCTCCCATATCCCTGCTCCCTCCTCCCCTACCGCTCCCCACCCCACACGGCCCACCTCCCGCCTCCGCAAGCCTTTTTCATTCTGGGTACACAGAGGAAAAACATGACTATTTGTATGGCAAACTGGAGTCAGGGGGGCCTGGGCCACCTCAAGCCTCACTGTGCCTCCCTGAGGGCTGAGAGGGTAAATATCTCAGCAGATCTGTAACCCGTTTGACAGAAGAACTGTTAAGAAGCTCTGTCTCCAAACAGTGCTGGGATCCCAGCAGGGCACCAGAGCTGGTCCACAGCTGAGACGGAGGTCTCCAGAGCCCTGCTTTGCCCTTCCCCTTTCTCCGTGGGTTCTCAGCTTCCACAGTGTCTCAATGTCTCGAAGGCTCAGTGTCCCCGGCCCTCTAGTCGGGCTGAGAAGCCATAGTGTAAAGGGCTCAGGAACCCATGGTCTGTTCCAGGTGCGGTCGGCCACTCTTTCTCCCTCCCCTCCTGGACTCATTTGTATACCCACCTCCCTCGCCCTCTGCGCTCTCTCTCAGATGAGAGAGACAGGCCACCTCCTTCCAGCCACCACCTGTCCATTGGCCCCAAGTTCCAATCTCCCCGTTCCCAGCCACGTGGGCCCCAGGAAGCCAGGCTGTTGGCCAATATTTCAAAGGTCCCCGGCTGCCACTTACTTAAACCCAGGAAGAGGGCCCCAGGGTCCCAAGGAAAGGCTCTTCTTACGATCTAGGCCCTGCTGATCAGGCTAGTCTGGGTGAGATGGAACTCTCCTTGGCTGGCCTGGGCCAGGCAAGGGCCAGCGTGAGGGTATCTGCCTCCCAGCCAGCGCACTGCACACATTTCAACCCACAACCTTGGAGCCCTTGTCACCTGCATCTTCTCCTCCAGGCTCTGCAAGGCGGGGGCAATGCCCACTCAGCCAGCAGCCAGCAGCCCTGCCCTATGCCAGCTGTCTAAGGAGATGGGACCCCAAAGCTCCATGGGGTTTATGGGATTGAGCTTTCAGGCTCCAGGCTAAGGGGTGTGTGTGTGTGTGTGTGTGTGTGTGTGTGTGTGTGTGTAACCTGCACCCTAGCAGTAGTACACTCCCAGAGGGCTGTGGACTTTCCATTGGTACAGGGAAAGAGGGTGACAGACTCCACTCTCAGAGGGCCTGGGGACAATACTTGACCTGGTAAGGCAGAGCAGCTGCTTCAGACCAGGAAGAAAGAATTTTCCATCTCAGCCAGAATGTCTCTGCCTGGGGTTTGTGGGAGGAGGGGAGAGGTCTGAAGCCCATTTACTCACTGCCTGGGAGAACAGGCAGACCAGGACATTCTTGGGGGAGTGGGAAAAGGGACAGGTGTCTCCCCTCCCCCAGAGGCTAGGGTGGTAACCCTCCTTGTTGCTTCAGTTACTCAGGGCTGGCATGGAAGGGAGACAGGTCCCAGTGGGCAGAGAAGGGCCTGCCACTGATACATACCAGCCTCTCTCCATGCCTTCTGCTCCCCTCCCAGCCCACAGTTAGGCCCTTGGTTGGCATCCTTTCCCCAATTTGAGCTGTAACCCAGGCACCAAAGGAGACCCCATGCAGTCTGGTCGCCCAACCTAAGGAAAAACACCATTCCTATGTTCTCTACCCATTTCCTGCCTTGGAAAACTGAGGCTTGGTCAGTAGGAATGGCTGGATCGGATCTCCCTCAGCAGAACCAGGACACCCAGAGACCTCACGTGACCAAAGCCTGCTCCTAAATAAACCAAAGTCTGATCCTAAATAAGCATTGGACGCAGCAGGAAGAACGTCCCAAGCCCACCCCGGGCTCACTCGGCATGGCAGTCTCAAAATCAGCACTTTGTGTCCACAGGGATGGCCGGGAGACACCTGCCAGACAGCCGAGCAAATTTTTTTCTTTTTTCTTTTTCTATTCCATTATGGTTTATTACAGGATATTGAATATAGCTCCCTGTGCTATACAGTAGGTCCTTGTTGTTATCCCAAACTCCTAATTTATCCGTCCCCCACACCCTTTCCCCTTTGGTAACCATAAGTTTTTTTTTTTTTTCTATGTCTGCAACCCACTTTATTTCTTTCAAAGAGGCAACATAATATTGAAAAAAATAACATTCAACTTTGTCATCCCCGGTTTAAACCTAAAATCTGTCATCTCCTAGCCATGGGACATTAAACAAGTCCTTGAACTTCTCACAGTCTCCACTTTCTCATCGACCCAAATGAGGGCAATCTCTAGTGCCTGCCTGCTTTTCCTACCTCACAAGCCCCAGGCTCGGGGGAGGCGGGGGGGGGGGGCGGTCATTCACGGTCTGTTAAAAAAAAAGGATTTGTCAGATAGCTACCATGTGCCAGACACTGTTCTGGGGCTTAGGGGTGCTACAGTGAACTGGGGAGAAAAAGTGTCTGCCTTTGAGCAGCATCCTTTCTGGAAGCAGGACAAATAGCTCATATAACATCAAGTGGTGACAAGCCCCCAAAAGATAAAGCCAGATGAGGCGGCAGGGAATGAGGGCAGTGGGGCCCTGGCTCTGTCTGCCCCCATCTCCCTGCCTCTTCTGGAATCCACGTGGCTCCTCGCCTGTGAGTGGCCCAGCCAGGCAGGCAAAACAGGACACTGATCTGGAAACCCAGTGGCCTGGCCTATTTCTGTCTTGGGGCCCTGGCCCCGATCCAGCCCAGATCCCGGTCTTCCTTGCTTCTGCAGCTCCATTTCATGAGCTGGGCAGAAAGCTGTCTCTGCTTGCCCTCCCGCCAGACTTCCCAGCAGCCTGCCAACAGTCAGCCTGGGCAACCCCTCAGGCCTGACCCCCCATATGCGCTCTCCCCTCCCCACCCCCGTCTCCTACTCTGGGTACAATCAGGCTACCGCTGTTCTCCACCCATGAGCTAGAAGGCAGCGTCTCAGAAGCAGCTCGGCTTCACTGAAGTGGTACTAATGCCATCTCCTATGACCTGACAGGAGAGAAGGGAGGAATGAAATCGGCTTGGCTTACCAGAGGCCCTCCAGAGCTCAGCCCCTCCCCGCCAGCCTCCTTGCCAGGGCACCAAGGACACTGTGACATGGGGCGTGGTGGAGGGGGGAACACCCCCAGGGGGCAGAGAGCCAGTGAAGGTGTCCTCAGACTGGGGGGAGGCTGAGGGGGCAGAGTAGAGGCGTTTCTTCACAAGGCCCTGCACCCCTCTGGGCCTCCCCTTGGCAGATATGTTTGGGAGCTAGGGGCCTGAGAGCAGTTCTTGTTATTCTTTCTAAATGTGTTTGCTTTTGCTTTTACATTTTGTTGGCTTAACACTGATGGAGCTACTAGACACACTGTAAATTGTTGAGAGAAATTTTTTTTCCATTTGCAAAAGTTAATCAAGTTCATTATAAGAAATTTGGGAGATACAGAAAGGAATTAGGAAGACAAAAATACATTTCCCACCGCCCACTATCCAGATACAATCTATGTTAACATTTTGGGTGTATTCCCTGCTGTCATTTTTCTATGCCTCCCTCTAAAGCCCTGGGTAGCTATTCCAATACCTAAACATGCACATTTTCATATATTGCTACTTGAGAACATGGATAATAACAATAGCTAACGCTTATCGTATGCCTACTCTGTGCCTAGCCCTGTTCTCCGCACTTCACATGCATTAGCAGGATTGTTCTTCCCAATAATCCTTAAAGGTAGGTGCTATTATTAACCCCATTTTCCTTCTGAGGAATATCCAAACCAAGGTCATGCCTGTCGTAAGTGGCAGAGCTGGAAAATGAACCAGATTCTCTTGACTTCCGGAATCTATGTTTTTAATAATAATATTAGACTGCTTTCACGGTTTTAAAATTATAAAATGTATTGTATGTACAAAAGAGTACTTACAATGTGCATGCCCAACTTAAGGGCTAGTAATAAAACGAGGATCTGTGATATCACCACCCAACTTATAAAAGAGAGCATCACTGTCCGTGCTTTATTTCCTTTTGGTTTCACAAGCTATCAGGCACATGTCCCTATATCAGCCCCAACTCTTAGATAATATGGCTCTTTGTATGGTAATGAGGCTTCCTCCTCTCAGGTCTCTAAAATTCCCCTGAGAGCTATGCCTTCCAAAGACTGGTGGTAAGGCATGGGGCCCACTTGCCTGCTCCTTCTGGGCCAGCTGAGATTGATGGGTGGCCCAGGCGGCCTTGCAGTGCCTCCTTTCCCGGCATCAGATACTATCTCAGCCCTGCATGCACGCCTTTCCTCTTGCTGATGTCCATCAGCCTGTCCTCTGTAGACGTGGCCGGGGGGGGGGGGGCAGGAAGAAAGGATAAGAGGAAGAGAGGAAGAGAGGAGGTGAGAGCTCAATGAGCCCCTGAAGTGGCGCCAGTACTCTGCTCCGGGGACATTGTAGCAGAGGACACGGATACCCGTCCTGTTCTCATGAAGGGTTTAATCTACTGGGGGACAGACAATTCGATGACTAGTACCCAAATAGTGATTTAACTACAGTTGACACGAGTAAGGGAAGGCGTGGGCTGCTAAGAGGGTATATGACAGAGGTTCCTGGCCTAGCCTGGGAGCCAGGTCTGGGGGTGGGGTGACTTCGGAACATGGCCTCTGGCACGTGGTAGTGGTGGGGATGGGAGAGGCAGGCAGGGCTCCTATCCACCTAAAGTTACTTTACAGAGCCAGAATCTGCTGGCTGGTGGCCCTCCACCTGGGCGCAGCTGAATCGGTTAATCTTGCCTCTTCTTCCTTTTCCTACAGTCACTGCCAGGGGAAGGCTTGGCCCTGCCGCTTTGCTGAGCCCTACCCCTGGTGACAGAGACTCTGAGTGAGCGCACTGGGCAGCCACTCAGGCGAGAGCTGCCCCCGTCAAGCACCGCCTTGGGGATGAGGCACCACGGTACCAGGGCTTGCCCACACTCCTACTGGTCCAGCTTATACGGCCTTGAGCCTCACTGTCAGCTTCTGCCCTCCCTGGGGGCCTCTCCTCCTCGTTCTGCAACCACATAAGTGCCCAGGCCCTGGGGAGAGGAGACTAACCTTATCTCTGTTCCAGGAGATACTTGGAAAAGAGAGGATGAAAGGCTAGGTGTCCAGAGCCAAGCCTGACTCACCTTTGGGGTTCCAGGTGGCAGAATGAGGCCTCTCCCTCCTCTTGCCCATCCATCCTTCAAGCAAAGTGCTTGAGCAGCAGTGTACCGTGGTTAAGGACACAGGCTCCTAAAAGGGAACCCTCCTACACTGTTGGTGGGAATGCAATTTGGTGCAGCCATTGTGGCAAACAGTATGGAAGTTCCTCAAAAAACTAAAAATAGAATTACCATATGATCCAGCAATCCCACTCCTGGGCATGTACCCAGACAAAACTGTAATTCAGAAAGATACGTGCACCCCTATGTTTATAGCAGCACCGTTCACAATAGCCAAGACATGGAAACAACCTAAATGTCCATTGGAAGATGAATGGATAAAGAAGAGGTGGCACACACATATAATGGAATACTACTCAGCCGTAAAAAAGAACAACACAATGCCATTTGCAGCAACATGGGTGCAACTAGAGATTATCATACTAAGTGAGAAAGACAAATACGATAAGCTATCACTTACATGTGGAATCTAAAATATGACACAAATATGACACCTATTTATGAAATGGAAACAAAATCATGGACATAGAGAACAGACTGACGGTTACCAAGGGGGAGGGCATTGGGGGAGGCATGGAGTGGGAGGTTGGAGTTAGCAGATGTAAGCTTTTATATATAGAATGGATACACAACAAGGTCCTACTGTATAGCACAGAGAACTATATTCAATATCCTATGGTAAACCATAATGGAAAAGAACAATAGTAGATATAAAGATTAGCTCTTTGTAGCTTTGCTGTTCCCCAAGGCCTGAGGTAAGAGGCAAGTGTTGCTCTGAGCCCTGCCTTGGACCTCCCCAAGAAACCTATTGCCTAGAGTGTGGAGGCTGAGACTAGGTTGTTTCTCTGCTCAGAGATTCATAGAACCCACAGGTGTCACAGCCGGCAAAACCCTCAGAGACCATCCAGGTCAGCCACTGCTCCCTCCCCAGTGGATGGGAAACTAAGGTCCAGGGAGGAGGTAGAGAGTGAGTGACAGAGAAGGGGCTGTGACCTTGGTCTTGTAGTCACAGCTTTAGTCTAGGTTGGTTGCTAAGCACTCAAGCTTAGATTCAAATCTGGGCTTTGTCTCCTGGTGGCACTTGATGGCTGTGTGACCTCAAGCAAAAGGAATTTAATTCATGGGAGCCTCAGTTTCCTGGTCTGTACAATGGGAATGATGACATCCACCTGACAGTGCTGCGGAGAGAATGAACTAGAATAATGCATGTAAAGCGCTCAACATGGGGCCTGGCACAGAATAAGACATGTTAGTTGTCATTCTCAAGTCAAAGGGCTTTCGCTGCACCAGTTTGCTGGTGCTGGTGACCAGGTGGCGTTCACTGAGCAGGCCAAGCTGACCCCAGGGGCTCACCAACTGACTCTGTGCCCGTTTGGCCGGCCTATTCCTCCCCTCTGGTCTCAGGCCCTCTGTACCTGCTGTGAAGGCAGCCTGACTGGCTTAAACTGGAAATGGCCTGTCAGGGGCCTGGCTGGATTAGATGCACTCGGGCCCAAGGACAAAGGAGATGCCAGGTGACAGCGTGTAGGTATCACCCATTCTCCCTGCCCAAGGGGGCGAGCATGGCATTCTCTGTGTTCTTCCTTAGGCTGACCTGAGCGGGAGACCCAACTGCCTTAAGTCATTTCTGGGGTCCCTTTGAACCAGTGTTGTTCCCCTCGGAGGCCAGCTCACGGGCCAGGTGGAGTAGGAGCTACTTGATGGAGAGGCTGGCACGGGATGCCTGCCCCAGAAGTTTTCCCACCTGGCTGCATGCCGGAATCCTCCCACGGAGAGTTTGAGAATGGCCATGCCTGGGCTCTGCCCCTGGACTCTGCTTTATTGATCATGACTGGGTCCCGGGCATGGACATTGTGTTGAAGCTCCTCAAATGATTCTAATGAGAGCTCCTGCACCAGACACTGTGTAAGGTACAGCGGGTGATTCTGAGATGCTTTAGCTGAGGCTCTTGGCCTCAAGAGACACTCGGGTTAGTGGGGAGATAAGACAAGTAAAGAAACAAGGCAATGGGATGTGTGCTCTGACAGGGGTGTAACAGTATGCTGGCAGCAGAAATGGCCTTTGCCTGGGCTGCTTCACAGAGGAGGTAGCATTTTAACTTGAATCACCCAGGCAATCCACAATCAGGGACTATTTACTGAGCATCTACTATATACCAGGGACAGTTCCAGGTGTTGGAGATGCAGCAGTGACCAAGAGGGAGTCAAGTCCTCCTGGAGCTTGCATTCTAATAGTAAGGATGTCCTGTGAAGGGTCAGTGGCATGGAGGCACTTGACGTGCATGGAAGCAGGGGAGAGGTATTCCAGGGAGATGGAACGTCATGAGCAAGAAGGCGGGAAGGAAGAGGGCTCATTTCACCCGTGATGTTTGATGTGGCCAAAGCCTTGGCATCAAAAGCAGAAGTGGTGAAAGATGAGAAACAAGACCTGGGCAGGTTCAGATAGTGGGAACGGGTATGCAGAAGCCGAGGTGTTGAAATTTAGCCTGGGGACAACAGGGAGCAGAGGAGTGACTTGCTCTGATTTGTGTTTAGGACGATGACTCTGGGGCCGTGTGGAAGAAGCTGGGCCACTTGCCCATCCTAGGTGCCTTTTTCTCCTGAGCCTACAGCAGTCGGGATCCTGAAGTATTGATTTCCCTTTGACGGAGGGCCTATATGAGGTGAGGGTTGGCTGCAAGGAGCGATGAGCGAGTGGCCATCTGTTGAGTGTACTCTTCCAAGCATTGTCCAGACATTAACTTATTTATTCCCCACAACATCCTCTTAGGTAGGCCGGTTCTTATCCCCATTGTACGGATGGCAAACCATTTTCCCAAGGTCACATAGCTGGTAAGTCACAGAGGCAGGATTTGATCCCAGAGAGTTCACACTCTTAAGCCCTAGGCTACACTGCTCCTTGAAATACCTATTAACTTGAAGGACTCACCGTCTTAAATGGGTGCCACGGGGGCACTGCCACAATTCGTGTGCTTCCAGTAAGGCAAGGGGCATTTAACCATTTTTGAGCTTGGGTTTGCCCCCTTGCGAGGAAAGACTCCCACTGGCGCAAGGCTGGCCCTGACCCGCTGGTATTTCAGCCTCTGACCACTTTGACAGTCCTGCACGGCACACTTATCCTGCACGGCTTCTCCTCAAACCCATCTGGGGCTCTTTCGAGGAATACAAGGAGGCCATATGGTCTTTCCTGGCACAAAGGGGGTTATTCAACAGACACCTGGATGTTGAATGAGTAAGGGAATAAACCAATGAGTGAGTGGTGCATTGGGCTGAGTCCCCTCAGCAGCTCCCAGGAAGCAGTACAGCATGGGCTAAGCATGGGCTTTTGTGCCAGGAAGGCCTGGGTTCAAATCTTGGCTTCAGCAATTTCCAGCTGAGCGACCATTCTAGACACACACCCCCATTCCCTCCCAGGGCTGTTCGACAGTTTGACATGAGAGCTAAAGCTAGAAGAGTCCCCGGGAAGCCCCTCTGAGAACCTAATATACACTCTGGAGCGTCTCCCCAGAATAATCCACCAAGCTGCCAATTTTCCATATTAAGATCAAGGGGTTAGAGAACCTCTAAAGACTGGACCCCGCATTAAAGAGCCTGGCTCCAGGTGCCATCACAGGAGTGATGTTGGGGCACAGGGTGGTCTTTGCTCCCCCCTCTGCTCCCCCCTCTCCAGGACCTGCATGTTGGGAGGGGGCAGTTTGGAAAGAGGAGTTCAAGGAAGCTCATGGAGATTCAGGACAAGGGGAGGGCCCCTCGCCATCTTGAGCCTGTCTGGCTCCTCCACCCTCTCCCGCTCGCTCCAAAGGCCAGAGGCCGGGTGGGTGAGGCTAGAGAGGCTACCACATCTAGACCAGCTTGGACCAGGGGTGGGTGGGGAGAGCAGGAGTTAGGAGACAGTAAGGAACGCCAGCTGTTGAACAGTCCCTCAGGCACGGGCTGGGGCCTGCACAGCCATCTTCTCCTTCACTTCATACACAGGACTACGTGTATCTGTCGGTGGAGACATTAGCCCCATTTGTAGATGAGAAAGCAGGCTGGGGGAAGGGGCGAGCACAAGGCCCCTCAGCCCAGAAGCCACCGAGTCATGAATGGAACTCCAGTCGGCCTCACTCCAATGCCCTTATTGTCCCCTCCCCACCATCTTGCCTTGAGGGAAGGCATGGCACCCAGGCCAGTGGAGCTCAGCTTTGTGGGTGGGCGGCTGGTGGGCATCCATCAGACACCCAGGTCAGAACGCCCACCCCCTGCCCCGTTCAGGTCTCAGGCGAGCTGCATCGGGACCAGCAGCCACCCATCCGGAGAGGGTGGTGAAGCCGCAGCTGAGTTTATTAAGAGCAAAAGATGACTCCAGCTGCACAGGAAACTCAGTAACCCTGATTATGTGTTTATTCTTTCCCTTCCCTGCCTCCGCTCCCTCCCTTCCACCTCCTTCTCCTCTTTCTTCCTGCCTCCTCCCTGTCCGCCTGCCCACCTTCTATCTTCTCTAGAATCTGCCTTCTGCGAGCTGCCCTCTACCCTCATCCCCTCTTTTCCCAGCGGCAGCCGCACCCCAGCCAGCCTGCTCTAGTCTCTGAAGGCAGGGGCTGCACGAGCAGCATGGAAAGGGGCCTAAGCCGCCTCCCTCTGGGCGGGGGGGGGGGGGGGGGGGGGGGGGGAGGGCGGGCGGGGCGGTGAGCCACAAGCTAGAGGCAGCCTTAGAGATCAGCTTATCCAGCCCTACTCTCCCTTTTTTCCTAGGTGAGGAAACTGAGGCCCAGAGAGGGGACTGGACTGTGGTCAAACAGCTGTAACAGAGCCGGAAGTAGAATTCCAGACACCCAAAGCAAGACTCCAGGGGACATCAGTGACATTGATACCATGGGTGCTGGAGGAAGCGCCAGGGACTTGGAGCCTCTGGAGCCCTGTCTCCACCAATAACATTCAGGACGAACTGGTGTCCAGCCAACTCCTTCTGTTGGTCTAGAATTCTAGAGCTACCAGCTATCCGAGGCCACAGGACCCACTAAGGTCATCTCGCCCAATCCCTAGTGACTCAGACAGGGAAACAGAGGAACAGCGCCAGGAAGGCCTCTGACCCTGAGCCACGGAGCCCCATGGCAAGACTGGAAATGCTCCAATGGTGTGAGCAATAGAAGGAAGAGGAAAGATTCGTGTTTGACAAGAAATTACTTCCTGCCAGCAGGCTCTGCGGGCCAATGGAAATGGGTGAACAAATGTGTCTAGGCCCTCTCCTTCCCCAGAGATCTCTCAGAAACAGGAGAGCCTGCCAGGGCCCCTCAAGATCCTGGTCCCTTGGCGGCTGCGTTTTATGTGGCATGTGGGTGGGATGCCTCCTTGGGGGAGGAGCCTGGGGATGGAGGTGGCGGGAGGAAAGGAGCCTTTGCTCAGCTAGAAAAAAAATCTCCATTAACCCAAGCTGACACATCAGTATTAGCTTTTCCTACGCTAAATTACACAAGGATAAACTTGGGGCTGGAAGAGAAACCACACCGATTAGCGTCAGCTCCAGACCCACCGCACCATGACCAGGGGCAGGGGCAGGCGTTTGTGAGGTGGTTCTTTCCCTTCTTATTTCTTCCTCAGAGCTTTAATTCCCCTGTCTTTCTGTGGAGTGCCAGGGACACAAAGCGGACTCATCACATTCTCCACTGAGCCAACACAAGCCCTCTGCAAGCTTGAAAACGGGGTGGCAGGAGCCAGGAGCCTTCCTTAGGGCCTTGGGGTTGGGGAGACTAGAGGAGCAGAGAGTAAAGGAGGAAATGGTCATTCAGGACATCAGTGGAGAGTAAAATTAAATGGGAACTTTAATGAAACTGACTAGATCTCCCTTTGTTGCTGGAGTCCATCCTCAGCCACTCGTCACTGGGCCTTGGGGTCTCCCAGAGGCTCCATGCCAAGGCCGGTGGGACAAGGAGTGATGGGGGACTGGAAGGTACAGCTGGGGTTCTGCTCTGGGTATGGGGGCAGGGGACCAGCACTCACCAGACACCGCCTGTGGGCCAGGAACTTCGCCAGGCACATTGTCCCACTTCCCTCGTGGAAAGCCCACAACAGCACTCTGCAGCTGGGATTATCAGCCCCATGTTGCAGATGAGGAAACTGCAGCTCAGGGAGGTTGAGCAACATGCCAAAGGCCACACAGCTAAGAAATGGTAGAGCCCAACTTGAACCCAGGTCTCTTGCACCCGCTTCCTCAGTCTTCTGCCACACCCCACAGCGTCTGTCAAGTGTCTTTGGAAGGGAATTGATGAGAAACAAGAAACAATGGAGGAATCCTTTGTTGTTCATGGATCATGGATCAGTTCTGGGGACCTCAGGCCTTGCCCAGCCCGAACAATTCGGTCTCTCAGTCCCCACCCCATCTGCTAATTGGCTGACCCATCTCAGTCCCTAGGAAACATAATCTCTTCCTCTTGTTGGACGTAGGGGCAGTTGAGAGCAGACCTCAATCTGTCCTTAGCCCCTTGGCCCACGAAGAAAAAAGTCTTTGACTCAGGCCCAGGAGCAAGTTCAAAGTGCGGACTCAGCCTAGTGGTTCAGAGGGTCCAATTCAGACATTAATCTTAGCTTAATGATGTATTGGTGGTGAGACCTCAGGCCAGCTGCTTAATTTCCCTGTCTATTCTTTTCCCATCTTATAAAATTGGGGTGATCATAGCACTCACCCCATAGGATAGTTATGAGGATTATGTGGGTTAATATTTGCAAAACACTTAGAACAAGGTCTGGCCCCTGGGAAGTGCTATGTAGATGTTAGCTCTTATCATTCAGTGCCGCAGGAACTCCTGCATCACCAACAAGAAAAATTGCCCAGCAGGAAGCTTCAGGGGATCTCTTGTAATGATTCAACAAGGACTGGGATTGTCCGGTAGCAAGACCTAGGGTGCCTGCTCTAATGATTCAATATGAAGAGCTATTGCTCAGGGCGGTCCCTGCAAAATCTACTTTGCCAATCCACTCCCAACAGTTAGGTCCGATCAGGTCGAACTGTATGAAATTGCCAATACTTGACCACTTTTGACCTAGAAAAATGGCAATTTCATATGGTTTAACCTAAGAGCGGAGTTCATTTAGCGGTGGGTAAGGACTAGTTCAGTCCCCACTCACTTCTTACCTCCTCAGCTGAGGGAGGTTGCTAAGCATATGTGACCCATTTCTATAAGGAGTAAATAGTTGGTTTCTGGTAGGTGCTTCCAAAGTGCTTAGAAACTGGGATTCCTTGAGAAGTTGAAACATTCCTCCTGGAACCAATTTTGCACTATTAGAGCCCTTGATATTTAGAGCCAAGAGGGATTTTAGGGGAAAAAAAAAAAAAAACCTTTATTTTTACATGTCTGATGATGGAGGTGCTGGAAGGCAGGGGTCACTGGACATGGCATCTGCGACCCTGGGACACCACCGAGCCTTGTGGAAACTGAAGAGAAGGGAAGATGGCAGGGTCCCTGGCATCTCTGCTCTTTGATGGCCCCCAGATTTATGGAAAATGGCTCAAGGAGGAGGCATGTGTGCATGCGGGGCACGTTCATTCCACTGGTGTCTGTGGCATGCTACGGTCCGAACGAACCTCAGTTTCTCCTCTGTGAGCTCCATGACGTCAAGGACCACATCTGTCTCATCATCATTGAATCCTCAGCACTTCGCCCATCACTGGGCACAAAGTGAGCCCTGGATAAATGTTTTCTGAAGGAATGAATTAATAAACAAATGAAGCCCGTGGGTTCTGTCTTGCCTAGCAGTCATAGGTTCCAGGAGGAAACAATGAGGTCCTATGAAAATCCTTTCCAAGAACTTGAAGTGCTACACAAATGCCTGGGGGTGTCATGGGTGTTGTCCGGGGTTGCAGTCTAGCCTCCCCAAAGTAGTCAGAGCCTGAGGTCTCTGAATGATAAAAGCCAAGGAAGAAGAGGAGGCCAACGTGGCAGGACGTGGCCACTTCAGAATCCAAAAAAATAAATAAATAAAAGTCAGTATGTGTCTGTAACTCTACTGAGGTGTGATAAAAAAAAAAACAAAAAACGGTTTATCTGCTGCAAGAAAGATTTAGATCAGAGCTTCCATACACTGTGGGGAAGTGAGGCAGAGTGGATGTCCTTCCCTGAACATTTTTAAAAACAGAAAGCTGCCCCTCTCATCACACCATTCTCAACCACTCACAGGCAGTGGGGCCTTGGGCTAATCCCTTCACCCCTTTGGGACTCAGTTTCCCCATCTGTAACTGGGGGTTGGGAGAAGTGGTAGACCCTATGGTCTCTACAGCTCCTTCCAGCTCTTAAAGTCTGGAATTCTGTCTGGAGGCTGGGCCGTGCTGGCATAACTTCAGAAGGATGTAGACGGCCATAAAAACGGTGGGATCCCTGGAGATGGAGAATCCTGCAGGGAAGCCCCCTCCCCCGGCCCTCCATCCCCTGCCCTTTTAACTGCTGCAACCACAGCCCTCCCCTGCTCTCCCTGGTTCCTCCTTCCCAAACCCCCGCGGCTCTGTCTGGAGGCCCCATTCTCTGACCAGCTTTGTTTGCTTTTAATAAAGTTAATCGCACTCCTAATTTGTATGTAATGAAAAGATAAAAGGGAGACATGGGGGCGAACCTTCCACCGGAGTGGGAGCAGTCCAGTTCCAGGGCCGCCAGCCGCCTCCCCACCCCCGCCCTCACCGTCCTTGCCTGGCCCCAGAGTCTGAGCGGGGGCTGCCGTCCGGGCCCCTACCCAGCCCGGTTGTCCCCGAAACTCTACCAGGGAAGCCTCCCGGGGCCCTGCTTGCTCTACCTTCCACCTCGTCAGTCAGCTCCTTGAAGGCAGGGGCTGGCTGGGGCTCGGCACACAGCAAGTAGCAGCAAAACTCAGTTCTCCGCCCTTGACCCTGTGCCCACCTAGTCTCTGGGAACGCTTTGAATTCTTTCATGGGAAAAGGGGGGAATATACATGGGGGTGATTTGATTATACTCAACTTCAGGTCTCCCCTTCAGCCAACAATCGCCCCCTGGTTCACCTTTTCCTTCAAGTCCCACTCAAACGGTGGGCCGTCTCATACAGGTTCTCAGCCCAGTCCTGCCACCAGCTTAGGATCACACCTTTTACCTCCCTAGGCCTCAGCCTCCCCATGTACCTCAAGGGCAGGTAGAGTTTGGTCTCTGTAGGTGGTAGATGGAGAGATGGAGGATGATGAGCCGGCTGGTGCCCACATCCCAGCATGCTGGAGAAGCTTGCAGGGTTGCTCCTAGGAGGCCAGCCTCCACCACCCCCAGAACAGAGTCCGCAGCCCCTAGCGCAATTCCTCCTGCACCTGCCCACCTCAGAGTCAGCTTCCCTGGGAAACTGTCCCCTGCAGTAGTGGCTTGGGGGGTTGTTATTCAGGAAAAGATAGGGCAGGAACCCTAGGCTCCCCATGAGATCTGCTTAGTGACCGAATTCAATGAGGACTGTGGCAGGGGATAGGAGCAGCAGAGGTCACCTCCATCTCCAGCCCTTGTCTTAGAGGCCTACGTCCCAGGCCCTTTACTGTCTCCAGTAGAGAGACAGACGTGAGGCTGATGGGGGTTGGGGATGACTTCATGCACCGGGAAGAAGTGAGGCTGCAGAGCAAGCAGCCCTTCATCTGCCCTCCCGGGGCCAGGTCAGGCGGGGCGCAGGCTGGGCTCCAGACCCAGATGGGGGTATAGAGAGAGCAGCTCCACTGGAGGGGGGCTCCCAGCATGGCACGCCTGAGCAGCAATCTGGAAGCTATTGGGCTCGTGAGTTTCTGCGATCCAACGCGAACGCCATGCCCAGTTCATTTCCTCTAAGGAAATACAACCTCAGGGAATAATTAGAGCTTCTTTGCGTACACAATTCCATATTGTTTATCCAACACAAATTAAAAAACGTGGGCCCTGAGAACAAGGAGCGAGAGATAAAGGAGACCTCCTCCTCCTTCACCTCCTCCTCCTCCTCCTCCTCCTCCTCCTCCTCCTCCTCCTCCTCCTCCTCGCCCTCCCCCTCCCCCTCCCCCTCGCCCTCCTCCTCCTCCTCTTCCTCCTCCCTCTCTTCTTTCTCCCATCCAGCTGGATCTCATTACCCTGCCCGGCCAGGCCAAGCCCCAGCCCAGTCTCATCCCCACCCTGCCAGCTCGTGCTCACGCAACCTTTGTGTACCCCCAGACCCAGACCCTCAAAGTCGGGGCCTGGGATCCTTCCTGGCCTTCCCCTGTGTCTGCCTCTTGCTCTGTTGTGAAAGGTGGCTCTGGGGCAGGCTTCTCTGGCCAAAGAGTGACCATTTGTCCATGTGTCCCCTCAAGCACCCTCCCACTGAGGAACGTGGGAAATGCCGGCCTAAACACTACTCAGCACCCAGGAGCAGAGGCAAAGCCCGTGCCCTGGGGGTTTCTGGGAAGGGAGGGCTGGCTCTATTGGCCCTGGCCTTGGCCCTAGGTCCCTTCCACTGCCCAGATGCACTCCACCCAGACAACAGGGAGCCCAGTCAGCCTGGCCTGGGGGCCCCTTCACAAAGCCCAGCCCCTCTTTCCCCAGGCCTCACAGCCCAACAAAGGAGGATTCTCAGACGGGGCGGTTCAGGGAGGGAGGAAGGAGGGTTGCGGGTGGAAAATAGCTTCAGAACCCAAGGTTGGCCATCTCCATGAAAGCCCTATTATTGCTCGGGTTGCTAAATGTCTTGCTCAGCATGGCCAATTCAGCTCTGCTCACTTCCCTGTCTCCCCCTAGGACTAGCTCCACATTCCAGCCCTGCACAGCCAGCGTTTCTCAACCATAGGATATGGGACAGGAGACAGCGTGGACAGGGAGGGCTTGAGGAGGGGGGAGGGCTGCCAAGAGAGAACTCACCTTCCCCAAGACTTGCCGGCTTAGGGAGCAAAGATGGCCCAGTGGAAGTCAGTGCATTGTCAGCTCTGACCTCCTGGTTCCTCTTCTATCACTGCCTGCTTCCCTGGGGATGGGGGCCTTGTTCCGGGAGGGCTGCCTGGGCTTTCCTTGGGGGGCTGGGAAGGTGCCCCCTAGCCGCCGGCCTCTAAGCAGCATGGCCCCGGGACTGGCAAGGACAGGCCTCTGTTCTGTGCTCCTGACCTCACCCTCAACTTCAATCACTAAGAAGGCAAAAGGGCTGGGAGGCCCAGTGGACTGTCTTGGGGGGGGGGGGAGCAGGCCCTTCCTGACTCTCGCAGGCACAGAGCAGGGCGCTGGCCGGCTGGGTGAGCAGGGAGTTTGAATTGAGGTAGAATTTTCTCTGGTTGAAGAGGAAGTAGTGTGAGCTGAAAACACATTCCCCGTCTGGTCTGTCCTTTCAGCTCTCTTGGTTTTTTTTTTTTTTTTTTTTTTTTTTGTTCTTTTGGTTTGTCTCTGAGCTGGAAGGAACATGTGCTTGGCAGATTTTTTATTAACTCTGTAGCTCTCTCTCTTTCTCTCTCTCTCTCTCTCTCTCTCTCTCTCTCTCTCTCTCTCTGTGTGTGTGTGTGTGTGTGTCTCTGTCTCTCTCCCTTTCGCTTGCTTGACAGAATTTAGATTAGACAAAACATGAGCTCATTTCTGCCTGAGAAAAAAAAAAGAAAACCATTCCTCTTCCCCTCCCCCACCTTCTCCTCCTCTCTTCCTGACCTCACCCACCTCTGCTCACCAGGAATGGGAGGCAGGCCTGCAGAGACATCACCTCTAAGTCAGGACTTGGGGTGCCATTGCCCCCGTGTCACGCCAGCAACCAGCTCGGAAGGGCAGATGGCGCCACAGTTTTGTAGTCACAGGCCCTCTGCCTAGTGTATGGGTGTGGGCTAGGAGGCCGGGGGGGCAGTCTAGAAGGGACAGGACTGGGTTTCTGAGGGGTGAATTGGCAAGGCAGGTTCTGCCAAGGTTGGCCAGGCTCCTGGCAGGATCTGCATCCAGCACCCAGGCCCCAGACCCTAACTCACCCAGCGGCCCCCTTTCCCTTCCCGCCCACCGCTCACTCCCACAGTTGCACCACTCACCATCCCCAGGCCACCTAACCAGCTCATCACCTCACAGCACTTGCTGGGTCCCCTCCCCAAGTGCCTGACCAAATCACTGAAGCCCTAGCTTCTCTCTTCTAGGATCCGGGAGAGATCCCGGGATGGGAGAGATAGCAGCTTTATCACTCACACTGGGGCTTGGGTTAATCATTTCCCCTCACTGAAGCTCAGTTTCTTGTCTATAAGACAGGGAGAGTAAGATCTACATTATAAAATTGTCCTGAGGTTTACATGACATTTAAATCAATTTTGGCCTCCTGAAATTGGTGAAAACAACTAATAGAATCTCTGATACGTGGTAGATGTGCCATAAATCTCCCCCTCCTTCTATTTCTCTCTGTCTCCCCCTCCCTTCCTTCCTCCCTCCCTCTCTCTCTCTCCGTCTCTGTCTCTCTTCCCCCCCCCCCGCCCTCATCTCACCAACCAGGTTACAGGGGCGGAAGGACAGCATGAAAGATTGTGCTCAGACATAAGAAAGCATTTCCTGCAAGGGCAGTGATTAGGACACGAGAGAAATGTTCCCTGGAATCTGTAGATTCACCTTCCAACAGAAAACAGAGGAGAGTTGCCCACCCTGGAAGCTGAAGGACGGCTTGAGTCCTGCCCTGGAAGGTCTGGTACAATGGAATGACCCTGGACTCTGGTGGGACAGAGCCCTGGCTTTGGTCACTAGCCTCTCTGGCCTTCAATCCCTCATCTATCAAAAGAAGGAAGGATTCCCCTCCTCTCAAAGCTGTGGCGAGGTATCTTCACGAGCTCCTACTGGCCGTCCAGATGAGTCTCCCGTATCATTCCACAGCAGCGGGGTGGAAAGCCAGAGTAGGTTTCTGGGGCCGCCCTGAGAGTGGAGGATCCTGGGCGCTCAGGGACCTTCCTGGTCATCTTGGCAGGCGGTGCTCCAGCCAAGGCTCCAGGACTGGTGGGCCCGTCTGAGCCAGTGGGTTCTCACGTTCACAACCACCCCTCCCCAGCGCCCACCCGCAAGCCGTCCCTTAGCCAGGACAGGGCAGTATTGCTCTTCTAATCTCGTTTTATAAATTAATCCCTCTCTTCCCTTAATCATTTTCATTGCCTGCCTCTGAACCCACTACAGTCCATCTAACTGCTCCTGCACCTTCTCCCACTTATCATCCCCTTCTCATTCTCTGGCTGAGGAGGGGACCCCCGCATGGCCTGCTGGGGCCACCACATTCGCATCCCCAGGTGAGAGGGCGAGCCCCAGTGCCCAGTGGGTCTAGCTCCCTTTACCTTTGGCCCCAAGGAGAGAGCCAAGGGGAGCAGGAGCATGTGGGGGCTGGAATCTTTACCCTCTGCCACTTACACGCTCAGTAGCCCTAGGGCCATCCCCCCAGTTCGCTAGGCCTCAGTCTACCTCATTTGTAAAATAGAGCATCTGGCAGGCCGCCCCTGCCCCGAGAAAGCAAGTGCTTCGCAAAGGGCGTGTATTAGTCAGTCTTTTCACTTCGAGGAAGGGCAGGTGTCCCGAGCCAGCTCTCCCTGAGGCCCGCTCTGCCTGTTTCCTCAGCTGGACCCTGCTTCCACGGACCCCACACCCCGCCTCGGCCACAGACCAGGGCCCTGATCCCCAAGCTGCTGCCAGCAATGGAGATGGTAGACAGGGACCCTGAGTGGTATGTGATGGGGCCTCCTGGCCTGAAGCTCACAGGGATAGCCAAGTTGCTGGAAGCTTCTCTTCACTTCATCCCCCAGATTCTTTCTGAAGAAGGCAGCCCCTCTGTTTGGCCACCTGTGCCTCAGTGGGTGGGGTGGGTAGGACAGGGTTGAGAGCACTTACTCTGTGGGGTACCTGCTTTGCTAGGCCTTGGAATTTTCCTAACAGCCCCATGAAGCCAGCTGAGTGGAGTCTCTCCATTTTCAAAACGGGAAAACTGAGGCTCACAGAGCTGAAAAAGCTTGCCCGAGTGCCTACGCCGTGCCAGGCGCTTGTAGACTGTGCATCTACCGTCTAGAGGGCGGCAGAAAGAGGTTTTGAACCCTGGTCTGTCTGATGCCAATGCCTGTGCTTATAACAAATACATTAAGATACTCCATATTTCAGGTAAAGAAAATCAAAACCATTCTGGTTGTAGGATAAAGGGGGAGGCTGACAGTGACCAAGAGGCTTCTCGGGGCCAGTCTCAGCCCTGTAGGAGCTGATGATCTAGTGGAGTAGAAAAATCCTCTGGCAACGTGGCAAAGACAGGGATGGAGCTGTTGGGGAACAACGGAGCAGGCCACATCTGCGGGACTCGGCAAGGCTTGCTGGGCCGGGACTTTTAAACTGGCTCTTGAAGGCTACCTAGGAGTTGACCAAGCTGGCAAGGGAGGAAATGTCATCCTAGACTGAAAGACACATCTGGAGTAAGCACCAGAGCTAGTGTAAGCAGACCCTCAGCCCCCCCTCCCTGCGGGGAAGAAGCAGTTTGAGGAGCCTGGGTTCCTACCTCTGCTTTGCTCTTTACTGGATTTGTGGCCTTAGATAAGAACTGAGCCTCTCTGAGCCTCACTCCCTTGATTTGAGTGCTGGGTACCTAGTCGGTGTGGGATGCTAAGTAGCTACTAGTATCATTGTCCTCATTATCTTCGCTAAAGTTATCATCTCGAAATGCACTAAGTTGCAGAGTGCCTCGCCCCAAGCGGTTCCTGCCCTGTCCCCGCCCTGCTCTGCCTGCCCTTCCCTCCAGGTTTCCCACCTACTCTTACTTCACCCCACTTCCTGCAGCCCCTTCTGTGACAGACTGGCCGGGCGCTGGATGAGATCTACAAGGCCAGGCCCTAGCAGGCTCCTGGCAGACTTCAGGGCAACTAGCACTCTTCCTGCCCATCCACACTATTTTGAGTCTCGGGTTTGGGGAAAGGGAGGGCGATCAGGGAGAGGGAGGGCGATCAGGGAAAGAAAGACGGAGCAGAAAGATTTCTCTCCTATTCCAGTGTGGATGGCTTCCGCCATGCAGACTGCGTGATCTAGGCTGAGGGCTATCTCCGTCATCTGTTTTGTCCACCTCAGAGGCAGGGAAGAGGGGAGAGAGAGTTATTTAGAATGAGAGGGTGGGTGCCGGAATAAGGGCCCCCCCCCCCCACACACACACACAGCTCACATAGACCTCTACACTGACACCCAAAGGCAGCCCGACCCGAGCAGCATGGGGTTAACCCTCTCTGGGCTCTCTGCACGGCTGAGGCCTGGCCCCTCCCAGCCCTCTCCCCAGGCCAGGGAGACTGGGAGGGGGCAGTGAGGGAGGTTGGGAGGGGAGGTCGGGGCCAGAAGTCCAGCCTGGTTCTGATTTCCCTGGCTAGAGCTGGGAACCAGAGCCCGGTCTGTCTTCAATCCGCCACCCCCCACCCCAGCCCCCTCATGCAACACTTCTCTGCTTTCTGGAGCGGCCCATAACCGCAAACACATTTGCTAATGCAGCTAGCCTGCCCGCCCTGGGACAGCTGGCTGGGCCCTGTGCCTGGGGCCAGGGCAGGCAAAGGGCAGGGGGCCTGGCTGGGAAAGGGGCCTGAGGCTCCTCCTCCTGTGCTGAGCTGCCTGCACAGCCCTGGTCACTGCCTCTCTGACTCCACAGCCCCTCTCCCCTACTACCCGGTCGAGGGCTGAGCCGGGTGTTGGAGAAATTGACACGGCTGGCTGTCCAGCCCTAGAACAGGGCAGCTTTACGTGCTCTCTGGCCAAGAGAATACCTTGCCCTGCTGGGGTGTCTGGGCCTGAGCCCTCCCACACAGCTTCTCCCTCTGAGACGGGACTTCTATATGAATGGAAAACCTAGGGCCCAGGGAAGGCTGGGAGTTTACGGATTGCCCAGAAGGGCAAAAACAGAAGGAGGCCGAGACTTCTCCTCTCTGCTACTTGTGTGACTTGGGTAATCATTTCCCTTTGCCGAGCTTCAGTTTCTCCATCCTGCCCAGAACATCTCACAGAGTTTGATATGGGCGTAAACAGGCAAGTGTCTTGCAAACAGTAAAGTGCTGTGTCCATGAGAATGATCATCCCCTCAGACCCGATGCTCTGTGAGGGCAGGCACCGTATCTGAGCTACCTCTGTATCGCCAGTGTCATCAGCCCGTTGTGGTGGATGGCTAGAGAGATGGGCCTGGGGGCTGAGTGACACAAGCCAGTTCTGCCTCGTCAGCCTGAGATTCTGCAGCCTCTGAGAACCAAGACTGAGTCCTGAGGTCCCTGAATTCCAGAGCTGGAGCTGTGACTGGAGCCCACCCCCAACCAGACGTCAATCCCAAGGCCCCAGCCTCACTCAGCTGCCCCCGTCTGCCCCCCACCTCCTCCCGTTGCACATAAAGCACGCGGCTCAGCTTCCCCCTGCCAAGACACCCCCACCCAGCCCCACAGCCCCTCTCCAAAGACAGGGGCCTTTCTCTGCCACGTTCCTGGAGGATTTTCCACTTAACAGGGCCTTGAAATCCATTTGCTGCAGACTGTGAACTTCCTCTTCATGCTCCTGCCTGCTGGCCCTCTTCTAGGCTGACCCCTCCCACCTCCCACTCCACCCTGGCGTCCGCCAGCCCATGGCCCGGCAGCTGTCACCCTGATCTCCCCTTCCCCAGGCCTCTGAGGCCAAGCAGGGGGCACCTGGAGGAGGTACCGGGGGCCCCAGGAAGCAGCAGAGGCCTGGACTGAGACGGGGAGCTGAGGACTTGCTCGCTAGAGGAGTCCTAAGCTCTGGCGGAGACACAAAGGGCTGCTTCCCCTTCTTCCAGCCTGCTAGAAACAGAGGTTGCCTCCTTCAGGCCTCCAAAGGCACTAGCCATTCCCTCCTAGATCACATCTCCATCCCTCATGGCCCTGGCTTCTACTGCTGGTAGAGAGGCATGACAGTGCCTGAAAACCCTGCAGACATAGCTGGGAAGGCAGGCAGTCTGACATCTAGTCCTGCCACAGCCAGAATCCGTGTCCTTGGGCCAGTCTGGTCCTCCTCTGGCCTCTGACTGCCTCGAGTTCCTTCTCACCCAACCCTGACCTCCTTTTGTTTCGTGAATTAAACTCTGTCCTCTGCTTCCCCAGGTGGTCAACTCCGAGTCTCTGTGGCCTCCTTCCTGGAGTCCAGAATGCTTTCATGTTCTGCCATAAATTAATTCCCGATTCCACAGGTCCCTCCGAAGTCGTAGAAAAGTCAGGCAGTGACAATCCACAGAGGACCTACTGTGACCAGGTATTTCATGCCTTCTACCCCCTTATGGCATTAACATCTCCATGCTAGAGGCTGAGGAAACTGAGGCTCAGAAGGAAGAAGTGACTGATCCAAGGTCCTAAGGCTGGGAAATGGTAGAGCCATGACTTGAACCTGGGTAGTTAGACTCTTCCATCTATGTTCTTTCCTCGTCTGCCTCCCCATGGCGGTGTCTGCAAACCAACGTACCCTGTAATGGCAAAAGGATTTGTTAATCCATATTTGCTTTGCGGTAGCCATTCACAGAGCTTCAGAGCCTGGTCAGGCTTCAAACGATGAGTCCATGCTGCCACATGTGAGGCTTGTGACCTGAGTCTCCATGTCAGCTCTATTTCCCTAAAGTTATATTATTCTAAAGCTAAAGCCAGAATGAAAAAGAAAAGTGTGCCCTAAGGACAGAGCACCTGGGAGAAGGAAGGACTGCCTTCCGGGCCTCAAGTCACCCAATCCAACCAAGAACCTACTACGTGTCCATCACAGGTGGGCATTTTCACACGCTCTCTGTTGTTTAAATACTCTCAACACCCCTTCTGGGCTATCAATTACCTTTGCCTTCTTATAGATGGGGAAACTGAGGGACAGACAGGGGAAGTAAATTGCCAAAGGCAATGAGAAGGTGGCACAGTATCTCCCCCACCCCTACTCACATACCTCAGCCTAGCCCGTCCGCGAGGGAGAAGTGATATCTTGCAGCAAGAGATCCCCTGTCCCATGGATGCAGGGCCCAGACGACAGCGACACGAGCACAGAGACCCTGTATGGCAGGGGCAGGGCTATAGTCCTCTCTGCCAAAGTTGGCTCTCACCTTGGCCACCTGGAGCTAACCCTTGCTCTGGCTCTGGAGGCAGCCTGTCTTTCTCCCCATCTGTCTTCTTCATCCTTCCCCACTCTGCTTCTCGGCAGTGAATTTGTGCGAAACCTGGACTGAATTACAGTACCCCATTACCCAACCTGCCTCATTCCAAATCCCTGGCATTAATGCAATCAGTGGAGGGGAAGCCGGCTCCCTTCAGCCAGCCGCCTGTCGCACCCACCCGCCACAACCAGCGCTGGCTTCCCAGTGCTGTGCCACCTCAAGGCCCCCTCCACCTGGCGCAGGGATGTCCCCATATACTATTTACACATGCGACTGTTGAAACCGAGCAGGTTCCCTTACCCACACAGGAGGCCCTCCCGATAACGCAATTGAATGAAGCATGTACGTGCATTGTCGTTCTTCAGATGAGCTTGTATGGGGCGCCAAGTAGGTGGCAGGCACTGCTTCAAGGCACTAAATGCACAGCCGTGAACAACCCAGAGTCCTTTGCTTTCACAGGCCTTCGAGTCCAGCGAGCGGGGGAGAGGCTCATGACCAAGTACAGCACACGTGGACAAGAGAGTCTCAGATTGGGGCAGGAGCTGTGAAGCAAATAAGGCAGGCTGATGTCATTGTGACATTAGGGGGGCTATTTTAGTTTGAGTAGTCAGGAAGGGCCTCAGTGAGGAGGTAATGCTTGGACTGAGGCCTGACTGACAAGAAGGAGCCCTGTGAGGAGCTGGGGAAAGACTATGAGGGAGAAAGAACAGAAAGCATAAAGGCGCTGAGGTGGCATTGAATGTGGTGGAGAAAAGGGCTCTAAGCTGAAGTTGGAGAGATAGAAAGGGATCAAATCATGTAAGGCCTTCGAAGTTGTGGTCAAAAGTTTGCGTTTTATTCTAAGCGCGGTGAGAAGCCATTAGAGGATTTTAAGCATATTTAAAGAGCATGACTGAATTTGTGTTTAAGAATGACTGCTCTGGCTGCTACAAGGAGGATGGATCGTTGAGGGGCACAGGTAGAGGCAGGGAGCCCAACTGCACTAAGGCAGATGAGAGATGGTGCTGGCCTAGGCTAGGCTGGTGGCCACACAGAGAAGTAGGTATCAAGTGAGTAGTTAGATATGGCAGCCTGGACTTCAGTGGAGATGTCAGGCCCTTCCTGATAATCTCAAATGGATGGTTCCTCCATATCTCCACTTGGATGTCAAGGCAGGCATCTCAAATATAGCATGGCTACAAAAGAATCCTTGATTCCCCCACCAAAACAGGCTGTTCGATGCCTGAGTCTGGGATTTGGGGAAGAGATCAGGAATGGAGGTGCAAACTGGGAGGAGTTGTTGGCATATAGATGGTATTTAAACTCATAGGGCTCAATGAGACCATCTGCTAAGAAAGTACAGGTAGAGTAGAAGAGTGCTCCAAGACTCATCCCAAATCCCTGGCATTAATGCAGTCATCTGTGCTCCAACAGTTAGAGGAGGAGCCTGCAAGGAACCAGAGAAGAGAAAACGGTGAGATGAGAGGAGAACCATCAACCAAGAGAGCTTGGCCCCAGGAGGGAGTGGTCAACTGTCGCAGATGCTTCTGAGAGAGAGAGATCCAGAAAGGCAAGACAGATCATGGGGTTTGGCAATGTGGGGTCACTGGTGACCTTGACAAGAGCAATTTCAGGGGAGATGGAAGTCCATTGGGGTAGTGAGAGGTGAGAATGGGTTGTGAGGGAGCAGAAACTTTTGTCTAGAAATCCTCTGGGGGAGGTTTTGTGGTGAAGGAAAGCAGAAGAGATAGGACAGAAGCTGGAGGAGTGTGTGGATCAGGATGAAGTAGTAGGGTCAATGGATCAGAGGCCTGAGTGAGGACAGAGCATTGTTGGACTCAGGGAATAAGAGGAAAGAATAGGGGTGGGGTCAAAGGGTGGGTTGATTGAAATCAAGATTTTGAAAGTGCTGCAGTTAATAATGACGGCAAGGTCAAGGGTATGACCGTGGGAATGGGAGACTGAGATGGGGTGGAGGACCAGATTGTTGGAGGTAAGGTACTCCAGGAATAGAGAAACCAGGGTGGTGGGTGCGCCCCCTGTGTTGATGAAGAATTTGCCAAGAACGTTGCCAGGATTGGGGAGTGGAGAATAGGCATTGAGCCGCATACTGTCGCCTCAGTGAATAGAGGGCACTGACAAAGAAAGTCAAAAGATGACAACCTCGGGCTTCCCTGGTGGCACAGTGGTTGAGAGTCCGCCTGCCGATGCAGGGGACACGGGTTCGTGCCCCGGTCCGGGAAGATCCCACATGCCGCGGAGCGGCTGGGCCCGTGAGCCATGGCCGCTGAGCCTGCGCGTCCGGAGCCTGTGCTCCGCAACGGGAGGGGCCGAAACAGTGAGAGGCCCGCGTACCGCAAAAAAAAAAAAAAAAAACAGATGACAACCTCAAGAAGGGATAGGGGCTGAGACGGCATTAGGAGGCTCCACTGTTTTGGAAAGAGGAAAGGAGACAAATGGTCTAGAAGCAGCCATGGGAAACAGAGAAGACATCATCCCCTCCTCTCTCCCAAGAGACATGTGGGGTGTGGGAGAACAACAGAGCTTCCACTTGAGGGAGTTGCAGGAGAGCTGGTGATCTCCGGGCGTAGGGATGAAGGACACAATCCTAAGAGATTGAAGGTGTGGAGAGGGGAACAGTGGCTGACGGTGGACCGTGGGTACCAGGAGGCAGAGTGTAAAGGTTTTGGGAGCTTGGAAGGAATGTAAGATGAGGCCCAGATTAGGCAACGTATACCGCAATGTAGGCATTAGAGTTGGGCAGGTGATGGAAGGCCAAGGAGGCCTAGGCTTCTGTGGTGACTGAAGTAACAGGGACGTGATCCCTGGTGGAATAGATCAGAATTTCTTACAGAAAGCGTGGTCATCAGTTCAAGCCAGAAGACCTGGGGAGCCTGAGTGAGGAACTTCCTGCTGCTGGCTGAAGGTGGGGAGGCCAAGAGCGAGCTAGGACCTGAGACCAGGAGAAGCTCTGTAGGCCTCCCATATAACCTGCAGGGTGCAGCGTCTCTGCTGAAGGGGAAGAGGTAGAACACAAAACAAGCAAAGTGCCATCCAACCTGTCACACATGACTACATACCCTCAGGCACACACTTGCACGTACACAGAGGCCCTATCCCCACACACAGCATGAACATGTGAACTAAATTTTCCGTATACGCAAACCTGTGCATAGGCAGGCATGCACACTTTTACACGCGCCCACAGACACACACCATGCACACACAATGCACTCAGGCCCAACACACCACACGTGCCCTTATTTCCCCATACCATCGTGGACGTACTCACACACGTGCACAAGCACACACACACGCATACACACACACAACGAAGACTGGGCTTTCTTAAGTCTTGCCAAGCCACAGACAGCAGAAAATCAAGCTGAAGTCGAACAACCCAACCTAGTAAAAGGGGAGGAGACAAAGGGGCGTGAGAATGAGGTGTGTGTTGGGGGAGTCAGGGAGGGGGGAGCAAGGGAGCCAAGTGCTGAGGAAAAAAACCTAGACCTTTTGAAAAAGGGAAAGCCTTCAGACAGAGCAGGAATGCAGGCTGTAATTGGAATCGCTTCAACCGTCTCTAGATTCGAAAAGGATAGACAAACTGGCTGCACATGCAGCATGGCGATCCCCAGCCTAGATAATGTCGGAAAAGCATGTGTGCGTGTGCGTGCGCACGTGTGTGTAGGCATGCATGGGTGCCTGTGAGGGCTGTGCAAAATGCACTTGACCACATGGCATTGGGCCTTGGGGAAGCCGAAGTGAGGTGCCCCCTCCCACCTTGCCCCTGTAGCCACCTGCCTTCAGGCTGGACCCCTCACCAGGCCCAGGGTCACACCACTACTCTCCCTCTCTCTCTCTCTCTCTCTCTCTCTCACACACACACACACAGACACACACACAGACACACACACACACACACACAGACACACACACACACAGACACACACACACACACACACACACACACACACACACACGGTGCTCGCACGAGCCCCAGAGGGCTTAGGACTTGCCCAAGGCCACATAGCCTAGGGGGTGACATGGCGTCAAAGGTCCTGGATGAGGAGACAGCATCCCTGAGTTCAAGTCCCAGGTCAGCCACTGACTGGCTGCCTGACTGGGGCCCACAGCCCTCCCTTTCGCAGGGACTCTGGAGCCTAAAGGGAAATCTTGGGGTCCTTCCAATCTGGCCCTGAGTATTCACCCAGAACTGTTGGTTCAGAGCAGCTGGAAGAAAGCAAAGGAAAGAGATTTGTGGGGTGCCTGTAAGAGGAGGAGCTGGGCTGGGAGGGATGTGAATGTCTGGCTCCCCGGGCTCTGGCCACAGATCGCCCTCTGGGCAAATCCTCACATGCTGGCCTAGCCAGTGTGCTGTGAGCTCCTGAGGACTAAAGCGGGCCCCAGAGGAGAGGGCCATGCGGCCAGGCAGAGCCCAGCCAGCCACAAACATAATCCCTCACATTCCCTGTGGCCCTTTTCCTTCCCTTCTTTTCACTTTCCTCCTCCAGGCGTGCTGGGAGGGCCTTGGGGCCAGCTGCTGTCATCACTAAAAATAGTTCAGCCAGCTTTGGGTGTGAAGGAGCCCCTCTTACTTGCGGGGTCCCAGAGGCCTGGCAGGTGGTAGTTGGTGTCTATGCCCCATCCAAGCCTAAGAGATCAGATTCTCCTTTTCAAGTGCAAGCCCCAGTTCCAGCCCAAATTTCAGGTTCCCTATGCACCACCTTCTTTGTTCCTCAGTATCCCAGGGACTCCTCTTTAGAGAGTCACACAGTGGGTGACTTGGGTCCTGGTGCTCAGAGAATAATAATAATAATTAACACTTATAGAACATTTACTGTGTGTCTGCAAAGCCTCTGCAAAGGGCTTTGCCTAACTCATTACTCCTTACAAGAACTCTTTGAGGTAAGTACTATTATCCCCATTGTGCAGGTGAACACACTGAGGCACAGACAGCTTAAGTAAATTCCTCAAAATCACACAGCTAGTAAGTGGTAGAACGGGGATGTTGCTTATCCATTTAATTGCAGATTCCTTCAGGGAGACAAAAATTCTGGTAACAATAAGAGTGAGAGTCAATGTTTGCTCACCTTCATGTGCAGTGTGGGCCTTCCTGAGCGCTTCAAAACTGGCTTTATAGTACAGCCGACTGGGGCAGCTGAAAGGGCCTCGAAGCTAAAGGGATAAAGGATTAAATCCTTGGTTTGCCCCTCACTGGCTGTGCAACTCTGAGCAAGTACCTTCTCCTGTCCGAGCTCGTGTCCTCTTCTGTGTAACAAGTAGTAATAGCAGCTGACTCTCAAAGTGGTGTGAGGATTCTAGGAGACGATGTGTGAGAATGGACTCGGCACAGATGAGTCAACACTGCCCTCTTCCCCCTTCCTAAAGACACCTGGAGACTTCTTGGTCTCATTCTTTCCAGTGGCTGGATGGAGACCCAGAAGTCTCGTGTCTGGGCCCTTTTCTCCACGTGGCACTGTCGGTGCAATACCCAGGGCCTGCAAGCTTTCCAGGGGCCTGTGAAAATGTGTGAGCCCCAGGAAAATTTACTGGCTCTAAAGTATGAAAAGAAAACAGCAGAATTGGAATTAATAAGTGTTCTATTATGTGTCTACAAAACATAATATAACATCGACCTCATTAATTGTTAAATTTAGTACTCCTAAAAATTTCATTACATTTGAAAACAATTTGTTGGTTAGATTTCCTCACTTTGCAAGAATTCCCAAGTATGCACAATGATTACCAAGAAATCATAGCCAATTGGGAATGAAACGAGTTACTCATAGGCAGATAATTTCAAGAGCGGAATTATAAAAATCCTTTGAAAATTTTTATAGCAAAAATTACATTCAGTATGGGATGTGGGTGCATTTTCATATATTCTATATGCTGTGGGGTAAAGCCACTAAAAATGAGAGTGCCTGGGGCCTTCGGAGGTCTAGAAAGGGCCCTGCCCCTGAGCGGAAGAGGATCGAGGGCCCCGGAGTGAGGAATAAAAGAGCCTCTGTGAGAATTGCTATTTGGGGGAAAGAGTCGATGGGCCATGGCGGGCGCCCATTCCTCTGGTTGTTCCCCTCATCTCAAACAAAACAAAACAAAACAAAAACCCGCCCGGGCCACATGCGTGTAGGCGCTGGCAGAATGGCCCTCATGGAGCAGCACTTTCATGTACTGCCCTCGGCTCTTATCAAAGGCCCTTTCAAGAAACAGGCATGCCTGTGTGCCTTTCATAATCAAGAAGAGAAATAAACATTATCTGACGAAAAGCGAGAAGAAAACAGCCATGTGTAAACGGTGTCTTTTGGCTTGTCAAGCTGTTGCCCAGGACATTGTCCACTGGGCTGCTTGGTGCCCCCAGGCAAGGGCCCACAGGAGGCATTTATCTCCCAATTTAGCACCAGCATCAACTCAGGGTCCCTAGAGGGCCTGTCAGTTTCCTCCCCTCTGATACCCAGAGCAGCGGAGTGCTCTGCTTCGGGCGGGCTCACCATGGGAGGCCGCTTCTGCTCAGGCAGCGAGTGGGAGGCACACAGGCCACCACTTACTTCTACGTGACCTGGGGCAGGTCCCTTCCCACTGAGCCTTCTATGCAACACTGGCAGCATAAGTCACAGGGTTAGCATGAGGGCGCATTGAGATAATGAATGTCAAGTGGATAGAATAGGCCTCCGTGCTGCTGAGAACTTGGGATCAGGAGTGGGTTTGCTCTGGATGGCTGACATTTGATGATTCAGACCCCCTACCCCAGGATGCCTGCCTGCTCTGCGTTGTCTCCAACACCTGGGCTCTGTGCCCAACACGCGCCGGCAACCTGACTAGGTCAAGGCTTTCCCTTGTCAAATCTCCGTGCCCGGGAATCACCGAGGAGCTTGGGGGGCTGGTAGCAGAGACTCCACCATGACCCCAGCTCCCAGAAGCTAAGATGATTCAGCTTCATGTAGTCCAGGCGTCGTCCCTGCTCTAGGTAGCTACCCTGGCCTGCTTTCTGCCCTCCTCACTCCTCCTCACCTCTTCCGTGCAGAAACCCTGTGAGTATATGATCCTGCTAAGAGCTTTCTGTCCTGCTTATTGCTGTGACTGACGCAGGGATGAACAAGCCCAAGAAAGGCTGGCGGCATTACGCCAGCTCACCAATGGCAGACCAGCACTCGAGCTAAGCCACCATCTGCAGCTGGGCCACCCGCTCTCCAGGCCAAACACTTTGCTGTCAGCTCAGGAGCTTTGCCCACTCCTTTGAATGCTGTCTCTCCTCTGCCCCCATCCTCGCTCCCTTGGGCCCCAGGCCTCCTGTCCCCCAAACGACATTAGCCTTCTCTCCTTTGTGCTCTTGCCACACTTTGTATGTGGGTCCATCGCAGTTCTTAGCAGCTCTCGGCTCCTTGGACTAACATTTCTGTGTTCTGGCGTCTGTAGTCCTTAGACACCAAAGGCGGAGGCTGTATGGTTTCACCTCCGGGTCTTTGGTACCCTGCACTGATCTTGGCACAGGTGTATCTGCTGAACAGGAGGGAACCCAGCACAGGCAGAGGGAGTGGGAGAGAAGTAAGAGAGTCTGTCCTCTGGGATTTCTCCTTTCAGCTCTGGGTGCCGGGACTCAGAAGATGGGGGCTCAAGTCCCTGAGCAAATTTAGTTGTGTGACCTTAGGCAAGTCACTTCCCTCTCCCGTAAGCCTCATTTTTATTACCAGAAAAATGAGGCTTCCGATCTGTCCTCTGGTCCTGGCAAGGGCTGTCGTAGAGATCCAGTGAGAGAATGGCTGGGAAAGTCCGTGAGGCCTCATGAACTGATGGGCCAGCAGCTGAGGATCCGTGCCCCTGCCTGTCCTGGGAGTCCCTCTGAGTTCATTTTCATAAGGAGACTGCAAACCCCAAGGAACATGCAGACAGGCCAAGTGCACGCACTCACGCCCTGCCTGCTAGATGGCTCCGTTGCATAGAAACCCAACTTGCCGATTGTCACGGGACGACTCACATCTGTGCCATGTGGTCCCCAGATCACAACATCCAGAGGGCTTTTTCTGCCCTCTCATTCCTTTAAACCCTGCTCCCACCTCACCTGCCAGGTATCCTGAGGCCCATTTGACAGGTAAGTAATGTGATTGATCATAACAGCAGCCAGCACTTGTCAAGAACTTACTATAGCTCTGAGCGGCTTGCATCTATTAACACAATCCTCACAGCGCTAACAGATACCATTGTTTCCCCCAGTTTTAAAGATGGGAAAACTGAAGATCAAAGAGGTGAAGTAACTTGCCCAAGATCACAGAACTAGTACACGGCAAAGGTGCGCCTTTTGCCCCTAGGTATTCTAGCTCTAGAGTCTGTGAGCGCAACCATTTTGCTGCGCTACCTGCTAGACGAGATACTGAGCCTGGGAGACAAAGTGACTTGCCCAAGGCCACACACACAGTGAGTTAGTGGCATTGCCCGCATCCTCTCACTCAGCACAGTAGCAATGTCTGTAGCCTGTTAATTTTCTGTTAAACAGCGAATGACGCGGAAATGGACCCTTAGTGGCACTCTGCATGGAAGCGGGAGGCCCTGTGTGAAGGGCGTCACCCATAGGTATTTCTTATGTTTATAATTCAACAAGCACTTATCCTTGCATCCAGGAGACACTCATTCCAATATTCCACTGCAGGAACAGAGGTACTCTGGCAACTGACAATGGCCCTGCAGACCAAGGAAGGAGCCCTTCATTTTCCCACTTGGGCTGGACCTGGGAGGATGCAAATTGCTGGAGGGGTAGGAGTAAGTGGAGGGACATCCCAAGCAGGGCAACTGTCTGAGCAAAAGCACTGCTGTGGGGAAAGGCCTGGTGTGTTCTGGGAAGACAGAGGAGTCCAAAGCAACTATAAGACTTTCTGGAAGAAAAGCAGGGCCAAATGGCCAAAGGACTTGAACACCAAGATGAGGAATTGGGACTTCATTTTTGCAGGTGACGGAGAATCCACTTACCTTCTGGTTGCAGAAGGAAGGCACATCCACAGAGTCATTCAAGAAGAATAGACCTGTAGAGTAATGGTTTGTCCCAGCTAGAAAAGACACTGAGACCTTGACAGGGGCCAGTGACCTGGTCAAGGTCAACCGTGAGTTTGTAGGAATCAAGCCTTATTTTGGGTCTCAGAAGATCTTGTGGATGTGTACAAGTAGAGAGGAGGGAGGAAGGGCCTGGAACGGAGGTCCCAGTGAGAGGGGAGGAAAGGGGCCTGACTTTGGGCAGCACCACATCCCATCTCTATACCCACCCAGGCTGTCAGGTATGGCTTTGAGTAGGGGGCTCCCCGTAAGGGTAGCCATGATCCCAGAATCCTGGGCCAGGACCCATGTCCCAGGAAGGACCCCAGAGCCAGGCCATTCCTTCCCTTCGGTGGAGACCCATTGGGAAAGTTCCGTCTGGGGAATGGAAGGGCTAGCTGGGCCTGACTGGCCAGACAAGTGTCCTGGTTTGAGAGAAGCCAGGCCCAGCTCAGAGAGGGCAGCTAGCCCCAGCTTGCCAGGAAGCCAGCTAGAGCTGGGGCGAGGTCAGGTCCTGGCGGCCTCTGCCCTGGGTCCTCCACTCCCACCCGGCAATCATTAGATTGGCTCGGAGGATCCCTGTCAAGAGAGCTAGACTTCTGGGATGGATCAAGGTGAAAAGGAGGCTGGCAGAGAGGACCCCTGTGCCCAGACCTCACACTGAGGGCCCCCCAAGGCTGCCGGCTTCCCTGGGCATGTCAGAAAGACATTTCAAAGACCTGGCTGGCCCCTTATCATGCCATGTGTGCTCCTTCCCGCCATGCGGCAGGACACGTGCCCAACTCTCCTGGGGAACTATGGACCTATGGGTTTTGCAGGGAGGGGCTGCTTCTCAGCGCAGTGGGCCACATTAGTCAGACAAAAGCTGCTAGGAGAATGTTAAACTCTGGGACTGGAAGTATTGGATCCAGGAGTCCTCAGGATACATTGTTCTAGGGGAGTATGTCCAGGGGCTGATATGATACCTCTTCTTCCCCCAACCTCCATACTCAACAGCCAGTTCTCCAAAACCTCAACGTCCTCATCTATAAAATGGGCATAATTCCTTCCTCACAGGGCCGCTATGAATCTGAAACAAGAGACTGAAGATACGACTCTCAGCACAGTCCCAAGCACAAAGTATGCACCCAGTAAGTGCTAAGCCAGCTGATTCCTTTTCGTCCCTATGTTGGGGTCAGAACAAAACAGGTGAAAATCAACCAGTCCATGAAGCTCCTACATAGTAGAATTTGGAGAGTCCATATGCTCTAGCCCCTACCAACTCCATCCTGCTGATACAGCAGTAGAGGCCCAGAGAGGTTAAGTGGCTTATCCAAGATCACACAGCACATCAGAGGTAGAGCTGGGACTGGAACTCAGGGTGCCCGCATCATAGAGCACTGGAATGCAGCTGTCTCACAGCTCTGGCTCAGCACGGCAGCAATGTCCGGTGACTTTCAGGACCCCTCCTTCTCCACAGGATGCCTCGAGGATGAGCATACTCAAGGTGTTGTCCTAGCAAGGCTGAGGCTGGAGATGGGGGATACTCTGCTTTGGTTCCATGCTGCAGCAGCCCAGCCCCACGCAGGCCTTGAGGGAGAGCTAGCAAGAGCGTGAAGCGGGGTGGGGGGGGGGGGCTTTATTGAGCTACCATATCACATTGCAAGCTCCTATCTTCTTTGCTGTTCATGGGTCCCTGGCCCCCCTTCCCTTGTTCTCTCGCGGGCAGATCTGCCTGGTTTGCATTATTCCCCTTCCCGCCCACTCCCTCCCCGGATATCTTGGTTCCATATTTTCCACGCTGAGGCTCAGTTTACTCCTGGCTGGGCTCCGGGCCTGCACCTGGGTTCTAAGAGAAAGGTCCCAGGGTGGGGGGTGGGGCGGGCGAGCGTGCTGGGTGGTGGCGGCTGCTGCCGGTCATCCCGCCTTTCTCTTTGTAGGGGAAGGCCACCAGAGCATCCTCCCTACCCTCTTCCTTTCTCTACCTGCCCCTGCGATGCAGCAATTCTCAAAGTCAATGCCATAGACGCCTGCCCCTGAATCCCTTGATCCTGGTTGGAAATGAAGATTCCCCTGGCCCCACCCAGACCACCTGAATCAGAATCTCTGGGGGACAGCCCAGGAATCTATATTATGACTAGCATTTCATCTGTAAATATTCCGTTTGATTCTTTGCTTTTAACTCTTCACCGGCAAAGGGTTCATTTTGATAGCTGACCTTGGTCACACTTATTCCAAGTTCATTTAACAAGTGTTCGCTGACCACCCCCAACTCTTTCCTGGTTCCCTTCCTAGCTCTCTGACTATTTTCTGTTTTCCTTTGCTGACTCCTCTCTCTCCCCCATTCCTTGGCTGCTGGAAGGCCCAGGGCTCTGTTCTTCCTCCTATTTTTCCACGCCACCCAGTCTCCCCACATGAGCTCATCTCCTCTCAGCTCCAGCTCCTATCTGCATGTTGATAATCCCCACCCCAGGCCTCCAGCCCAGCCCTCTCCCCTGAGCTTCAGCCCCATCGCAGCTTGAGCATCCGGCAGACAGACCCCTCAAATTCAACAGGACCCGTACTGAGCTCATCTTCTTCACACGCCCAGCGAACTTTCTGAAGCACACATCTGATTACCTCACTTCAAAACCTTCCAGGAACCCTCCTTGGCCTACAAGATAAAGTCCACACTCTGTAACCCCGACTCAGAGCCTGGCCCCATTTATTTCTCCAACCTTCTGTCTGCCCATTCCTCTCCTCAACCCCTTGCCCCTGGCTTCCCTGCACCAGATCGACTGCATGACTCACAGTTCTGTAAATGTACCTGGTGCCCCTCACCTCTGGCCCCTGTATAGGTTACTCCCGCTTCCTGGGACACAGGGGCATGGCGAAGGGAGAGCAGAAGGGGACATCTGCCTTCAAGCACTGGTCTGTGGAGGTGCTGATGAGACTCTAGTCTTAGTGCCCTTAGCAAGCCTGTGCGGACCAAGGGTACAAACACATCCCCGGGCACTCTTCCCCAGCAAAGCCATTGTTAGAACACCAAGCCCAAGCCTACTTGTCTTGCAGGCACTTCCTCCTCTAGGAAGCCTCTCCCTACCCTTCCAGTCCGGGTTATGAATGGGATAATGATCATAGATAAGTCTCTAAGAAGAGTGCTTGGCGATAAATCTTTGTTAATGGTTGTGACAATGTGTTCCTCTAACTTTCCTCTGTCAATATATTACGATCAGATCAACAATGTCAAGCCTGTCTCCCACCCTAGAGCATGAGCTAACCAAGAGTAGGGGCAGCACCTTCTCTCCCTGTGCAGCCCCAGCGCCCCACACACACCAGGAGGTGCTCCACAAATGTTTGGGGAGTAAGCTTACCGAGGCCCCTCTGTGCCCCGGCCCTGCACTGTGTCCTGAGGAAGCAGGCAATGATTAGAAAGCAGTGTCATGACCCTGGCTGCTGAGACGCTGGGCACTTTGCCAGGGGTAGAATGAGCGGATCGTTTGCTCTTTGGAGTGGGGTGAAGAGGAGTGGGTGGGGGAGAGGCAGCTTTTTTTAAAGAAAAAAATTAAATTTATTATATGATTGCAAAACTGGGTACATTCTAAAGAAGATGTGGTGTTTATATACAATGGAATATTACTCAGCCATAAAAAAGAATGAAATCATGCCATTTCCAGCAACATGGGTGGACCTAGAGATTATCATGCTAAGTGAAGTAAGCCAGACAGAGAAAGACAGATACCATGTGATATCACTTTTATGTGGACTCTAATTTAAAAAATGACATGAATGAACTTATTTACAAAACAGAAACAGACTCACAGATCTAGAAATCAAACATACGGTTACCAAAGGGGGAACATGGGGGAAAGGGATGAATTGGGAGATTGGGATTAACATATACACACTACTATATATAAAATAGATAGCTAATAAGGACCTACTGTATAGCACAGGGAGGCAGCTTTTGACAGAGCCTTGTTGGATGTGGTGTTCAAGTCTTTTTCCTTGATTATAAAAATTAAGGATTTTTGGTCTACTAAAGCTAAGTGCTGCTCATTCAATACCTCAGTTCATCAAGATAAAAGTCCCAAAACTAGGTATTATTATCATCCCTTGACCAATGACCAAGCAGAAGCCCAAAGGATACAGTGAGCTGATCCAGGTCATTCATGCAATGAGTAGGAAAACTGTGACTTGGTCCCAGATTTCCGTGACCCCAGAGGTTCCACATTCTCCTGCCTCCAAATCCATACACACTGTAGAACGTAGCAAACATGCTGTCTGCTCAATTAACCCTCCATCCGTCTCCTGGAGAGTTTCACTGTTAAGTTAGGCACGTAAGTGTCCAGGCTTCTTCTCTTGCTGCAGCTCCACAAATGAGAGGCTACAGAGTGTGAGGATTCACAGCCTGGGCTCTGAGCCAGCTCTGACACTCACTAGCTGTGTGTCACTGAGCAAGACGCCATACCTCTCTGGGCCTCAGTTTCTTCATCTGGAATATGATGGTGAGAACAATGGTACCTAACCCCTAGAGTTGTTATGAAGATTAAATAAGTTATAAAACGCTTAGACTAGAGCCTGGAACATAGTAAGTGCTCAGCAAGAATAAGACACTATTATGTACTTTTCTGCAAAAAAAACCCCAAACAGATAAAGAACAGCAAAAGGAAAAGAAAACAAACAAAAAAAAGGAATGTACTATATATGTAGCTTGGTATCCTATTTCTTCCTGTGTGGTAGGATTTTGTCAGGTGGAGAAGGGCGTCTTAAGCAGGTAGGGAAATGGGTGCAAAAGCATAAAGGTGGGGAAAATACGTGATGTGTATTTGGGGAAGTTCAGAGTGGACCGGTGCAGCAGGCCATGTGGATGAGGGCTGGCTGGTCACAAGGGCGTGGAGGGCTCTCTTGACATGACAGGGCTGGGAAGGAAGCCCAGGACTCCGTGAGGCTGCTGCGAGCACGGTCTTGTTATTGGAGAGCAGCATTCTCATCCCTTGTCTCCTCTGGCAGAACCCCCAGTGGGGCAGCTGGGACGAGGACCGGCCTTCCCCAGGGGCCAGGGTTTGCACTGTCCAGGCAGCTGTCTGCCCAGGGCCCAGGCTCTAGGCCTGCTTCCCACTCAGGCATCTGAGGCATTTTCTCCTCTTCGGAGAAGAGAGGAGGGGGATGAGGCTGCAGGGGCCGGGCCCCCTCAGCATCTGGAGGCGCCACCTTGGGGTGAGCTCGCCTCTGAAAGCCTAGGCTGGGGAAGGCAGGGTGAAGGGGCCAGGGCAGCCTGCCAGGGTGGGCTCCCCTTCTCAGCTGAGATCTAACGGGAGCTGACAAGAGCAGCTGTGGGCCTTTGATCTGCCCTTCAGGTATGTGTCCCGGCTCGGGATGGGGAAGCTGGAATGAGGAATGTTGATGGGGGCGGAGATAAGAGAGGATCAGTCCAACCAGGCAGAAAGGGCCTGGGCCACCAGGCCAGGGCTCAGAGGAAGAAAGAAAAAGTAAGTTAGAAAAAGGCCTGCAGAGGCCCCAAATGAATGGCCGCCTGGCTGCTTCCTCCCCGCTTCACGGGGAGGCCCTGAAGGTGAGAGAAGCTCATCTGGACTCAGCCTCAGCCTTGGCCAGGCCCCTCTCCCATGGGTGGGGCTCAGCTGCCATGTGGTCTTCATTTCAGGTCTGCACAAGGGCGCTCCACCCTGCCGCACCTGGTCAGGCGGGAGGTGGGGCCGGGCTCAGACAGACTCGGCCTGGGCAGGTGAATTCGGGTAGGGGCCTCCTGGAGCTGCCAGCCCTGAGATCAGAGGCCCAGCCTGGGCCCAGTGGGTATTTTTCCAGTTGGTCTTGGCCCAGGAGACACCTGCTTGGCATGGCCCAGACAGATCCGTGAGTCTTCCCCTTGCAGATTCTTAGGGCAGCACGACTCCCTCCACGGTGCATTACCCAGTGGTCAACCAGCATTTTCTCGAAGACTTTAGGGACAGGTTGCTTACCACCTCTCCAGGCAGCTCATGGGCTTGCTTTGTCACACCCAGCACCCCTGCCCCACCCTGGGCTGATTCTGTCTGCCTCGATTTCTGCCTCTTTCAATGAAACCCCCAGACGCGGACCCGGGGGAAATCAGGACATGAGCCCCACGGAAGACTAGGCAGCGATCCTGGGACTCCTCTAGGCTCCAGCAGACCTTCGGGGAGCTGAACCCAGGGCTCCAGGAGGCAGAGTGGGACATTAAGTCAATGAGGAAAGGGCAGGGCAGAGATGGGAAGGGAGTTCCCGGGGCACACGGCTCTGTGCAGTCCAGTGGACAGCTGCGGTTCTTGCTCCATTTCTGACTGTCTCACTTCAGCCTCAGAGTGTGAAGGCTGGCAGGAACTTTGAAAGCCATTTCAATCCATTCCCACCTCACGCCCTGCCAAGTACTTCTCTTTGCATACCTCCAGCCCCAGGGGACTTGGCACCTTTCCCTTCTTGGAGTGCTATTCATAGTCAGAATTCTCCTTCCTGTCCCTTCCCTCTTGGGCCTACTCTGCTTTATAAACTCTCAGAGATGGGGAGGCGACTTGTGGAGGTATGGAAAGGGCACTACAGTCTGTATTCCCACCTCAAGATTTTCCTGGCTTTGGGGTGGTCCCTTCCCCTCAAGGTTGGACCTGAGGAGTTTTATCCAGATCAAAGATTTTCTGTAAATTTTCTGCCGCATGGCAGCTCTTCAGATTTCTAAAGATGGACACCATGCCTCCCACCCTTCCCCACAGCTTTCTCTTTTCTAGGATAAACAACTCCAGTTCCTTCCAATGATCCTCCTAGTTAGGTTGTGAGTTCCTGTCCCCTCCCCAGCCAGCTAATTCCCCGAAGTGGGGAGGGAGGGGCAGAAATCCAGAGGCACTTTTCTCAGGGGCCCAGAAGTACCTGCTTAGAGGAAGGAGGGGGGAGGCCCATGTTGGACCCTCATCTTCTCTCTCTCTCTGTGTCCAGTCTTGCCCTTGCCCTTGCAGTTGCCCAGCTGCCCCTAATCCTAATGCCCCAAGCAGCAGGACCCCAAGCAGCCACCTGCCACCATTGCCAAGGCTTTGTACCCCCCTGACTCCTTCTTTCCCCTCCTGCAGAGCCTAAACTTTGTAGAGCACCGGGAGCCCCCCAGGAAGCAAGCCCACCCCCAGGACCTAGATCTTGTTTGTTCCTGAAGAACCCAGCTCCGTGAGCAAGGAAGGCTTAATGACTTCTGTTCTGTTTGCCTGGAGCCCCCTCAGCTTCTTCAGAGGGCAGGCCTAGAGATCTGACGGATGCTGGTTTGAGGAAAAAAGAGATCCGCTTCCATTTAGGAAGCGCGAGCTGGCCACCTCGAGCTCCCAGGGGCCACTGCAGCATCAGAGGTGGGGCTGGACTAGGCAGCGATCCTGGGCCAAAGCCTGAGGCCTGGCCTAGAACCTCAGAGGAGGCCCGGGACCCTGGCAAGCCCTCCAGGAGATGACAGCATCAGCGGGAGCTCGCAAGGGAATGACGCAGACCAGCCTCCTCCCCAGCCCCCTTCCCCCTCCTCTTCAGGCCGCTGAAGAGTTGGAATGTTACCCTCTCTCCTTGGGACGGTCACCTGCTTCCTCCCCACCTGAGCTCTGGGCTGCTGAGGAGGCGGAAGAGGGTGGAGAAGGGGCTGGGGAGCACTAGCTAACCTTGGCCTAGAAGAATGTGCAGAACAGGCAGGCAACAGGGCGGCTTTCCCCACCAAGGGCCCAGTGATAAAGAAAGGGGAGGGGGCAGCTGGAGGGCGGTGGTGGGAGCGAGAGAAGGGGAGTACAGAGAATGTGCTGTGTCAGCCTTGCGCTCGGGCCCTGAACTAACAACTCCCTCCCCCACCCCCCCTCCTCCCCCTCCCCTCCCCCTTCCCTCCTTCCTCCTTTCCTTCCCATTCGAGGTCTCCATTGCCCTTTCTGTCTTTGTCTCCTTCTCTTTGTCTCTGACTCTTTCTGGTGGCCTCTGTTTCTCTTTCCAGCTCACTCTGTCCGCCTCCCTGCCCCTTTCTCCCTCTGTGCGGCCTGTTGCCCTCTCTACTTTATTTCTCTGCTTGGGCCTTTCTTTCTCTTTGTTTGCCTTTCTCCCAACCTGTCCCTTTCTCTAGCTTTGGCCATCTCTCCATGTCCCTGCATGTCTTCCTGTATCTCATTTCTTTGTCTCTGTCTCCCTCTTTGTCCCTCTGCCTCTCTCTGTCTCTGGCCCCGACTGTCTCTTTCTATCTCTCTCTGTCTCTGCCTTGCCCCCTCCCCTGCCAGCTCTCCCTCCTTCTCCCCTGTGTGGCTCCCAAGAGGCTTCTGGCAGCTCCTGAAGCATCAGGGGTGAACCCCATCCCCCCACTGGGCTGGTCGGCTCTGCTTCTGAGAGTAGCCGGGCCTGTGGCTGCCTTTCCCAGCACAGAGAAGGAGGGAGAGAGAGCAGGAGGAGGGTACAACAAGGGAAGGTTTGCCCAGGAAAGACTGGGGAAGGAAGAAAGCAGCGTTTTGTGCGTCCGATGAGCCAGGCATGGTACCAAGTGCCTTCATAACTCCCTTCCTTTATCCCGTGATGGAAAGACTCTTTTATCCTCATTTTCCGGGTGAAGACACTTAGACTCAGAGAGGGAAGTGACTTGTCCAAGATCACACAGTGGGTCAGTGGCAGAGTTGCTAGAATTTGAACGCAGGGCTTTCTGCCTCCATTGCCCACGGGGAGAGGGCCTGTTCTTTGGCTGTCCCGAGGCCACCTCTCAAGCCCATGCCTGCCTCTGTTGACAGTTCTTCTCTGGGACGCTGGTCTTGGGCTTTCCTAGTAAGGGACCCATTTGAAGACCTACTGGAAAGCAGGGCTGCTGAGGTTCAAGCTATCACCGTTGAAGCCACCCTGAGCTTGCCTCCAGGACAGAAACCCCCAGGGCCTCTGGGGAAACATGGCTGACAAGATGGCACTTGTCAGGTGACACAGAGAGTCTGAGATGGGAAGGTCCTTGTCCTTGTCCTTGTCCTAGTCCAGCCCCTTTCATGGCATAGACAGGGACACAGCTCAGAGAGGGAGAATGAGCCCAGGCCACCTCAAGACATGCCCCCAGGGGGAGAGGGACAACATTTGAAGAGGGGAATTATGAGGGGCTAGTTTAGCATTTGCCAGAAGAGGAAGCTGAGGCCCAGCAGAGCAAAGCCATTTGTCCAAACTCTGGTGCAGGGATCCAGAGACCAACCCAAGGCCTTGAGCAAGCTTCTGGTGGCCTTTGCCACTTTGCCCTTGGTCCACTCTGGGAGACAGTGGCATGGAGTTCCCCTGAAGAATTCTCGAGTGAGGAACAGGCAAGGTAGAGGAACGAGGGAGCCAGATTCACTGGAGGGCGCTTACGGGGAGAGAGAAAATGATTAAGGGAGCAGAGGGATTGGCTGAAAGGGGGAGATTAAAGGAGCCAGCAGACAGGGCTTGGCTCAGGGATGAGTCAGGCCAACGGCCTCCTGAGATAGTGATCTACAAATATCTCTGAGGTGTCAACAAGCCAAGTCAGCTTCAAAGAGGAGGAGGAGGAGGAGGAAGAAGAGAGGAGGGGTGGGAAATGGAGTGGCCTGGCCAGTCAGTGTGGGGATACTCACCTTGGGAACTACGAACTACACTGGGAGAGGCAGGCTGGACAGGGGGCAGGGCCCCGGGATAGGAGCCCCCTGCCCCGAGGAGGGGTGCTGACTCCACCCTCGCCCCTCCCATGGAATAGGCATGCCACTGCTCATTTTCTGCCCCCCACCCCGAAGTCGGGCCCTGAGCCAACTTGGGTCTCTTCCATATCTAATAGGACTGACTCTGAGCACATGCTGCCTATTCCCCAGCCTGGGCCTGACCGCGCACCTGCACGCACTGCCTCAGGGCTGCCGGCAGCCTAAGGGTAGGAGCTGTAGGGAGTAGGAACCCACCTTCCTACGCCTGTCCTCTCCTGCCTCCCAGGGCCCCAGGAGGACTGGGTGGCCTGAGCAGGGTGGAGCCCCCTTTCCTCAACTCAGAGAAGAGGCCACCCACAGACAGCAGAGGCCGGTGCCTGGGCCTCGCACTCGCACGCCTTTCTGTGCTCTGCCCCCTGTCCTGATGAGAGGCCTAGGGCACTGATCCTGCTTTAGACAGTTGTGGAAACTGAAGCTCAGAGAAGGAAATGAGGTTCCTGAGTTTGAGATGAAAATGACATCTGGAGAAAATAGAGGAAATGGGACGGAAGTTGCTTTTCTTCAGGGATTAGAAATCTTGTTCCACCCCACCACCAACCCAAGAGTACACACACACACACACACACACACACACGCGCGCGCACACGCACACGCACACACACACACACACGCATGCATGCAGGCGTCTCTTCTGCGTTCCCCACTGGAGTAAAAGGGGGGAAACTGGGCAGGGCTCAGAGGGCACCAGAAAGGCCTGATATGTTTCTTTCTGTGTGATAGCTCACTGCTGCCACGGCTCTGCAAGGTAGAGCCTATGATTCCATTTCACAGATGAGTGATGATGAACATGACGAAGTGACTCACTGATGCCCTCACAGCTAAAAGTAGTAGAGAGGGGCCTCAAACTAGAAAGTGTCTCTGTCCAGAGCCCGTGCCCTTCAGAGCAGCTATGCTGAGGCTTTCTCCCTTCAGCCTGGGATCCCTACCCTGGAGATGCCCTGGCCCAGCCCATGCTGGGTACTGAGTGGCTGCAAAGCCCCAGAAAGGGAACAGAAAGATGGGGGGTGGCAGGCATAATGGGCGTCTATCACCTGTTACAATAACTCCTGTCTTCAAAGTGCTTCCAGAGACATGCCACACATACCTCACCCAGAGAAGAAACGAGAGGGAGGGAGAGAGAGAGGGATTATTATCCTTATTTTCCACATGAGAAAAATGAGGACCAGAAAGGGGAAGTGACTTGTTCCAGGTCACACAGCTAGACTATAGAACACTGCTTTGAGGGTTTTTCTTAAATTGCAATCCATGGTAAAGCAAACAAACTTACATATGTATACTTATGCATAGATGTATATGCATATGTGTGTGTATGTAAACGTAGGTATATATAAAATGGAAACGAAAGTTTCACGAAACAATACTAATCCTTACTGCATGGGTGTACTCTATTTCATGTTTTTAAAATCCTAGTCAAGGTTCACGGAACGGATTACAGGACTTGCTAACGACTTGTACTCTGTGGTTTGAAAAAGACTGCTCCATGCCACTCTCTCGCTTTGTCCCAGCTTACCCTTCCCCCTCCCCATATCCTCAAGTCCATTCTCTAGTAGGTCTGTGTCTTTAGTCCCATCTTGCCCCTAGGTTCTTCATGACCTTTTTTTTTTTTTTTTTTAGATTCCATATATATGTGTTAGCATACGGTATTTGTCTTTCTCTTTCTGACTTACTTCACTCTGTATGACAGACTCTAGGTCCATCCACCTCACTACAAATAACTCAATTTTGTTTCTTTTTATAGCTGAGTGATATTCCATTGTATACATGTGCCACATCTTCTTTATCCATTCATCTGTCGATGGACACTTAGGTTGCTTCCATGTCCTGGCTATTGTAAATAGAGCTGCAATGAACGTTTTGGTACATGACTCTTTTTGAATTATGGTTTTCTCTGGGTATATGCCCAGTAGTGGGATTGCTGGGTCGTATGGCAGTTCTATTATATACACTACCAAACGTAAAATAGATAGCTAGTGGGAAGCAGCCACGTAGCACAGGGAGATCAGCTTGGTCCTTTGTGACCACCTAGAGGGGTGGGAGAGGGAGGGTGGGAGGGAGGGAGACGCAAGAGGGGAGAGATATGGGAACATATGTATATGTATAACTGATTCACTTTGTTATGAAGCAGAAACTAACACACCACTGTAAAGCAATTATACTCCAATAAAGATGTTAAAAAAAAAAAAAAGACTGCTCCAGGTGCGGGTGGGGGGGAAAGGTCACAGACTCAGTTCTGCCACCTTCAAAGCCAGAGTGGGCTCTCGGGTTGTGCACTGCTGCCTTGTTTTGAAAGAGAGGAGAGAGGAGGCTGGGCTTAGTCAAGCAAGGAGAGGGTGTGATGGTGGGAGATTGGACTGGGGTGCTGTGGCCTATGGGGCCAGAGGGAGACCTCCTGGTTAGGGCTTCCTGCTCATCTGGGCAAAGATAAAAGCCAGAGGGACCTCAAAATACTGGTTCCCGGAGGTACAGAGAACAAGCGTGCTAATACTGATGTGTAATAGGGTGAGGCCCGTGACAGAAGGGAAGGGATCTGATAGAAGGGGAGGTGGAACCATCCTGTGAGAGGCATGGCCCTCACACATACGTATGTGTGCCTGTACCCACACACACACCAGAAAACTTCCATTGCAGGCCCCTCCCCGCAGTGGGGGATTGGGGTTTGGCGTTCCCTCTTCAGTCTGCTGTGGACCTTGGGCCCCTGCTGCTAGAAGGGGAACAGCTGCCCCATCCTTAGCGGCCCTTGATGACCTGGACCTCTCAGAGGACAGAGGACAGTGGCATCTTTGGTCCAATCCTCACCCACCAGAGGGACCCAGCTGGGGAGGGGGCAGTGCCAGGCACCCTAGGGGGAGGTGAGTTCATCTGCCTAGGACTGGCTCCCATTGCGAGGGAGGGCTCAGCCCCGGCATGGTCCCTGGACACTGCGGATGCAGAATTCAGAGAAGCCAGGGAAAAAGGCCGGGGGTGGAGGATTGGGGGACTATGATCTCACAGCCCAACACCCTCCAAAGGATGATGGCTCAAAGGCACAGGAGGGATGGGAGCAACGGAATATCAGACTTGAATGTTAGAACTACCTAGAGTCCAGACGAGAGAGAAGATGTATTGGAAGTTAAAGAACTACCAAGAGGATTTTCCAAAGGAATTCAGAAATGGAAAGGTCATGCACCAAGGCTACAAAATGGGGCAGACGAACAAGCCATGGGAAAATGGAGTCACGGAGAGGGAAAGTCAGAAGGCGGTGTGAGGCCAGCAGATAGGCCCAGGCGCACTGGCAACGGGGAGGTGCCCAGTTTCCCTCGTTTCAGCAGGTGGGATAAGTAACTCCTGTCTGCCCCACTTGGCTCTCTGCTGGGAGAGCTAGCTGTGCAGCCCCTTCAAAGCAGCCCAGAGACCTGGACTTGGAGGCCACAAGACCCAAAGGCTGCTGCTCTGGGATGACAGAGAGGAAGCCCACAGCCTGGCACCCAGAAGCAGTCGTGACCAGGAGGGAAGAACAAACAGCGGCAAGGGCGCACCAAAGTGCAAAAGAGGCCAGGAGATGGAGACTTGGGTGACGTTAATTAAGAACAAGTGTTTTAGAGTCAGACTGCTCTGGCTCCAAGGCTTGGCTCGGCCACAAGCTAGTTTTGTGACCCTCAGCGAGTCATTTAGTCTTGCTGAGCCTCTGTTAGCTCACGTGTAAAATGAAGATGAGCATACCTCATACCTACCTCACAGCGGGTACTGTGATTCCACGATAATGTCTGTAAAGTGCTTATTACAATCCCGGGCACATGAGAAGTTCTTCATAAAGGGCAGCAATTATGATTATCATCCACCGTTCATGCTACACACCTCAAGCAAGGTCCCCACCTCCGTGCCTTTGCTTGGGCTCTTCCACCTGCCTAGAAACTCCCTCACCTCATCACCACAGATTCAAATCCTGCCCATGCCGTAAGGCCCTGCTGCAAAGTGACCTCCTCCACAAAGCCATGCCTCATTGTCTCTCAGCTGCCCAGCTCCTTTTCCTCCAAAGCTCTCAACATTGTATCTGTGCCTCTTTCCTGGCACTCGTCACCTTCTATCTTTTATTAGGACTATTGGCATGTCCTCCCCCTCCCACTAGATGGACAGCTCGCTGAGTAGAGGAATCACATCTCACTCAGTGCTGATTCACCGCAGTGCCCAGCCCAGTGACGCTGAACGCACTGTTGTCATTTTAAATGACTTCATCTCCGAGTTCATGAAGACAATTTCAGATATGACTCTAAGGACTCATGGAGACTCTGGAAGATTTGAAAGTATAGCATTGATTTTCCTAAAAATGGGGGAAAGGTAGACTCTGGTGATATTGAGCCACTTAGCTCAGTCTGGAACTTTGACAAAATTCTCAAGAGAACCATCAAGTTGCTGGTTGTCAGGAAACCTCCAGATGAAGCTGGGAGGTGAGGAAGAAGTGCCAGGGCCAGTTGGGCTTCACTCTACTTTGTGACTGTGCTGGTCTCTTGGAGTTCAGCAAACCTCTGACGTGAACGCTCGCAATGCCCTTGTGAACAAGTTGGAGAACTGTGGGCTGGAGAAGTGTCTGTGAGGGGTATTTGTAGCTGAACAATGGAACTTGAACAGCCTTGATTGGTGTCAGCCAGGAAGGCCTTATTTAGCACGCTGCCACAGGGTCCTGGGCCTCCATCCCATCCCGCGCACAGAAGTTATCAGTGACCTGGAGGAGGACGCAGAAGGTCTGGTCACCATCAGATTTCCCAAGATTCGAAGCTGTGAGGCCCAATTAATATGTTGAATTGAAAAATGAAAACAAAAAATTTCTCAGCAGACTGGGAGCAGTGGCCAAAACTCGTCAGATAAAATTGAACAGGGGTCGATGTGAAATCTTGCTTTGAGACTCAAAGCCCAACTGCACAAATATGGGCTGGGGAGACAGGGCTTAACAGCCACATGAGTGAAAAAGTCCAAGGGCTTTGAGTTGACCACAGGCTTCACAGAAGCCAACAGTGTGACGTGGTGGTGGAAAAAGTTAATGAAATCTCGGGCTAGTGAAATCTCTAATGAAGAGAAATACAGTTCCCAGATGCAGGGAGGTAATAGCTCTACTGTACCCTGCCTATCCAGACCATCTGGAATATGGGGCCCAATTGTAAGCCCCACATTTGCCAAGGCACATTGATAAACGACCAGGGCGGGTCACCCAGGCTGTGCAATGGGGCTCCTGGACCTTGGTCTGAAATAGCAATGTTGTGCACGGATTCGATCATATTGAGCGCTCACTTCGTGCTAGGCACCGTGCAGAGGACTTTATGGATGTGGAACCTCCACAAATGACCCTAAGAGAGTCGCCATCCTCCGACTCAGAGAAATGGAGTAACTTACCGGAGGTCACACATCTAGGAAGTGGCAGAGCCAGCACCCAGCCCAAACCTGCTTGGCTCCAAAGGTCATGCTTTTGCACAAATACCTAAAGACCAGCACAGGGCAGGGGGAATAAGGGTGGTCTGTATGGCCCAAGTAGGCATATCTGGGATCTGTGGGTGGAAACTACTATAAAGTATGATTTCAGCTCAATACATACATGGTTTTGCAGTTTTGTTTTGTTTTGGTCTGTTTTGCTTTCGCTTTTTATTATAGAAAATTTCAGATATATGTAAAGGTAGACAGAATAGCTTCATGCGTTCCCGTGTGTTACCAGTGACCCACCTTCAACAATTATCAACTCATGGTCAATCTTGTTCCACCCCCATCCCAACCCACTTCCCATCCAAGGATATTATTTTGGGGCAGATTCCAGACATCCCATCAGTGTGTAAACAGACAGGGATTTTTTTTTTTTTTTTAAACATCTTTATTGGGGTATAATTGCTTTACAATTGTGTGTTAGTTTCTGCTTTATAACAAAGTGAATCAGTTATACATATACATATGTTCCCATATGTCTTCCCTCTTGCGTCTCCCTCCCTCCCACTCTCCCTATCCCACCCCTCCAGGCTGTCACAAAGCACCGAGCTAATATCCCTGTGCCTTGCGGCTGCTTCCCCCTAGCTATCTACCTTACTACGTTTGTTAGTGTGTATATGTCCATGACTCTCTCTCACCCTGTCAAAGCTCACCCTTCCCCCTCCCCATATCCTCAAGTCCGTTCTCCAGTAGGTCTGCGTCTTTATTCCTGTCTTACCCCTAGGTTCTTCATGACATTTTTTTTCCCCTTAAATTCCATATATATGCGTTAGCATACGGTATTTGAACAGACAGGGATTTTAACAGTCAGCCCTGTCCTGAGATAGAACTGGCATCTGGGAAAGAGAGGGAAGGAGCACATTGTCACTGGAGGGGTAAAAGTATCCCTAAGGCCATTATCCATTCATTCAAATGGAGAATGGCCACAGCCAGCTCCCTCTTTTTCGGACATAACTGAATTGATGGAGGCAGGTCAAGGAGCAGAGGCTGGTGCTGCTATCTGGGCAAAGGAGGCTACCAAGGTGCATTGGGCTTGCAAGGCTTTTCTCCAGGGGCATAGGCTAGGGAGCCCCTTACCCTCTCCAGCTTAGAGCTGGCACTGCCCTACCCTTGGTACTCAGGGTTTGCTCAGAAAGAAAAGGGCATATATTTTCCTACCCACAACACACACACACACACACGCACACACTCTCTCTCTCTCTCTCTCTCTCTCTCTTAAACACACTTACATACTGACACACCCTACTAGAGTCTTTGGAGGGCATGTCCTAGGCCGCCTCTCACACCTTGCCCTGGAGCCTGGCATGAGTCACCTCCTCTCCATGGACATGTGGGCACAGGTCTTCATGGGAGCTAGCTGTGGGAGCAAGCAAACTTCAAGGCTTCAGGGGCTGCCACCCCCCAGGCCTAGCCTACATTTCTAGCAGGTCGCTCCTCTGGGCCCTGCCCACTCCCTCCCAATGCCCTTTAAACGTAGCCCTTCTTCACCAGCCCGTCCCTCAGTCTTCAGTAGGGCCCCCCGCCATGCAGTGCCCAGATCAACCAGGGGGAGAGCACTTGACCCAATCAAGGCCCAGAATTCCCTCCGCTTTGGCAGGGCTCTGTCCCCTGACTTGAATGGACTTTCCCAAACATGTCAATAGCATAACAGGTATACAGGTTGGTTTTGATGGGTCCCACACTCACATGACTAAGTTAGTTCATCAGTCTTTGACTAGAGGGCAAGGGTGGTGCTCTCTCTGAATGAAGAGCAATGGCAATTAGCCTTTTAAATACGTAAACATATTTCCAGAGAAGGTAGCGGAGGAGATAGCAGTGTGTAGAAATTACATGACTGGCAATACTGGTGGTTGTTGGTGATAACAGTGGTGGCACAAATGTTAAAGTTGAGGCAGGTGAGGACGGTGATGTTAGATCTTATTAAGTTGATGATAATGGTGATGAAAGTGGCAGTGGTGGCAACGAGGGTAGAAGAAATCATGGTGGTGGTGCTCATGGTGGTGGCAATGACTGGATGTTGGGGCTCCAGGCAGCTCTCTTTGGTGATGTGGAAAATGTTTCCCACAGCAATTCTAAGAACCAAGTCACTTTCTGCAGGCTCACAGCCTGTCCTGAGAGCAGCCCCCTGGCCAAGAGCTGAACTGAACACTCAAGTTCTGGAGATTTGTCATGGGGACCTCTGCTCAGTTAGGTCCCACTGGAGGCAGTGGGGTAGACCATATATGCGACTTCTCTGGGGGCCTCTCGGTACAGGATTCTGTGCCAGGCCAGAGGAGAGTGAGTTCAGACCCACACTGGTCTCAGGCAAAAGAGACATTCTGCAGCACCTTTTATCCAATTTCATCCACCCCTAGGTGTGGCTTCACGAAGACTCAGTCAGGGAGAGCACTGCGCCAGACCCTGGGCTTCTTTTGCAACTGAAGGCTCCATAGTGCCTGGGGGACAAGAGGCTGCATCACTGATGGAGGCCAGGAGGCTCTTTTTTGCGCCCAGGAAGATAGACTCCCTCATCCTGGGCTAGAAGCCTAGCTGGGAGCAAGATGGGTTGGCCTCTGAATCCCCAGGAGTTGAGGCCTTTTGAGTTGGTAACCTGAGGCCCCTAGGGAGAGAGAGCGTGATTTGGGAGACCATGAGGAGGGATTCGCCCCTGCTGTGCCTACCCCAGGATCAGGGATGCCAAGTTGGCCTTCTTGGGGAGGGCCCACCCCACTCATTCTGTGGGGGAGTGAGAAAAGGAGGGTTTTTGAAGCCAGGCAGATGTAGGTTGGAATCCAAGCTCAACCACTTCCTAACTTTGTGCCCTTGGTCAAGTCCTTCCACTTTGTTGCAACTTAGTTTTCCTTATCTGGAAAATGGACTCATAATCTGGAGTTTTCAGAGGCTTCTATGACATATTTCTACACTGTGCCTGCCACAGTTCCCAGCACACAGTGGGCAGGCGTTCCATGACTAGCAGGATTTCCTTTTCCTCCCTTTGAAACTCACTGAGAGACTAGTGCCAGTGCCTAGGACTAAGGGCCCAGGAAAGCCCCTGGTTCTGTCCCCAGAGAGACTCTGAAAATCTCTTTGCAATAAATGGGTCCCCATTACACACCTGTGTAAAAGCACATGGAGGGGTGAGGGAGAGGAGTTGGGCTACCGTTGAGCTGCTCAATGAACATCCCTGCACCATCAGGGCAATAAAATGCTTCGTGGCCACTCGAAGAAAATTCTCTTCCCCAACACCTTACCCACGCTGTGCACCCAAATATCCCCGAGCAGGAGGCTAGGTGGCCAAGAGCCTTGAGTTGCCACCATATGGCACTGGGAATACTCCAGGTTAGGCACTGGTCGATAGGGAGTTCTCTCAGAATGCCAAAGGGTGATGATGCTTTAGTGACCGGGAGAGAGAAAAGTGGCTCTTCCCTGATGCCTTGGGCAAATGTGGCAAAGCTGGCCAGGGAAAGGACACTGTGTGCTTTCTTCCTGCTCTGTGGTCCTCTGGCACCTACTCCCAAGCCCCTCCATCCAGTGCAGAACGTATGTTATCAGGTGACATCTCGTACATTGTTGGTAGGAAACTTTCTATCGTTTACCTCGGCATGTGTATCTGTGTGTGTGTCTGGGTGTACGCTGTCTCTTCAAACTAGACTACAAGTCTTCCAAGAGCAGGGGACACCCCTTCATTCCTTCGCTCTCCTCTTAGCACGGGGCTGGGTACCTGGAAGGCTTCGGTTCAGCCCAGTTCTTGCTTCTGTGGTTGAACAGCTGCTCAGGGTCCTTCCAAAAAGTGTGAAGATTCCAAATCCCTCCTAAGCTCTGCGTCTCTGGGCTGAGGGGCCCTCCTGGCTCCACTGAGACTGTCCTCCTGGTTCTTTCTTTTTCTGGGAAAATCTGTACAGGCCTCTGACCTGAGATCTCTTGGTCTCTCTCCAGTGTGTCTCTGTGCAAGTGTCCCTGTGAGTGAATGTCTTCCAGTCTCTGGGAAATGAGGGTGGGGCCAACGCAAACATTGCAACTGAATAGAATCTTTGTAGCCTAATGATTTTGGAAGATGATTTGCACGGCAGGCTTATTATTTGGAGGATGGGAACCAGCTGTTCCCTCTCTCCCTGACAGCAGGATAAGAAGGAGTGGACCAGAACTGCAGTTGGAGAGACTGAGGTTTCTGACCTAGAGGTCCACCAGCATCCTCTCTAAAAGCTCCCAAGGCAGATCATTTTCTCCTCAAGCCCCATCTGGATGAAGCGCTCTTCTCTTTGGAATCAAGGGTGGACACAATGACCCCAAGAGGCCCAGGGAACAAGAAGACACAGGATAAGCAGCAATGCGCAAGACACGTCCCGGAAGCCGGAAATAAGAGGGCCATGTGAAGTCCTGGGATACAGACTTGGGACCCCTTGGATAAGGAACACCTTCTAAGAGACTGTGAGTGGCCACAGGGGGGAGCTATTCCTCATTGAAGGCCAACTGTGCCAAGTGCTCTTGAATCTGTGAATCTCATTTATCCCTCAAGCCAAGGCTTTGAGGCAAAGGGGTTATTGCCCATTTCACTGATGAGGAACCCGAGGTTCATCTGGAAAAGAGAAGTGACTTGTCCAAAGTCACACACGACAGCAAACAACAGGGCTGAGATTTGAGCCTAGGTCTAACTCCAAAGTCAGTGCTCTTTCCTCTGCCACCCAGACCTTAGTGTCTAAGGAGAGCAGTAACAAGCTGCCACTGGTTGGGAAAGAAGAAGGGAAGAGGGTGGTACCTACCCACTGGTGCTTGCCAGGGGCATGGCTACGCCTCAGGCCAGGCTTCACGGGTGAAGCTCCTCGGGACCCAGGTGCCCTTGGCCTCTGATGTCCCAGGTTTGGCGCCAGGGCTGGTGGTGGGTAGCCTCTGTACTAGAGCCCTTTCTGGCTCTGAGGAGAGCAGGTGTCAGGGACCCAAGCTCAGGAGTGACTGAGAATGGGCCTGGCCCCGCTTAAGGTAAAGCTCTACCAGGGCATCCAGGGCTTCCTGACAATGCCAAGGTAGTGCTGTCTGAGGTAAGATGGGTGGTCCCCACTGTCACAGAGCTATTGAGAGGCTGAGACAAGAGAATGTACATACTAGCGCCTGGAGATGGTACCACCCACCTGGGTACTCATTAAGTGTTGGAATCTATGTGGCCAAATGAGGGATGATGTGGTGAGGTGACCTGGGCCCACTGGAGGTGGTGAGAGGGGAAGCCCATAGGATCTGGGGCCCGGCAACTCAAACCCCACTTCCCCTTCTTCAAGAGGGCCTCTGCTTTCTTCCACAAACCTCGAGCAGCAGACTCAGTTCTCTTTCTGTCTCAGCCACCTCACTTGCTCTGCCCTTGCCCACCGGCGAAGACATCCCTCCTCCCTCCTGTCTCTGCAACAAAGTCATGGGCCCTTTTGTGTTTTAAAGACTTTCCAGGTATTCTGGGCAGAGAAACAAGTTGTGGGGGGGGGGCAGTGGTCACCAGAATAACAACTGTGGGGAAGCCTCAAAGGGTCAAGAGAGTAGAGTTCCAGTTGCCCTTGGCATTCATTGAAATGGAAATGGGGCGGGGGCAGCCATTCTCAGAGGCCTTTTCCAGTCTCCTTTTCTCCCATGGTCCCATGAACATTGCCTGTAACTTCATTCTTTCCCTCTTTTATGCCTGAGCTCAGGGCACCCATATTCCCCAGCAAGGAACCCCCATGCTCAGCTTCCACCCCCATCCCTCCTCGACATCAATAGGCCCTGGGGGTAGCAGAGATCCTCTTAGGGCAAAATAATAGGCATGAGATTCCATCATTCGCATTCAACCAGACTCAAGCGGGTCATTTACATGAACCCTGATATGGCAGCGCTGGGAGGGAGCTTACAGATCATCGAGGTCATCCCTTCCCTCTGTCCCTACCCTCTCAGGGAACAGAGAAGGAAACCGAGGCCCAGAGGAGGGAACTCCCCAAGATCATACAGTGAGCCAGGACCAGAGGCCAGGGCTCCTGAAGGCTTGAAGGGCTCTGGACACTGGCTGCTTTGGATCAGACTTTGCAACTCTGGAGGCCAGTAGTCTGGACCACGGAGAGTCTCCGAGGGTGCAGCAGAGCCAAGTCCCGCCTACCTTCTGCAGGGAGTTTCGGAGGAGGTTTTCCCCTAGCTAAGGGGCGCCTTAGACAGTCCCTTGCGTCTCAGAGGAAGGAAATTTCCATCTGCTGCTAGCCTATTGCGTGTAAAATGCTCCCACGTGCGTTCTTTTATCTCATCCTCAAGACCAACCTGCAGCATTATTATCCTCATTTTGCAGGTGAGAAAAGGAAGTGTCAGAAATGTGAAGGGACACATGTGTGAATAGGTCACATAGCTAGAAAGTGATGTTCTGGGCCTGGAGCCTGTGCCCTGTGACCTCCATCCTGCTGTCACAGAGGGCTCCTCAGAGTTCATTTCAGCCGTGCCCCTGCGCCAGCCCATGCTCTTTTCCCCTTCCACTTCTGACCCACCTCCCACTCACCTGGTGTGACCTGGGGAGGAGTGGCCAGGTGAGGGATCCACAGAGCAGTGCTCCTGGGAACACCTGGATCCTGACTCAGCCACCTCTGAGTACCCTGAGAAGTTGGGCAGCAAGCAGCTGTCAGCACACTGCAGAACCAACAGCGTGTGTGTGTGTGTGTGTGTGTGTGTGTGTGTGATAGCTGCGTGTCTAGGTCAGTTCACAGTTGTGCATGAGGCTCTGTACAAATGTCTGAGTCTAGGCATTTGGGGTTCCATTTGTCTGGGTTGAGAGAGACGTCTGGAACTGTGTGTGATTGTATACATGCTTCTGTCCACATGTGTCACTGCATTTGTGGATGTGTATTTCTTTGTGTAAATAGTGTCTGTCCCTCATGCACCCGCGACCATGTGTGTACCTGATTGTAAGCGGGTGTGGCAATCTCTGCAGTGCCTGGGCATGGGTGTGGCCCCTATGCCAGTATCTGTGCCTGTCGACACTGATTTGTGTCGGTGACCAGGTGGACAGAATATAGTGCATGTGAGTTATACAAGTCGCTGTGTCTACAGGAGCATGATCGCCAGGGTCTCTTTGTGCAGCTAGGGAAACGTACACGCCTGGGTCCAGGCCTGGGGCTCTGTGTGAGGACACGTGTATGCTGTGCACACGAGTGAGTGTGTCTGCACACGTGTCTGTGGCCTAGGACGCCTGGTACATGTGGAGTTCCGGGCACACTCAGGCCTGATGTCAATCCCCACCAGTGAGGCTCAGCAGTCCCTAGCGACCCCAGCTTTTGTGTCCCGCCCCCATGCCCAAGATTCAAGACCCACTGGGTGTGAGCATCCCTATTATACCCTGCCAAGTGTGCTAATCCCCCTGGGGAAGTCATTATCAACAACCATACACAGCCAGAGTTGCTTAATCACTCTTAAGAAATTTCTTTATAATCTGAGTAAATTACTTTAATTACTTGCAACTACCAATTAGTGTTTTTGAAAGTTTCCCTTCCAGAGAAACAAGCCTCCTGCTCTGGACTTCCAATCTCCTCCTCCTCAGGGGTTAGGGCGGCTCACCTGGCCACCCCTCCTACCAGGCACCAGGCTGCCCCCTCCTCCACCCACAGTGCCTGGCCACAGTAGCCCAGTCCCTGGCTTGGCTTCAGGGGGCACTCAGTTTCTCACTGGCGCTCCAAGCACTTTGTCCTGACCCCAAGGCCCATGCCTGAGGAGGAGGCTAGAGCAGCAGCAGACCCCAGCTCAGCCTCTCCCAGCACACCCCCAAGGGGCCTGGCTGAGCTTTGGTCTTGTCCCGGGCTCTGCTGCCAAAGGCCAAAACTTTCCCTGTTTGGGCTTCCTCCTCCCCAGTCACCTGGTACACAGGGCAAGTGGCCACTGCCTCTTAGCTCATTGCATGGAAAGGGTACAGTGGGTGCAGGTACCCGAGGGCCAAGCCAATCTTCAAGTCAGGCTGCTGCCGGTTTCTCTGAACCCCCAGAAGAGGTGCTGGCCCTCCCCAGCTTGCACACCCAGCCCAGGTAGCCCCCTAGAAACTCCCAGAGAAAAAGCAGAGTGCTGTAAGAGGAAGCGGAGAAGCACTGGCTTTGGTTGGTGTCCTGGTTCTGCTTCACCTTAGCTGCATGACCTTGAGCAAGTCACTTCCCCACTCGAAGCCTCAGTGTCCTTATATGTAAAATGCGGAAGGTGAGGCCGACCTCATACATGGGTGTGGAGATTAAATCCCTCCTCCCATGGCACCAGGGGGCGACCCAGAACATGCTAATTCCCCATATGCCAGGGGCAGGGGACGCTGAGAAACAAAACCCTATTGCTGCCTTCGGGGAGTTTCCAGTCTCATAGGGGAAATAGGACATAGGGAGAAATAACCGGAACAGGAGGAGAATTATGGTACTTGCCCTAAGAAAGGGACATATGAAGTATTGAAGGTGGTCAGAAAAACGAGAACAGAAAAGGAAGGCTTCCTTAAGGAGGCTGTTTCATCTGGCACTCAGCTCACCACCTAATTAATTCCTCTTCATCCCTCCCTGGCTTCATTTAGACTCTGCGCACCTGGGCTGAGCATCTTCCTGTGGCTGGATGCTGTTTGCATTGTCATATGTCACATGGGAAGGTATGAGACGTTCCCCAGGGCTGCTCCTGCTCATTTGGGTGCCTTTGTGTGTGTGTGTGTGTGTGTGTGTGTGTGTGTGTGTGTGTGTGTGTGCATGTGTGCGTCTGTGTGTGTTTGCATACACACGTGCACACAAATGCAGAGACGAATGCATGTGTGTGTGTGTAAAATTTGGAGGAGAAAAAAAGTGGGTGAGGACAAGGAAAGAGAAGAAGATGCCAGGGAGCAAGTCTCCGCCCCCCCCACCCCCAGCTGCCATCAACTCTCTCCCTCTGCCCAGTGCTGGGCAGCAGCCCCTGCTCACAGAGAAGAAGGGGCCCACCTCCTCACCCACTCCCCCTTCCACTCAGCCACCCCTCTCCATCCATGATACGGCTTCCAGCTACTCCTGATTTCTTCCGATCTTTATTTGGACAGAGTTCCCAGAGTGTTTGCTCTTCCCATGTCCCATTAGATTGTCCCAATTGTCCTGACAACTAGGTGCTATTAATCTCTCTTGTTTTAAAGATGCAGGAGCTGAGGCACGGGGAGATGGTAGGACTGAGCTAAAATAAACTGTGTTACAAGATAAGCTCTTTAACCCATAGCCCCTTCACCATATGGCTTGGCCTCTGGAGGTCCCACCAGCCATTTGAGGGGCAGGCCTGGGGAGGATTGGAAGGGAAGGCAGCTTCCTTGTCTGGGACGCTGAGATCACTTGGGTCTCAGCTCCATACCCTTTCTCTAAGCTTCAGTTTCACTGCCCTCCCCTTTCCCTGCCCCACAGAGATGAGGGAATCAGCAGCCCCCTGGACAGGCGGTAGGGCTGCAGGGGTTAATTAACTGTTTCCCAGAAAGCTTTGAAGATGAAGGCTCCTCTTGGGCGGGGGTGGTGGGGTCGTGAGCGGGCTTGCAGGCAGGCAGAGCCACCACTGAATTGGGGCGCCAGGTTGTTATTAAGGAAAACTCTCCAGCTTCTGGCCTCCACTCCACCCACCCCTTCCAGGTGCTGCCAGTGAGCTGTCCACTTTGCAAGCTCTCTGGATTCCATGCCCTACCTTGCCTGGGCGTGCTCTCTGGAGGTGTGAAGCCCTGGTGGAGGAGGGGGCGAGACCCTGGCCTCTGGAGGGCAAATAAGGGAGGGAAAGGAGGCACGCCAGGCTGGAGGCAATGCAGGCCGCAGGGGCCACAAAGGCGGGTGGGTGGAAGCACTGCCCAAGCATCCTACCTGTGAGCTTGTCCCCAGCTCGATGTAAGGAGGGAGGCTGCTGGCTCCTGCCTTGGCACACCCAAGCCAGGATTCCTCTAAAGTGTGACTCTATGTGGGCCAGATCCAGAGGTCCAGAAAGGTGGCTCTTGATTCAGTGCCCTGTGTCCTCAGAAGACCAGAACTGGTGTTGGAGATGTTTTTCCCCAGGAGAACCAGGTAGAAATAGACATCCTCTTACCTGCGGTTCGGAAGGTTTCCATCTTCACCTCCTTGATCTCTTCCTCATCTCCCTCCCTCTCTCCCAGTGCTGTGCGACCCTGACCCTGTCCGCCAGGAGCTTACATTCAAGTTGGGGGGACAGAGTTGTAATAGGATAAAATATAACTGTTTAACCCAACATTCCTCTTCTGAGTAATTACCCTACAGAGGTCCTCACACGTGCACAATGATATACATAAAATTGTAGTGTATATTAGGAGGGGCAAATTGTATACAACCTAAATGGCCATCATTAGGGGGCTGGTTTAATAAACTTTTCCATACTATGGAATCTGATCTGATATGGCTGTTGAAAAGAATAAGGTAGACCAACACATGCAGAATGGAAAGATGCCCCACACCTACTGTTAAGGTTATAAAGTAAGTTGTAAAACATGCGTGCATGTAGAGTAAGACCCCTTTGTGAAAAATGAAACCAGTTCTGTGCCTCCGTATGTCCTTATGTCTGTGTGCAGATGGCATAGAACAAAGTTCCAACTTCCCCCCCATCCCCCCCCCAAACCCCCGGGCACTGCTCCGCTAGGCTTGGCCTGCAGGTGGGGGCCTGATGCTTCTTCACTGACCTTCGTCTTCTTAGCCCAACAGCAGCAGAAGTACTAGGCAAGAACAGGAAGAAAGCTAGTGCCCACTCTGGGCCAGCCCTTTACAAGGACCGAACATGTGTGGCTAAGGTCTCCCCAGCCGAGGCTGCCCAGCACCTCTGGAAGTCATCCGTCCCAACCTCTGCCTCCATCGCAGATGGCTTCCTCCGGCGCCTGTCAAGCAGGACCTCCCCAGAGCTAACAGCACCCACCCAGCCTCCAGCAAATCATAGCCCTCTGCCCCAGTCAGGGGCCAGGAGTCTGTCAGGGAGTGTGTTAGGCCCTGAGAATGGATCCGTGGGGGCAGAGGTAGGGTGTCGACCCCCCCCCAATCTGGTGGCGGGTGAAGGAGGGATGGTTCGGAGGGGACACAGACACCGAAATGGGTCACACTGAACAGAAAGGAAATTTGTAGTGAGACTCCTGGAGGGGTGCTCTCAGAACCCATGGGAGATGCAGAAGCAGACGTGAGAGCGAGCAGAAGCCAGGGAAGCTCTGAGCAGCCGTGAAGCAGGAAGCACAGTGCAACAGGGCCTGGTCAGGATGCCTTCGTGGTCATGGCATCCACCCCTCCGCTGTGGCACTTGCTCCAAGAGGGAGCAGCCTTTTGGCGGAGCTCCAGTCATGCACCAGCCCCTTTGACCTCCAGAGTCGAAGCAGTTGCCTTAGATTACCCCCACTACGGCCACATAAGATGGGGAGAGGGAACTTCTCAAAAAGAAATCAGGATGCCATGAGGAGGGGGTGAGGGGAGCCCCCAAATGACAAATGACCATGACGAGGGAAGCGAGGACACAGAACAAAGCTGTGTGCGCTGAGGGCATGGGTAATGTGGGAGAGTCCGTTCTGAGCATCTCCTTGGCTCCGTACAGGGCTCTTTTCATGTGTCACCTCCTCCATGCTCACCCCAGCCCTGAGATGCCAGCAGTATTACCTCTGTATACAGATGAAGATCTGCAGGCACAGAGGCAGGGAGGGGGTGACTTGTCCAGCCCAGTGTCATCACCCACCAGCTGGCTGCGTGTGGACTTGAACCCAAGATTCAGGCCCTGCTCTCCTCTCTGTCCACCCCATGGTGTGGGGGGAGCAGCCTCTGCTGTTCAAGCAGCCCCTAGGGATGTGCCTCGAGAGTTCTGTATCAGCAGCATCCTCTGGAGCTCCTCTCTCCCTCTCCTGCGTCCAGACCTCAATCCTCAGCAAATCTCGGAGCTCAATTTAGCAAGGGTGCTTGAGGCCTTTGGTGCCAGCTGGCCTTGCGGGCAGAGGCAGGGTGAACTGTGGTCACATTCCCTGGAGGCTCTCACGCCGGCTCCCTGCAGGGCTGGCTGGGATCCCCTTGGCTGTGGGAAGGCCTGGGAAGGAGCCTCAGCCTGGGGACGTGAGGAGGGGAGAAAGCCAGGAACTCCTCCGATTACCATTTCTCTGCTGTGTCCTACCCCATCAGGCAGCACTGAGGCAGGCCAGGGGCTGCCTGGAAAGCATGGGGACTGGAAGACGGCTGCACATGGTACCCCAGGCTTCCCGAGGGATAAGGAGTGTATCCTTCTGCCTAGAAGGAGGGCTCCTAGGTTCCCTTGTTACCTTACCCCTCCTCTGAGCTGACTATTCAAAGCAGCACACCTCCTCACACCCCCCATCCGCACCACAATTGGCAGGCCACAGTGATCAGGGTCAGGACGCAAGTCCTTTCCAGGCACTCGGCTTCATCACCGACCCCTGGCTTCTCACTCCGGCTAGCTGAATTGTCCCCTTAGGGAGATGAGTCTCGGGGGACCCTGGGTAGGTCTCTTCAGGGCCTTAGATAGATCTAGGCCACCAGCTTTGAGGTCTACACTATCTCTCTGTGGCCATGCCTGAGGGATTAACCTTTCTCTGGACTCAAGGCTTAGAAATCCTTAGAAATCCTGTTCCCCTGGGCCCATCAGCTATGTGGCAAAAGTGAGAATTTCAGCCTGGGTGAAAGTTCCTTCCCACTGTTGCTTGGCTGAGCCTTGAGGAGGTACACAGTGGCTGGCGTGGCAGGTGGCGGGGAATAGGACAGAGAGGCCTGTTGCGTCCCAGCCCTGCCCCTATTGGCTGTGGCTTGGAGTCACAGCTTTCCACTGCAACCCCCCAGGTCACAGGATTGATGGAGGCTCCAATGAGTCAATGGATGTAAATAAGCTGTGTAACAACAGTAATTTACTGGGTGCTCACTATGTGGCAGGCACTATTCTAAACACTTCATGGATATTAACTCATTGAAGCCCTACAGCAATACTATGACCTGGGAACCTATCGCTCCCGCGGCTTTACAGAGAGTTTGAGGGAGACGCAAGGCACAGAGAGACTAAGTAACTTGCCCCAAGTCACAGGGCTAAGAAGTAACGGAGCCAGGAGTTAAACCCAGGCAGCCTGGTTCCAGAACCTTCACTCTACACCACTGTGTCATATACTATAAAAGACTGTCCTGGCCTCAGTATCATTTTATAATAGCTGCCTCTAACGCAGGCCGGTTCCAGCTGGAGCTCTTCAGAGAGGGGACGGGAAGGAAGATTCAGAAAGGAGAAACCATGTGCCTGTTTTCTCGAAGCTGGTGGAAGGCTGCAGGGGTCGGCCCCACCCGCGGCCCTTCCCCGGCCACAGCCTTGGACTTGGGGGACCATCTGGGCGGCTCCCGTCTGGGGGAAGGATGGCGGGGCCGGAGCAGCGGGTGAGCCGCTAACCAGAAGCAGCGGGCCTGCCAGGCACAGCCCAGCCGCTTGGCTCGCACCTTGGCAGAAGCGAGTGCCTGGTGAAAGGGCGCTGCTCCACCCGGAGCTACCGGCAGCGGCAGGGCGCTGATGGAGGGCCCAGGAAGCCCCTGCCCGGGGGGCGGCTGCCCGCCACTTGGCTTTGATAGCCCGGTCTGAGCAGCAAGTCCACGGTCCGGCAGCTCCTCGGGCATTGCACGCATTCTTCCTGGCCAAGAAGGAACGCAGCAAGCTAACGGGATCCAGATGTGGGACTGCGTTGGGCTTGAACCCCAAATACCAGCCAGGCTGCTGGGAGACCTGGGGACACACAGGAAGGTTGCTGGGGACTCCTGGCCTCCTTGAGGGCCTGGAACCCAGCCCCAAGCCCCTGGAATCATTCTCTAGGGGCCTGAGGGTTGAGCCCGGAGCCTAGACCCGGACCTCTGCTCCCTCTTTTGATTCTGTGCTTCATCCTGACCCTCAGCCTGTTGGACAAGGCAGCTACCCCCACCCACAGGAGTTGGAGCACCCAGTGGGTAGCTTAAGAAGGCATTTGCAACGTCCTGTGCTCCTGTTTCAATCTGACACTGGCCAGCCACCCTGAGCTGGTCCTCTTTGTTGGGGGTGGGGGAGGGGGGACTTTGTTCAGCCGTGAGCCTCAGGGGTTGCAAGACCTGGATGCCAACTGCAGCTCCACTGTATCCTAGCATCATGGCCTTGGGCATGTCACTTCAGTTTTCTGGGTTCAGTTATCCTATCCCTCCAGCGGGAGCATGTGTGGGCAGTTCTACCATGTGAGGAAACACGGACCCTGGCCCTGAAAGCTGAATCTGGTACCTGGGGGCACAGAGGGAAAGGAAGACAACTCCCCAGGGAGCTCAATTGGGTGCCACGGCCCCTCACTCTTACACGCTCCCTTCACCCTCAGGGCCAGACTGTACTAAAGCAGGAGGAAAGGGTGCCTGGGACCCTGCTGCTGGAGCTACAGGGCTGGGAAGAAAATGAGTGCAGGCAAATCTGGGGGCCTCCTCGGACAGATTCCTTTAAAAGCTGCTGCCACTCAACCCATGGCAGTGTGTCCGTCAGTATGCTTTGATCCCAGACTCCATGAATATGGGGTAACACAGAGTGCCGGATAAATGGTTTGTAATAGAATGTGATGGGCTCTTAAAAGCTCTCCCTATCCCCACAGCTCTTTTCCAGCCTCCAGCAAGCCCAGAGAGCCTGAAATTGCACCATGAGTACTTTACAGTAAGTTATTATTTGCCATTGACACCACAGCGTGAATTAGTTGATTAGCTGGCTGGAGAGCTAGGATGGATTGGGTGGGGGGCATGGGGAGATCACTTCAGAGGCTCGTAGAACTGCCTGGAAGTGTACGTCTGGGTCTGACTCAGGTACAAGGGAAAAGCAGTGCCAGGCCCCCAAGATGCTGGGCACAGATTGGAGAGCTGACAGGGTAGCGAGACTGCACCTCCCGGGGCACTAGACTGGGAGCAGAGGACCCGGCTTCGAGTTCTGCCATTACCATTGACCAAGTTGTGTGACCACGGTCGGGTCGTGCCCCTTTTCCCGAGCTTCAAGTTCTCGTCCACGTACTAGGTAGAGCCTGCCTTGGATGGGGACAAGGCAGGTGGAATGATCTCCGAGTGCTATCTTAAGGAGAGTATTCAAGGATCTGGATTTCTCAGTGCAGCTCTGAGCTGGACCCAGCCTAGGGTCTCCCTATGGTCCTGAAAAAGTGGAGGAAGCAGAGCCTTGGGAAGAGAAATAAGAGAAATTCTGGGCCACGGGAGTGGGGAGCAGAGGGTTCCTGCTTTGTAGGAGACCCAATTCCTCATCTACATAGGCTCAGAAAGGTAGCTAAAGAAGGAGGGGGGGGGAAGCAGAGAGGGAGTGAGAGGGCTAACCCCAGTCTATCCCCCTCACTGCATTCTCTTTTAAAATAAAACCCATTTATATATAAATGTTGGCCTGATGCCCAGTCTCTGTAGAAAAGCTTTTCTGTATTAAACGCTACAATGAATTAAATTAACCATAATGATTTCTTTGTGAATGAAAACCTCTCTCTCCCTCTCTCTCTCTCTCTCTCTCTCTCTCTCTCTCCCTCTCTCTCTCTCTCTCTCTCTCTCTCTCTTCCCCCCTCCCCCCCTCCTTTTTGACATGGTTTTGATCCAGTTTTCCCCTCCCTCCTCAACTGCAACACCCCACCACCACCCTCTTCACCCTACCACCCCCCGCCCTCCCCATTCCCACCAACAGCACTGCCCTCCCAGCAAGTGACCAGCTCCATAAGCCCTTCCCAAGGTTAAACTGATGGCTCCTGGTGTCCAACGTGGAGCAGAAATTGGTCAGCCTAGGGGGCCCCGTGTGCAGAAACAGAGCGGAAGGCATGGCCTGGGAAAACACGTGTCCGCCAGGGCTCCTGTGCGAGGCTTTTCTGGCTGCAGGACACCTCTCTGAGCCTCACTTTCTTCACCCGTAAACTACAGCGAGTGATACTGTGTCCAGCAGACTAATGAGGGGAACGTGGAAGGGGGCACACACGTGTGTGGGCGCTGTGGCTCACAGGAGAGAAGTAGAGGTGAGCGTGGGCATCCGTGGGGAATGCCCAAGAATGCCTGCACCCAAAGGGCATCTCCAAGTGTGGGACCCTGGACTCTGGTCCATGCTTGTATGTTTAGCCATGTGTGTGTGCCTGGCAGAACACGGGTTCATGCGCGTCTTGATCTGCGGGGAACCCGCTCAGGGCTAGGCCCTGTGCATGCAGAGAGAAATCAGATGAGCTCTGCCTTTGGGCTCTCCTAGAGGCTGGGCAAGAACCTGTTAGAAGAGGGGCTATGACTCCCAGCTGGCAAGAGCCAGGGAAGGCTTCCAGAGGGTGGTAGCTTTTAACCTGGGGGCTGGAAAGAGGGGCCCCAATAACAACGATCTTTCCAATGAACACAGAGCTTCATATTTCCAATGCCCTTTTATAGGTATTATGTCATTTCTCTCACACATGAGGCCTAACAAGTGTGTGCTATTTTCCCCACTTTAGAGATGAGAAGACTGAGGATTTCGAGCCTCTAGTACCAGTCAACTCGACAGCCATGGCCAGCCCCAGCCCACCACACATATTCCATCTCTGCCAGGCCCAGCGGCCCTTGGCACCCATAGCCGACATGGTGACCCCAGTCCTTAAGCTGTGCTTCGTGCAGCTTCCTTCTGCTTCTTCTCCACCACCTCACAAGGGTCAAACCCTGGGGGAGGACATCCTTTCCATAGCTCAGTGTCCCCATCTGTACCATGAGAGGTACTCAGAACACAAGCCACATCCCTGAAAACCACCAGGCCATTGTCTGCCTCCGGGTCTCTTCCCACACTGCTTCTTCTGCCTCCTGTGTACCTCCCACATACCTACTGACCTTTCAAGTCTCCTGGGTGCCTAGTGAGAACTCCATCACTGCCTCCCTTGCACTCCCTCCCTGGACTCCCAGCACGACACCTCAATAAGACATTCAATGATTGGTGGACATGTCTGTGTCTCCCACCAGATGGTGAGGTCCATAAGGGCAGGGGTGATCTCTGGTGCATTTCTGTTTCTCCAGGACCCAACACTGAGATGCTTGTGGAAGGAAGGGAGGAGGGAGAGTTTTTTCAATGCAGAGTAGACTGAGGTATTTATTGCCTTCATTCTCCCCCCACCCCCAAAAGTTGAGATAGATGAACATTTTATGATAGTTCTATGATATATCAGCTTTGAAAAGGGTGAAGTCAAAGGCAGGGGGCCGCCATCGAGGGAAAGCTTGAAACAGGAAGAGAGAAGAGTGTGCTATGGCTGGGGCTAGTGATGGGAAATGGATGACTCTCGGGGTGATGAAGTCTTCCTGCCAAGGCTGAAAAGCCTCTGGAAAAATCAGGTCCTGACAGCATGGAGCAGCAATGGAGCAGACAGATGCTGCAGGCCCCCAAGGGCCAACCCCACAGACAAAGGCAGATCCCTTTCTAGGAGCTGGGATCCTCAGAAGATTCATCGTGGGGAGACACAGGAGTCTTGAATCACACAAGTGAAGGGCAGGGGTGTGGAAGAGAGCCCCACACTCCTGCCTTTCACTCCACCTTCCCTGCCCTTCAACTGGTGGGCACTAACCCAGGCCTGGGATCGGTAGGGTTGCCCCTGGCTCCTGAATGCACAGACATCCAGCTCAGGCAGAGGCCAGAGAGGTTGGCAAGGCCAACTCCGGGCCTCCAGCTCCTCGGAAGCCCCTCCGTGGAGGGCACCCATGGGGACCACATGGGAGGGAGACCAAGCAGTGAGGCTGGCCCAGAAGAGTTTGGCGGGGTGCCACCAGGCCTGCCCTGGCACAGAGCTGTGAGCGGATGGCCCTTGCAACTGGTCTAATTGCTGTCTCATCTGCTCTCCCAGGGGCTGATTCCAGAGCCAAGCAAAGGGAGGTTTCTGCTGGGAGACGTGAGGAAGCCTGAGGAGAGGTGGAGGGCCTGGCATGTTGAAAGGCCCTGACAAACCCCAGCATGCTCGGGGCAGAGACCCAAGTCGATGGGGTTGGGGAGGGGGGTGGACAGGGAGCAAAGAAGACAGAAGGGAAGGACCTAACATTCCCATCATGTGCTCTTGGCTACCCCTTGACCCCATGTCTCTCTCTAGCTCCTTTTCCCAGGGTCCTTGCTCACCCGTTCCCACTTCCCCACCTGCTCTTGCCACCTCAGCCCACTGCTGTCAGGCTTCCATCCCTACTTCAGCTCTCACCCTGACCCCAGAAATCGAATTACAAAAGTCAGTGGATGCTTTTCTATCCTTAATTCCAGTGGACCTCTCAGTCACGTTTGATATCTGTGACTCCCTCCAGCTTCCTGAAAATCTCTACTCCCTAATTCTATCTGCTCTACTTAGATGCAGCTTCCCCGGTTCATCCTCCTACTTCTCTGACCGTTTTTTTCCTCGGTCCCTTTCCCAGGCCCCTCTTCTTCAGCAGCCCCCTTAAATGTTGGGTTCCCCAAGGTGCTGCTTGCAAGCCTCACCTCCCCATAGATGCTTCCCAGGCAGGCTCAGGCCCTCCTGTAGCTTCTACCACCTCCTCTGGGCAAGTGAATTCCAAATGTCACCTCAGCCTGGACCACCCCCGCAAGCTATAGCTGGTATAAACATGTACCCAGTGGTCATCTCGAAGACACTGCAGACCCACCTTGTCCCAAGTAGAACTTATCATACTCCCAGGCCACACTTCCGCTAGTTTCATTTATCAATCCACTCAGGCTCTCAAGCTAGATACCTTCTCTCCCTAACCCCTCACATCTAATTAGTTACCACGACCTGCCAATTTTACCTCCTTAATAGCTCTGGAATCCATCCCAAGCATTCCATCCCCACAAACACGGCCCTAATTCAGACCTTTATCATTTCTCTGCCACCAGAGTGCTACCTCCTCTGACCAGCCTCCACGCTGCAGCCAGGAAGCCCTTTTCTGCAGACAAATCTGAACATGTAATTCCCCAATTAAAATCCACCAGTAATTCCCCCATCATCTCCAGAGTAGAGTGTAAGTTTCTCAGCCTGGCACACAATGCCCGGTAGGATCTGGCCCTACTCACCTACCTCACCTCTGAGCCTTGGCATGTACCGTGTTCTTTCATGTCACACTTGGTACTCTCAGCCTCCTCTTCAGGTGACAAACTCCAACTCACATGGGTAGCTTGGTGGGCTGGCTAGGAGTGTGGGCTAGGGAGCCTGACTGCCTAACCAGCCGAGTCACTAACTTTCTCAGTGCCTTGGTTTCCCTAACTGTAAAACGGGGATAACAAAGGTTTTTCTCTCATAAGGTTGTATTTATCTCATAAGGAAGTCAATTAGATCACGCTTGTAAAGCACTTAGAACACTGCCTGGCACATATTAAGCGCTGTATAAGTGTTAGCTGTTATTAGCTATTATTCTCCCTTCAAGGACCAGCTTACACATTACCATCCTTGCAAAGCCACCTCCTCCTCTGAGACTAAGATAAGTAGCCCTCTTCTGGGCCCCTAGAGCCCTGGCTAAATTCCACTGTGGCACTTGAGACCATCTGTCTACTGCTTGACCTTCCTTCCCTGCTACTTGATATCAAGGACTGAGGTTTATTTATCTTCGCATCTCTAGCCCCTAGCCCAGGACTTTTCATTTGAGCCTCAGACCAGTCTGATAATATCAATACTAACTCCATTTTGCAGGTGAAGCAACTGAGGCTCAGAGAGGTAAAAGGGAATTTCCCAAGATCACACAGCTAGAAATTGACAGAACATGGATTTAAACCCAGGTCTGCATGATGCCAAGCCCCCTAACCATTCCACCTTATCTAACTGCCTTGGGGGAGGGACTCCTGAAATCTTGTCCTGGAAGGAAGGGTTAAAGAAGCTAGTGGATGTCTGGAGGAGACGACTCAGGAGCAAGGACAGTCGCCTCCCACCCATCTGTTTGAAGCTTACCGGTGCTGGTATGTGTGTTTCAATAGTGGTGCCAAAACATGTGTTGGACACGTGTGCAATGAGGTCATGCCAGAATGCTAACGATGGAAACCCAGAGATGAGGACCTTCATCTCATAGCCCCCATTTACCTTTGTACAGTCCTCTAGAGTTTACAAAATTCTTTCCCATCCCATTTTGTCATTTGATCAGCCTCACGCACCTGGAATGAGGTAGTCATGGCTCAGATGGGGCAAAGACTTACCCCAAGTCACCCAGCCCTGAAGTGGCAAAGCCGGGACTCCAACATCTAATCAACACATAAAGGCTTCAATAAGCTCCATTTCCTTCCAGCTGGAAGTCTGAAGAGAATGAGACCGTGGCTGGGGAAGGTTCTTCCCCTAAGAAATGGGTATGTGCATGTTCTTGGATTGGAAGAATAAACATTGTGAAAGCGACTCTATTACCCAAAGCAATCTACAGATTCGATGCAATCCCTGTCAAACTACCAATGGCATTTTTCACAGAACTAGAACAAAAAATTTCACAATTTGTATGGAAACACAAAAGACCCCGAATAGCCAAAGCAATCCTGAGAAAGAAAAATGGAGCTGGAGGAATCAGGCCCCCTGACTTCAGACTATACTACAAAGCTACAGTAATCAAGACAGTATGGTACTGGCACAAAAACAGAAAGATAGATCCATGGAACAGGATAGAAAGCCCAGAGATAAACCCACGCACATATGGTCGCCTTACCTTTGATAAAGGAGGCAAGAATACACAATGGAGAAAAGACAGCCTCTTCATAAGTGGTGCTGGGAAAACTGGACAGCTACATGTAAAAGAATGAAATTAGAACACTCCCTAACACCATACACAAAAATAAACTCAAAATGGATTAAAGACCTAAATGTAAGGCCAGACACTATCAAACGCTTTTTAGAGGAAAACACAGGCAGAACACTCTGTGACATAAATCACAGCAAGATCCTTTGTGACCCACCTCCTAGAGGAATGGAAATAAAAACAAAAATAAACAAATGGGACCGAATGAAACTTCAAAGCTTTTGCACAGCAAAGGAAGCCATAAACGAGATGAAAAGACAACCCTCAGGATGGGAGAAAATATTTGCAAACAAAGCAACTGACAAAAGATTAGTCTCCAATATTTACAAGCAGCTCATGCAGCTCAATATCAAAAAAACAAACAACCCAATCCAAAAATGGGCAGAAGACCTGAATAGACATTTCTCCAAAGAAGACATACACATTGCCAACAAACACGTGAAAGGATGCTCAACATCACTAACCATTAGAGAAATGCAAATCAAAACTACAACGAGGTATCACCGCACACCAGTCAGAATGGCCATCATCAAAACATCTACAAACAATAAATGCTGGAGAGGGTGTGGAGAAAAGGGAACCCTCCTGCACTGTTGGTGGGAATGTAAACTGATACAGCCACTATGGAGAACAGTATGGAGGTTCCTTAAAAAACTAAAAGTAGAACTACCATATGACCCAGCAATCCCACTACTGATATATCCTGAGAAAACCATAATTCAAAAAAAGTCATGTACCAAAATGTTCATTGCAGCTCTATTTACAATAGCCAGGACATGGAAGCAACCTAAGTGTCCATCGACGGATGAATGGATAAAGAAGATGTGGCACATATATACAATGGAATATTACTCAGCCCTAAAAAGAAACGAAATTGAGTTATTTGTAGTGAGGTGGATGGACCTAGGGTCTGTCATACAGAGTGAAGTATGTCAGAAAGAGAAAAACAAATACCGTATGCTAACACATATATATGGAATCTAAAATAAAAAATTGTTATGAAGAGCCTAGGGGCGGGACAGGAATAAAGACGCAGACATACAGAATGGACTTGATGACACGGGGAGGGGGAAAGGTAAGCTGGGATGAAGTGAGAGAGTGGCATGGACATATATACACTACCAAATGTCAAATAGATGGCTAGTGGGAAGCAGCCGCATAGCACAGGGAGATCAGCTCGGTGCTTTGTGACCACGCAGAGGGTTGGGATAGGGAAGGTGGGAGGGAGGGAGACGCAAGAGGGAGGAGATGTGGGGGTATATGTATATGTGTAGCTGATTCACTTTGCTATAAAGCCGAAAGTAACACACCATTGTAAAGCAGTTATACTCCAATAAAGATGTTAAAAAAGAAAAAAGAAAAGAAATGGGTATGTGAATGCTGCGATGCTTTGGAGGTGGCCTGGCCAGAGGATTGGAAGAAGACAGAAGAGAAGGTCTTTGAGCCTCAGTATTCTCATCTGTAAATGGAAATGACACCCCCAACCTCACATGGTAGGTATAAGTCTCAAACGAGGTGATATATGTAAAACAATCAGGCAAATGCCCAGTGCACCTTTAAGCACCCAACAGATACAACATTGCACCTGAGTTCTTAGAGCGTTTGCAACAGTGACGAAGGTGTTGGAGGAAAGTCAGTGTCAAGACTCAGGCAGAGCTGGGTTTTGAAATACCACCTCTGCCCCTTACCAATGGTACGGCCTTGAGGAAGGCACGTAACCCCATGAGTCTTTCTTGCCTCATTCGTGTCTGCCTTACACAATTGCTGTATATAAGAGAACACGTGTGGAACGGCTGACACAGGGGCACACACTCATCATGGCAGACACAGTGATTAAGACTTTGGAGCCATACCACGTGGATTTCAAGCCCAGCTGCTTTACCTACCAGCTGTGTGACCCTCGACACATCACTTAACTTCTCTGTGCCTTGGTTTCTTCCTCACAGAGCTGGTTGCAAAGATTAAATGAGGGAATACATGTAAATGTTTCGAACAGCTTCTGACACAGAGTACGTGTGGGTGATTATTGTTATTATCAGACAAAGGCCTGAGAGGCATGAAACAGCCCCCCCCCCACCTCTTCATGAACAAAGACATTAGTTGAGGCCAGTCAGAACAGATTAATGGGGTTCCTTTCATTCAGCTTCCTAAAGGCACAGAATGACTCCTCCAGGGCTGGGGCCCTGCTTGTAGGGGTTGCTGTGAGCAAACCGAACTTTAGCCAAGATGCCCCAGGCTCTCTCCCGGATTAGGCCAGAGCTGTCGAGAGCCCTTGCAAAAGCTTTGTTGGGCTTGGAGAGCTCAGAAACCCGCTACCTGCCATCCCACTCACTCCCTGTGGGGCCAGAGGTGGGAATTCAGGAATGAATCCATCTTTCACACACCTGACTCGGGAGCCTACGGCTGCACAGGTTACAGGGGCTTGGGTTAATGGGGCCTGGGCAGGACTGAGGGCTGGTGCCTCGGTCCAGGCCTAGCCAGCTGAGGGCAGGGGGTGCTCCCTGAAATCCCTGCTCTGACTTCATTTACAACAGGCTTCCTGGAGACCCATTGCCTTTTCCCAGGGGCCTGCTCTGGGTTTTCATAGCTTCTCCCAACGACTCAGGCCCACTTAGGCCTTTGGACGCCCAGAAGGAAGCAGGAGACCCAGTCCTGGCCCCCTTGGGTCAGTGATCTGGCTGGGGCTGGGCCCGGCAGGGCTTTGATGCACAAAGCTGCAGTTGCGAGTAAGTGAACCCTCCCCACTTCTGCCCGCTCCCCATCCCAGCCCGGCCCGGCCCCGCCCCCGGTGCCGCGTGGAGGGAAATCAGGAGAAGCCGAGGAATTGTTTGTAATTAGTGTGTTTTTAAAGGCTTTTCCGTGAGCCTTTAGCAGATTTCGGGGGAGGGCAGCTTGCCAGGGAGCATTGAAATGGAAATCCTGTGTTCTGGCTGGGACCCTCTTGGAAGCAGATTCTTCCCAGAGAAAAGGCTAGAAGCCCCGCCCCCCGCCCCCAGGTCCCCACGCGCTGCTGTGGTCAAGGAAGGCTGGACTCAGTGATGGGGGCGTGGCTTTGTGGAACGGCATTCCTGCCCACAGGCCCCAGCTCTGCTTCAGGACACCTCGGTTCAGCCCCCACATGAAAGGCTGCTCCACAGGCCTCCAGCTCCTATATCCCCCCCACCCCAAGGGCACATCCGTTCACCTCCCCCACACAGAACAGATAATCACCGGCTCTCCCCACTCTCCCCAAACGGGAAGCAGTGGCCCTGGAACATGGCACCTCCGGGGTGACCTCCTTTGAAGTTACTCAGTGGTCAAGTGTACAAGCAGCAATTCTCAGAACAGAACGATCCCCCCCCACCTGAACAGCATTTTACAGTTTGCAATGCCTTTGCACACCCAAGATCCAGTTATACCTCACAGCAACACCCTGCGTAGCTACTGTCTACTGCTACCAGTTCACAGATGGGGCTGGGTTCATGACTTGCCCAAGGTTCCTCAGCTAGCAGACTAACAGAGCTGGGCCTAAAGCCTGGGTCTGTAGGGTGCCTTCTTCCCCTCCCCACCCCAGGCTTCCTCTCCCACAAGCTGGCTGACACGCAGGCAGGACTGTTCTGGTGCAATCCCGGGGCCTTGTGGTCTGGGATCATTTCCTGTGGCCTGAAGTACTTATTTGCAAGTTGTAAGGACTGCCCGGTTTCTGGAGGCCTCAATGAATGCTTCCAGCTGGGAATTTAACCTTCTCAGACCCAGCTGTGGCTCTTGCGAGCTCTCTGAGTTCCCATCCATTTTCCTAGACGCCGCCCCAAGGTAAATCAGTCGCGTATGGGTGGGGGACAATGGAGCAGCACTGAACTGGGACACAGAAGACCTGGCCCTGCCACCCACCTGCTCTGTAACCTTGGGCAAGTCCCTTCATCTCTCTGATCTCCAGTCGAGACTTAGAAAGTATGCTTCCCTGCCTGAGTTCCAAAGCCTGGCCTCTTGTTTTCACTGGAACGTGAACGGAACGGACCTCCCCTCCCACAGCTTCTCCACAGCTCAAGGTCTTGGGAGAACCTGGAATTATTGCATGTGAGAGCTGGCTACGTAGGCCCTTGGGACCAATGGAAGTTCCCCCTGCCCCTCCAGCATTGTACAGATAGGCAAACTGAGGTGAAGGAAGGGGAGTGACTTGTTCAAGTTCGTCCAGGGATGCTAGTGCTAAGGTCAGGATTCAAATCCAGCTCAGCAGTGATGGTACCAAAAGTGGCATGGGAGATTTTAGCCTCCACCGGCCCCCCTAAGCCATTCCCAATAAAATACTACCGGCAATAAAGGCATATTTCGAATCCTATGTAAGGTGTGAATAAAAGCATCTTCAGAAAGCTTTGCAATTTTTGCTTATCTGTAACACCCATCCTCTAAGGAATCACAGTGTTTGCTGGCCTCCAGAGATGCCCCACCTTCCACTGGACGGCTGCTGTCCTGAAGGCCTTCCCGGTGGGGATGCAGCAATCATGGGCTCTTTGCAGTCTTCCCCAGCAGCCTCCTCTATACATCTGTGAACACGTTCCATCCCTGGATCTCTCCTTTCAGCTCAGGGCTAATGGCCTTGGGTCTCCCACCCCCAGCCCTCCTTAACTAGGGGAGGTTTCTTAGACGCAGCCCCACTCTCCTCCACCTCTTCCCTGACATTGGCTCTGGGAAGACAAAAGTGCAAGGAAAGTCTGAGATTTACATGAGAGTAAAGGAAGTTGCATCAATATTTCAGAGGTGACTTTGTGTGTCTTTCCCTGGTGTCCTCCTTCTGCATAAAGGAAGAATTTCTGAGCCTGTCCTAGTGCACAGAACATGAAGGAACTAGAGCAGGTTAGAGGTGCAATAGCCCTTAGAGACCTCCGATTCCTCCCTCTCAGATTACAGATGGAGAAACTGAGGCCCAGAGTTGGGGAAGGGCCTTAGAAACCCGGCAGCAGAGCCAGGACCAGAAACCTCTTCTGCCCCCACAGCCAATGCTTTTTTTCCACCCTCGCCTGTACCCTGCTGCTTCTTGTGCCCATGTGCAGGCTCACCCACGTGTGCACTAATGTGGGCTGACGGCTGCTGGGAGGGTCACACATGGAGCCACACACCAGCCCATTCACTCTGACACATACCCCGGCTGGCTGTCCCCCGACACATACCCCTCCATCCTTACTCACCGGCACCTACCCACCCCCATCCCCTCCACCCCACATCCCCTCCACCATCCTTGCCCAAGCTCACAGCCAGTCCCACATTGAATCACATGCTCCTCCCTGCCGGCAGCCCCGGGTCTCTCTTTGTCGATATGATTGTCCACAGCTGCGCAGAGAAGAGCCGGGCTCAGAGGTGCTCCTGGAGCGGGGGGAGCATGGGTGCTCAGTACCACAGAGCTGGGATGTGTGTGTGTGTGTGTGTGTGTGTGTGTGTGTGTGTGTGTGTGTGTGTGTGGTATTTGTATGATTGTAGGCTGGATCCAGAAGTCTCCCCTGGAAGTCCTGGGACCCAGCCACACCTTAGATAAAGCAGAGCAAGGGGAGGAATCTTCAGTGTTTTGAGAGAGAACAGGAGAGAGAAAGAGACAGGGTTAAATACCCTGCAAAATATAAGCCCAGGAGTGGAGGCCTGTTCTGGCAGAGGTGGAGAGTGTCCTGGAGAAGCAGCCAGGCAGCTATCCAGGCTACTGGACATTAGCCTGGGCTGGAGAGGGGTGCGGTGGAAGTGGGGGCAGCCTCTCTAGAGCCTGGAGGAGAACTGCTGAGCTGAGGAGGGGCCAGGCAGAGGCCTCTGACCACAGAGATACGAGGGTGATAGGTCTCTTGGGCTGGATGCCATTTGGACAGCGCCCGACACACTGTGGGTACCAACACATGATTACTAGATGGATGAATGAATGAGTACGTGAATGAATGAATGAGCTCTGTCTCCCTTTATCACCATGAAAGAGCCCGGCCCAAGCCCACCTCAAAGCCAGGGCTGGCTCCACGAGGCCGGCCGCAGGTGGAAAGGTTAAAGGAACTGCTGCCTCAAGAAAAGAATCTGAGCCCTTGGGCACCGCTGGCAGCACCAGGTGGCCTCCCCGCACCTTGTGGGCACAGCAGGTGGGGCCCTGGTTCCTCACCTGCCTGGGTGGCAGTGCCCCTCATGGCCACCTCATCTAACCTCGCTTCCTTTCTGTTTGACATGGGGAAACCGAGATTCAGTTTGGGGAATGAATTTTCCAAGATCCTGTAGCCCATTGGTGGCAGAACTCAGCCTGGAGCTTGTTTTTTCCAGCAGGTGTCTGCAACCCACTATTTCCCCTGGCTACCGCCTGTCTCTGTCGCCTCTATAGCAGCACCCTCAGCCCCAGACTCGATGGTTTCTGGGCGTGGGAGAGCCACGGGGAAACCAGGAAGGGTGGAGAAAGAATAAGAAAGACGAGAGATGAACTCTGGGGAAGCAGAGGCAGGGCCTCCTGGCTGTGAATAAGGGCCATGCCTCTTGGAGACAGATGCCTGCCACAGCCCCTTTTGACCACCCTGACACTGGTGAGGCTAAGCCAAGTGCCCCTCACTCCCAAAGGTCCTCGGGACGATGTGTGTGTTCCCCACACACCACACCACGCACGGGCACGCACGCACACACAAGCCCAGGGTATGTGTCCCACTGCGTGACAGAGGCGATGGTTATGGAGACGGTCTCCATCCCCCGCTCCTCACAGCAGGGCCTGACATTACAGCTAGCAGGGAAGTACTGGGTGGCTTGGGGGACAAAGGCTCTTGGATTCCGCATACCACTTTTTCTTGTTAACACACAATGCTGCTTGCATAACTGGAACTGGCTAGACACTGTGAGAAACGTTCAGGGCTTGAGAAAAAGCAAGAGGAGGAATAAATAGCCACAAAGCCACAGAGTCCCAGAGGCTTCTTTCCTGAGGACATTCTGCTCTCCCACCCTCCCACACTCTCATGAACGGGGGTCTGGAAGGCAAGCTGCAAAGACACGGGACAAGCCCTCATCTCAGCGGCCCAGACTGGCCCTGTTGGCTCGCCGGGTTCTCCTCTGTGGGCAGAGCCCAAGGTTCTCTGTGGCCTCTCATCTTCTTGCCCAGCTGGCCAAGCACCCCACTACCCACCGGGCCTGGCTTCCCACCAGTTCAATCTCTAGGCTATGCCCAGGCTGGGAGAGCAGCCGTCAGACAGCTTTCAGTGCCAGGGCTAAAGGGATGTCTCCATGCACCCCGGTTAGGTCTACAGAGTGAAGCCAGTTGTTTCAATTCAACTCTGACCCTGACCCCAATCTTAGCCCAAATTCCAGTGATGAAGCCATCCCTGAGACGGGAAGCAGTGGCTTAAAGACCTGGGAATGATGTGGGGGGATAAAAAAGGAAGCTGATTTTACCAGATGATTTGGGAGAACCACTTTGGCCAAAAAGTGGCCAACTTCTTTATCTCCTTAGCTAGTCCCCTCGGCATTGAAGAACGTATAGGTATTATCTTTTTTTTTTTTTTTATAGGTATTATCTTAATGCAGAGGGCCAGGATGAAAGTGCAAAGGAAATTGTTCCAAGATGCTTTGCCCAGGTGCTCAAGAAGTCGCCCATCTGAATGTAAGGGTAGGCGTGCAAGGCAAACGAGCAAAATGAAAGGATACACCCACCTCCCCACCCCCACCCCCCCCACCCCCCCCCCCACCCCGCCACCCCGCTTAGTGGCCCAGGGTCAAGCCATCCAGGCCCAGGGACCACGTTTTGATAAACACTTGCTACCTGGAGCAAGTAGGGTGTATAGTAAATGACCCCATGACATCCGAAGTTCTCCCATTCTAGGATTTGGGGTGGGGAGGATCAGAAACATTGCCTTCTCTGGCCCTTTCTGCTTGGTTACTTTGCAGACACTGAACTTCCTGTCTCCATACCCTTTGCCTTTTCTGGATTCAAGACTTCCTGGAATTTAATTTTCTTCACACTCACTTCTGCCTTTCCCATCCTCAGAAAATCCCTACCATCTTTTGGGAGCAGGACTCCTTGAAAAGAGTCCACTCTAGTCCCTAAGCATCCCCACTCCAGTTCTAGCTCTGCCTGCCCCCTGGAAAATGGGTAAGTGGGATCTGGTGACTGGCACCCCTAGGTCCCTAAATGAGAAGCATGTTTGTTTATAGCCAGCTGAAATCCATCCCTCCTCCTACCCCTTCCCCCAGCTACGTCTGTGTATATGTCTCAGAAGTCCCTGCCATGGCCTCTACCCCAAGCTGGCTTCTCCCAACCTTCCCACCCCTGGATCCCTGAGAGGCGGGGCTGAGGCAGCTGCCACATTCAGCGTGGCAGAGCCGCTAGCTCAGTACAAATCAGAAACACATTGGAGGCAGGCAGGGCGGGAGCAGACAGCCCGGGGCTGGGGCCCATTAAGGCCGGAGCCCAGCCATGCTGTTTGCCGTCTCCACACAAGGTTTCAGGTCTGCCTCCTGATTGTTTGTTTGTCTCGCGATGAGAAAGGCCGAGAAGGCAGCTGACAAGGACCATGGGGGGTGGGAGGGGGAGGCCCTGGCTCTCACCGTTCTCCCCACCCTGGAACTCATGGAGTGCAGGAGAAGCAAGCTGCCTCATTTCCCTACCCCCACCCCCAAATTCCAAACAGATGTGCAGTCAGATTCTTCCTCTCCTTGGTTGGGGGAAACAAAAGAAATTAAAAATGGGACCCTAGAGACCCCAGAGAACCCTAGTATAAAGAAGGGATGAAAGGGAGATACAGGAAGGACTTCCAGAGGTGCACGTGAGATGGGAGAGGTGGGAAGCAGCTCGCCCCTTCTCCTAAAGACAAGTTCGTGAAGATTCCTATCTGGGGTTGGGCAGTTGTTGGGGGGAGGGGGTATGCCTGGAAGGATGATTGCTCTGGGAGGTCCCACTGAGTTTCAGATGGAAAGGATTCAAAGATGTCTGCAGATATGAATAGAATCTCTATATCTTGATTCGCTGAGTCCTGACTTAATCAGGGCTGGCATTCGCCATCATGGAGCGCGGCCCTTGCAGAGATAGAGGCTCTGCGGCCCAGAGCGGGGAAGACATTGCTCAGGGTGGCGCAGACCAGACCCTGGACTAAGTCTAGATCAGAGGCCTCCTGACTCCCTGTCCAGTGCTCCTTTCATTTCACACTGCTCCCCTTTCTCAGGGTTCTCTGACTTTTCTAGGAAAGCAGGTGCCCCAGCCCTCTCAAGCGTGTCTGGCCCCGGCTCCAACCAAGGCTCTGGGCTCACTCTTTCATGGGCTCTCTGTGAAGTCTGAAAGGTCTCTCTCGATTTGCTTGGTAGCCGTGGTCCTCCATGAGGAGGTTTATACTAGTGTCCGCCACCCCACCTCCACCCCACTGCCCAGGCCAGCCTCAAACACCCATAGCTGGTTGTGGGCAGTGTGGTCAAACGGTGAGCACCCAGCTCAGGTGACAGGGCCAGTGACCTTATCTCCGGCAAGAGGGCTTCCAGCCTGCCACTGGCTAGGCCTTCCCCTAGGAGGAGAGTCTTGTCCAGCCCTGTTACCGTCTCTGCCCAGCTCCCCCCTCCTCTCATATCTGCCCCCCACCTGGCCAGGTCTGCCCTAGCCCTCATCTCCATTCATGCCCACCTGAGGCCAGGTGAGGCTGTCTCTGGATGCCCTCTGTGCTCCTGGCAGGGCTTGGCTGTAGATACCCACCACTACACATACACGCCCACACACATGCACGCACACTTGGCGCGTGCACACACGTACACCATTTCCAGAAGCATCTGGCGACGGTCGCTCTGCTACTTGGGCCTAGGGATCCGGCCTGGCCTTACCCAACCATTAAGACTAGCAGCCCAGCAGTCACCCATGACCTACTATATGCTAAAAGCCCTGGCCCCAGGGGGCTTTTGAAAACTCCCGACTGCGGGTATCTAGGCCAATGCTGCCAAAGATCAATGCTAAGGAACAGGTTTGGGGAGACGGTGGCCAAGGAGATTAGATTCTCTTTCCATGCTCTCGTACTCGCACCCTCCTCTCTCTCTCTCTTTCTCTCACACACACACACACACACACACACAAACACACACACACAAACGTCCTCATCATTCCCCTCTCTCTCTCCCTCCCTCCCTCCCTCCCTCCCTCTCCATCTCTCTTTTTTTTCTTGCAGTAAATTCCAACCAGATGGGCAAGCTTCTTTCCCACTTCTGAAGTTGAGGGGGAATATCAGCCATGGGGGAACCAGAAATCACTCCCTTCCTCAGAGTGGATCATCCCAGCCTCACTGGGTCTCCTATTCCAGTGCCTCACGCCTCGCTGGATTAAGCCAGATATTAACAAGTATTTCCTAAATCCTTTTTGTTCCGAGTCTACTATTGACACTTGCGTTTCCCTCTCGGCGGGGCGTCAAACAGAGTTGGGGGGAGGGGAGCAGGACCCACTTTCAAGGATTCAGCTATCTGCAGGGCCAGACCCAGGCTGCAACCCCATTATCAGGGGAAAGAAGAGCTCAACTCCTGGGCATGACCGAGAATATCAATGGAGCCTTGTGTCCGCTTGGACGTGCTCTTTAAGCCCAGAGACGAGCACAAACAGAAGTGGCAGCAAAGACAGCTTTTGGAGCAGTCGAGTGCTGCTTCTCGCTTTGCAGCAAGAGCTGGGTCTTGTTATTTGAGCTACAGACAGAGGGATTTATATGTCTCTGTGTGATTTTTCCCTCGCAGAGTCGAGGCCCAGAATCCCTATGCACGGCAGGGCTGGGACAAAGCCTCTCACATCTAGGGATGGTCCCAGAAAGGTCAGTGGGGGACCCGAGTCGGGCTGAGCTGCCTGGTTTCCTGGGCCTGCAGCCTCTTATGCCCACAGCTGTGGCCACAGAGCCAACACCCTGGCCCCTAGGGTTGACCCCAACCTCAGCTGAAACTTCATCGGGACTCCTGGCTTGGGGGTCGACAACATCCACAGCTGGCCTCACACCAATGTGTGCCTCTGCCTTGTACCCCAGATCCAACAGCTAGCGCCCTAGCCCATCAGCCTGGGCCCATCCTAGGACTGCAGAAGGACACCATAAGAGTACAATCCCGGTTTGCTTCCCTGACGAGTAATGATCATAATGATAACCAACAGCTTTCGAGTTGCTGCCATGTGCCAGGCACTTTTCCGAGGGCTTTACATGCATCCTGTGACATAGGAACTCTCAACATCACTCTCATTTTACGGAAGAGGGACCCGATGCACAGAGGAGTTGTCCAAGGTCACAGAGCCGGCAAGTGGCAGAACTGGGATTCAGCCCGGTGTAGAGATCAGGCTCTTAAGCATGTAATCACTGCCCTCCAGGACTGCTGCCCTCTCCCTATCCTCCCAGGGTTCCCAAGATTGCAGCCAGGCCTCCCAACCCCATGCCCTGTGGCTCTGCCTCCATGAGCTACCTATCAGAGTCTCCTTTCCGGATATCACCCACCTGCCTGACTCTGGCCCAGCTTCTGACTCGGGGCTCACTGACCTTCCCGCCTGCCAGTCTGGGCCCTGGCTCCTCGCCATCTGCTGGGACCTTCCTCCATTTCCTATCCTGCCCTGTCCAGGCATCTCTTCAGAACTGACAGGATGGTTACTGCTGCTGGATACTTAGCACATTGCTGTCTAATAGACATATAATGCAAGCCACGTGTGGAATGTTCTAGCGGCTAGGTTAAAAAAGTAAAACTAAAAAAGTGAAATGAATTCTAATAACGTCTTTTATTTCACTCACTATATCCAAACTATTATCATTTCAATATGTAATCAGTATAAGAATTATTAATGAGAGCTCTTACTTTCTTTTTCCACACTCAGTCTTCCAAATTCAGTGTGTATTTTATGCTTCCAGCACATCTGACCTGGGCACTACCGAACGGAACAGCATAAATCTAGAGGCAGACTGTGGGCCTGAGGAACCCCGGGGACAGACATTAACTAAACTAACCTGGGGAGGGGGGATGGTGCACTGTTGGGGGGGCAGAAATGATGCCGACTCGGGGGTTCAGAGACCCGGGTTCTCCTCTCGGTACTGAGGCCAAGTCACCGGTGAGCCTGAGTAACCCCCTCACCTTCTCTGGATACTACAATAAGAGGGTTTGCCTAAAGACCCTTCTAGCTGGAACATTCTACTCCCACACCCCTCCTGTCCCCCCTACACGTCCATGGTATCTAGTTATCAGTAAGAACAAAGCCCAGGAAGTGATGAGCACTGGTAGAGCTCCCTTTCTCCAGAGCATACAACTGTGGCCTCTTCTAGAAATATCCCTGGCTACCTGGAGCTTGGCCCTTTATTCCTCATGACCAGTGGACTTGGCCTTGGACTATCACCAAGAGACTCCTAAATCTGTGCAAATAGAGACTGGACACCTTTCCAGTCACAGGAGCAGTTTGAGCAGAGGTGAGCTCGACAGCGTAGCGGGCAGTCGGGCTTCGCCTTTCTAGAAAACCTGGCCAGCTCAGTGTTTCTCGTGTACAACCCCCTCCATGTTCTATGTATCACACACCAACCAGAAAGGTTTGGTACAAGCTTGACTTTATGGAGTTTAGACCATGGGGGGAGACTAGGTATATTAAAGATGCTTTTACCAACTGCACACGCCCTTGGGAATTCTGTAATCCACGACCCGCATGTCCCTGCCTCCCCACCCCACCCAGAGTCACTGGCTGAAACTGAAACCCTAGAGCCTCTAGATAAGCTTTTTCACTATGGTTCTGATCCTGAGAGTTGAGGAGACAAGGGCATTTCCTAGTGGTTTGGACTAGTTATAATCCAACTGGAACAATGTTGGCCTGTTAAAAAGATTCTTCTAAAGAAAGTATAACCTGTTTAAAGTTAGTATTGGAGTAAAGTGACCTTCTTACCACCAAGGTCAAACGTCTGTAGGATTAATTGTACTTCTAGTTCATGAAATGGTTTTTCTGTGATGATTCCAGATTTGTTTATGAAGGTGGAATAGGCCAGCATAAGTGCCTAGAGGGGCAAATCTTGCAAGTGGGTACCAGGACACAGAAAAAGGGGGTATTTTGCTTGTGCATTACCCCCTGAGAGCGTTGTGTTGAATACTTGGTCTCAGCTCCTGGCCATGGGAGCTGTAGGCAAGTTTCTTCCCTTCTCTGAGCCTCGGCATCCCCATCTGCAAGGTGGGACTGAACGGAGCCTTCCCTGTGCTACTGTGGCCCAGAATGGTTGTGAGGGAGGCCCTGATGCCATAACTAACAGTTGCAAATGGATTCTATAAACTTCCAAGTGTTGAGCTCACCCAAAGGAAAACAGGGGTGCAAACATGAAGATTCCTGGTGGCCTCTGGCTGTCTTTGGCATGTTCAGTGTCCATGGGGAGACTCAGAAAGTGCTTTGTCCACTGTGGTCCTGGGGTAGACCAGACCCTAGGAAGCAACTGGAGCCCAGGAGGGAAGACAGGCATTCCCTGGGTCAGAGGTGAGGCAGGAGGAGGCAAAGGATTTAAAGATCTTAAATATGGTCTTGAACAGAATTATTAATAATAATTTTCAAAGCATAGAGTGCCTATGGTATTCTACCTTTTCGGAAAACACTTGGGCAAATCTTAATCTTCATAACAACTCTGGAAAGCGAGAACCATGATTATCTCCATTTTATTGCTGAGGCCCAGAGAGGGTAAGTCATTTATCCAAAGTCACACAGCTAGTAAATGGCAGAGCCAGGATTTGAATTCTAGGCTATCTGATAATAAAGCTATCCTCTGCGCACACCATGTTGCCCCTGACTTCAGAAGAATTGTGGATGAGCACATGATGACGCTGCCAGGCTCCCATAGTGCTGTCCAGGCACTACTCTATGTCCCTTTGCTCACATTAACTCACTAACGCTCACTACAACCTTACAAGCTAGGCACCATTATTATCCTCCTGGTCGCATAGAAGAGAATGCTGAGGCACAAAGTCACTTATCTAAGGCCACCCTGCTGTCAAGTGGCAGAGCCAGGATCTGAACCTGGCATCTGACTCCGGAGCCTTTAACCACTTCTCCATGCTGCGCTTTAAGCCAGGCTGTGTTCCCCAGGCAGTGGCCTGGAGTCACCACCTAGGAATCCTTGGGTTAGCAGCAGCAGGGAAACCACCCAGGACCTCCTCTGCAGGCTGAATCCAGCAACCATTCCCCAGGAGCATCAAGCCGCCATGCTCACCTTTTAAGAAAGCCCAGCCAAGCAGAAGCAAGCTCAGCCTGACAGAGAGGCAAGGTGGCGTAGTGGAAAGAATGTGGCCTCTGGCATCAGACAAACCTAAGCTGAAATCTTGGCTTTAGAAATTACTTTGTGACCTTGGGCAAATCACCGAACTTCTCGGGATGTCAGTGTCCCACCCCCAAGGGCTGTTGAGAGAAGCAAATGAAATGGCTACATAGAAAAGTGAATTATATACTCCAAGGTGCTCTTGAAGGTTAGTTGGAATTGTTAGTTGTTCTGTAGGGCTAAGTTCCTCTGTCCAGGCTGAGGCCAAAGCGGCGACCAGGAGAAGCGGGCTTTAGAAATGCTAATGACCTGAGTGAGTGGCAGGCGGAGACAGTGGAGGAGAGCGCCTTGAATAGGGCGGCGGGGCCTGGGAGCGGGGCTCCCCACGTGGGAGCGGAGTGGGGAAGGGGCCGGGAGGGGGGCGCCCGTTCCCAGCGGAGGGGATCCGAGACTGGGCTAATTGGAAGGGGCTGGAGCTGCGGGGGCAGGAAGGGGGAGGGGATTACCTGCGGGTCGGCGGCCCACGGGGGCGGGGCTCCCAGGAGGGGGTCCTGCCGGGATCCTGGATCGGGGTACAGGAGCCCCGGGCCTGGGGCCAGGTGTGCAGACCCACTGAGCTGGACACCCAGAGGTAGAGGGTGGGTGTGGGGGGCCGGGGCCGGGGGTGGAGGTGAAGCAGGGGGTTCTGAGTTGGGCAACTCTAGGCCCAAGCCTGGGCTGGAGGTAGGAAAGACAGGGTAGCTAATTTCTAAAGCCAGCTTGGATCCTGACCTCCCTGGGCGACCTGGGGATGAGCCTCCCCAGTGCTAGGACTCTACGGGGGGCAGTGTGTGTGTGTGGTGTGTGATGGGCTGGCCGAGGGGATGCAGGAGCTGGGTCTGTAACCTTCTCCTCTTTCCCCTCCTCCTCCCCTCCATGTCTTCCCTCTCTTCCTCTCCCCCAGTCCTCTCCCTTTGCCCTCCCCTCCGCCTGTACCATGAAGGCTGTTTTTGTTCCTCCTCCTGGCCTAGCCCCCGAGGTGTGCAAACAGGAAGGACCTCTCCCCGGGCAGTGAGTAAGGAGGGAAAAATGAGGTGTTGAAAAGATGACAAGTCGCCCTGTCAGAGCTCACCTTGGCAGGGAGCAGGCGGCAGGGGCCGGCGGGTGGTAGGAGGGGGGTCCACCCTGGAAGCCAGCCTACATGTGCCCAGAGCCAGGCAAGCTGATCCTCAACAAGCAGGCACTGTGTATGCGTTTGTTTGGTTTAGAAAAGCACCCCCCCCCCATTCCCACCATCAAAGATTCCTTCCTTTCCTTCCCAGTAGGAAGAGTAAAGGCCACTGGGCCAGAGGTTTAGAGTGTGATTGAAGGGGGCAGGCCAATGGGAGGGGGCTGTGCAGGAGGCCCAAACCCCTCTTCTAAGCTCCGAGCCTTGCATCCAACAGCCTCCTGGACATCCCCTGGCATGTCTCAAAGGCACCTCAAACTTGACATCCTAAACTGAATTCATCAATGCTACTCTCCCCATGCCTGCATTCTGTCCCTCCTTATAGGGTTCCTATCTCAGTAAATGACCTCATCATCCAGTCACCCAAAAGCCTAAATCTTGGGAGGCATCCAAGACTTCCTCATACCACCCAATTGGATCAGTTGCCTAATCTGGTCAGTTCTCCTTCTTATCTCTTGAATCTGTCTCTTCTCTCGCTCCCGCTCCCTGTGGCCATCATTCTATGTTAGTTTCATTCATTCACTCATTCAACAATGATTTATTAAGCGTCTACCATGTGCCAGGCACTGTGCTGTAGCCATTGAAGATTCAGCTGTGAACAAATCCAGCTGGCTCGTGCTCCTGTGGAGTTTTGTGCCCGACATGGCTGGGTTCACTGCAGTGGGATGGGGCTCCCTGGATGAGCCAGCTTCCAAGGCTCTTCCCTCCAGAGCAGAAGGGTTAAGAGCAGTGATTCTGGAGCCAGCCTGCCTGGGTTTGATTTCTGGCTCTACCACTTATAGCTGTGAGACCTCGGGCGAATCACTTAATCTCTCTGTGCCTTGGTTTTCTCACATGGAAAATGGAAGTGACAATGGCGCTTACCTCATAGGGCTACTATAATGATTGAGTACTTATTTTTTATACATTTTAATATTTATGTATATTTTAAGCGCAAGCACAGTGTTCTATTAGCATGGTTAATTTTATTATTTAGAGTATGGAGTGAGGCAGGGCCTGATGATAAACCAAATTATCGGAACCCAGTGGGAGGCCTGCCTGAGAGGCAATGGATCAGATCGCAAGAATATGGCAGTGGGTGCTTGCGATGGCCCCGTCAAGAAGTCCGCATGGGAAATCCAACAGAGTCCAGATTAGCTAGCAGACGTCTGGCATAGGAAATCCGGGTATAGGATCCAGAAATCCAAAGGGTAGGAAGCAAAGGGTGGCAGATTAGTTACTGTCAGAAAGGCTGGGGTGCCAGCCCCTGCTCTGCCACTTCTAGTTGTGTGTCCTTGAGCAGGTCATTTTCCCTCTCGAGACTTGGTTTCCTAAGGATAGCAGTTAACAAATACTAAAAAGCTTAATATGCATCAAGCACAGCTCTCAGCACTTTAACTGCCCCTCAGAGAGAGCTACTGTTATTGAACTCCCATTTTACTGATGAGAAAACTGAGGCACAGAGTAAGTGAAATGCAGACCCAGGACCTGAAAGCAGGTATCTTTGAGACTGGCGATCAGCGCACCTCCTTTGCAGAGCTGTTGTGAAAATTGCGCGATATACTTCTGGAAGTATTTGGTAGCAGGTTGGCAGGCTGCCCAAGGAGGACTGTCTCCAGGCTGTGGGCTCCATCCAGCTGCTGGGCTGAGTCAGGAGGAAGCCTGGGCCTCAGGCATCTAACAGGACCTGAGCAATGCCAGGGTCGCGGGGACAGGCCAGAATCCCCTGGTCAGAAGCAGGGCTCAAGGTTAAGCCTGGGCTAGAGGCCAAGGGGACTCGAACCCCTGGAACTGCTTGAGGGCAGAGACCGTCTTGGTCTCGCCTGGATTCCTCAGTGCTCCACAAAAGGAAGTGCTTAGTAAATATAGGAAGGAAATGCCACTTCTAGAAGGTCTCCTATATATGGCCACTGCACTAGCCCCTCATGTCCTCTTCACAGCGGTTCCATGAGGTTATCGTCCCCATTTTATGATGAGAAAACTGAGGACCAGAGAGGTCAAGTGACTCACTCAAGGCCCGGAGCTCACAAGTAGTCTTTGAACGCAGAGAAGAGAAAAAACCCAGAAAAGACAAAGACCCCAGCCCCCCATACACGGCTGAGGAGGAAGGTACATTTTAACTCTCTAATGATACACTTCTTTGGTGACCACGGGTCTTCCGTATATGGTCTAGGCTTTCACTGAAGACCCCAGAGGAGCCCCTACCCCTCGCCGGCGTGAACGTATCACTCTGGGACCCCTTCACTTAGGGACGGAAGAGACCTGTGGGAACTTCTGACTCGCACAGACCCAGAGGAGCTCCACTCCCTTAGCCGGGAGGACTCTGGACAAGCCTCGGGCTTTTCTTTCCCGGTGCCCAGCCTGCGAGGGAGGAGTCAGTGCAGCAGCCGTGCCTAATCAGGCGGGGCCCCAGGACACAGAAGCTCCTTCATCCAGGCCTGAGGAGGGGTCAGGCCGGGGCTCAGGGAGGGGCCAGGGCAGACACAGAGCCCATCCAGCCGGGACCAGCCCACATTCCTCCGCGGGCCTGGATGGGGTGGGCACGCTCCACAGGAAGCCAAGCCCTTCACGAGAGGGGCTCAGCCGCCATCTGTGCATACAGACAGCGGTGAGCAAAGGACCTCGGCCGGCAGAGGCAATTGCACAGAAAAAAATAGCAAACATTTTACTTCCTCCTCCTCCCCCATCTCGCCGCACTCTGCTTCCAAAGGGAATGCTGGACTCCTGTTAAGTATTTTTCTCCAGACCAGGGCCAGGCATCCGGAGTCGGCCTTGCTTGGTCACTGAAGAGAGAACGATGTGTGTGGGGGGATTCTTTCGACCCAGGGAGTAGTGGTTTTTCTTCTGAGACCCAGGCTCCTGCTGGTCCAGCTCAGAAAAAAGAGCCAGGAGAAATGATAACGAACAGCAACCATCCTCTTACGCTTATACTGCGTGTTCTGTCCCTCTGTTATTTCCTTTGCTCATTCCAGCCACCCCATGAAATAGGGATTCTTTTGTCCCATTTTATAAATGAGCAAGCCGAGGCCGAGAAAGGGTGTGTGCCTTGCTCGCCACTCACAGTGAATTAGCATGAAAACTGTTTCCGACGCAGACCTGACTCCAAATGCCCTGGTCTCTCTGCTAGCCCGCACTGCTGAAGGGCAAGGGCAGCTGCCCACAGCCTGCCTGCCTTCCCTCAGGAAGAGCCAGCCTTGAGTCAGTGTTCCAGTAACATTCCAATTTTGTTTTTCCCTGTTTGCTCTGATCACCTGCTTGTTGAAGGGAATTTGAGAAAGGCCCTCAAAAGGGAAAGAAAATTAAAATTACCCACAATCCTACCACTTCTGGCTAACATGATGGTTGAGGTAGATTTCCTGATAGTTCCTCTGTTACGCACGTATACAATCTGGAGATCTCTTTTACATACCTGAGATGTTAGTGGACCTGCTCTAGGTGCTGGGCCACCTGCCAGCCCCACACTGTGTCCTCAGCTGAACTTGTGGTTCCTCGTCTCTCTGTAAGGCTCGCTCCGGCTGAAGTTTCTGGTTCCCAGGGGCCCATGCACACACACCATGCTATGTCATATCCCTGCCTTTGTTCATTCAGCTCCCTTTGCCAGAGGTCTCTGCCCTTCTGCCTCCCTCCCTCCTTTCTCTCTCTATTGGTCATGTATACACACGGTTAAAAAAAATCGAATTAACAAAAACTCCAGAGGGACAAAAGGGCATATAGTAAAGGGTGTGGCTCCTTCTCACCCCTGACCTCAGTGCGTATTTCTTGTGCCTGTCCAGAGATATTCTACGTACAAGTAAGCACTGATGTGCATGTACCTCTTGTGAAACACGCGTGTCCACTGTTCTGTGGCTCACTCTTGTAACTTCTTGGTTTTTGGACACTCTTACACTGCATTAGCTGCAGGTCTGTCTCATGCTGGGTAAAGGCTGTCTAGTGAAGCATCTGATGGCTGGGCCATAATCTATTTAACTAGGCCCCTAATGATGGACACTGAAATGCTTTCCAGTCTCTTGCTACTACAAGTGATGCAACAATAAATATCCTGATGCAAACAACCTTGTGCTTTTGCTCATGGAGGAGAAATTCTACTAGTGGAATTGCTGGATCAGAGAGTGTGCAGATTTTAAATGTCAATACATTTCACTAAATATCCCTTCAAACAAACCGACTGAAACTCCCGCCGATGGACAACGCTGGAAAGGACCCATCCTACGCTCCTTCCCTCCTTTCTTCATCTGCCTAATGCCAGCTCATGCTTTCGGAGTGGTCTCTTCCAGGATGTCTCCAAGGACCAGCCCCCCTGCCCAGCACAGCCAGCAGGGCTCTTTTCCCCCATGGGGTGACTCTTGCCAGTCACCCCATGTTTGCCTCCACATAGTGCTTTTCACAAAAGATTGCAAGCCTCTCTTTACACATCTGTTTCCCACCCTAGACTGCGAGCTCTTTGAGGGAAGGACTAAGCTTTATTCATCTCTTGCAGGCCCTGGTCCAACACACCACGGGCAGAAGGTCAATAAATATTTGTTGAACTAAACTAGTCAGCTCTGAATCCCCAGCTCCAAGCACAGAGTTTGCTGAATCCAAGCGTGGTCTGAGCTGAGCAGTGCCTTCGGCTTGGTTCCTCTAGGTCCCCGGACATTTGTCTTCATGGGTTTGGTGCTCAGTCCCTACCTTCCTTCAGGCTGGCTCCCAGGCCCTGCTTGAGCTGCATTCCTCCAACTGTGTAAGCAGTTACTGTCTCCTAGTCCTTAGCTGCTGTGGAGGAAGTCCTCTATGATCTGGGTATTGTTTCTCCTCTTCCTCCCACCCAAATGCCTAGTGCCCTCTTGTCTGGGTGCCCCTGGGCAGCTCTTGCCCAATCCCTCAGCGAGCTGCTGGGAGGCTGGCAGGCTGGGGTACCTGCGGCCAGCACCCCTGAATGGGGTCAAGCTGGAGCCAGGCTGGGCTTTTACACTGAGGACCAAGACCCCTACCTGCTCCTCACCACACTGGGACGGGGACAGGCGCAGAGAAGACAACCCTGCTGCCCTCCCCCTCCCCTCCACGCACACGTACTCTTGCTCTCCCTTCAGACCTGCCACTGCCTTTATGAACCTCGGTCTCCTTATGGTTCACCTCGTGGGGGTGACAGGAGGGTCCAGCGACATCACTGAATGTGAAGAGGTCTGGGGAAATCTTATCCAAATGGAAGGGATCATAAAGCCTAACATTCCACCACCCTCTTTGGGACAGTGAAGTCCAGACGGTGGAAATAGTACAAGAGGCACGCAGGGGCCAGCAGAAACCTGCAGCGAAGTCCCATTCTGCAGACGTGAATGCCAAGGCAGGCTGAAAGTGTTGCTCAACGGTCCCAGAACCCAGCTTGATCCATGCCAGGCCTTGCCAGAGGGCGGGGCCCGGTGGCAGACGGACAAGCACCATATCAGCCCCATGTTTGTCAGAGATTCAACTCAAGCCAAAGAGGGATGTGCTGAGGCTGTTTGCCATGTATTTCTCGATCCGCAAGATGAGCACCACTTCCTAGCCACCGGCCCTGGGCCTAAGAACAGCCTCTGAAACACTGGGGATTCAGCAGGACAAACAGAAAATGGGACAGAAGGTGTAAGAAGGAGAGGATGGCTGATGGGGACGAAGGGGAGGAGGAGGGGGGCGCAGCCTGCCGAGGCTGGGGGTGGGTCACACGCACCTGGTCCGGCCAGATCCCTGTGGCTCCTCCCAGGTTCTCTGAACACACCCCCTGCCCTGAGCCTACCTTGGGGAACTCATTCATCCCGTCAGCAAATGCTGCTGAACACTTTTGAGCCCAACACTGAGTGCCAGGACTATGGAAATGGGTCAGACACAGAGAGCTCCTGACCGCGAGGACTCACGGGGATGGGATGCAGAGAGGGAAGGAGCTAGGGGTATCATAAAATATTGTTTTCAGGAACTGGCATGTGAACAGGGCTTCTTAGAAAATTCATAGAATTGACAGGGCTGGTAGGGACATTTCAGGTCAGAGGTCCAGACACAAATGTAGAAGGACCTAGCTGGAACAGAGGGCTGAGAGAAGGTCATGCCTTAGAGCCAGGAAAAGCCTTATGGTGGCTCAGCTGTAGTGCCAGCCGTGGGGACCACCTCAGGAAGCTGAGGTGCTCTCTCGCAAGATGAAGTGGTTTCTACTCCAAATCAGTGACCAAAATGGGAGGCTATTAATCCTGCAGCCAGGAAACATGTCCAGAAACCAAGACGTCCAGTGTGATGGGTGGCACCTTCCATGGATACACCAAATAACCTACCCTCAAACATGACTGCTTTGTGTGTCCCCAAGGCCTGCTGTTCTAGAACCATGGCAGGAGGTGCCAATAATGGATCCACTGCGCTGTAAACAGAAAATCACCTGACCCTTGGTCATTGGGGATATCTCATATGACTAGGAAAACAGGCACAAAAGTGGCCTATGGTGTTGGCAAGTGTGCCATTTGGGGTTCTTAGTTACAAACAACAGAAACCTACTTTAGTTAATTTAAGCAGAAGAGTTTTATTGGAAAGCAATGGCGGAGCTTGGGGAATTGTCAGAGAGGATAGAGAGTCAGAAACTGGCAAGAACAGGGGAACCAGGCAGACAAGGACACGGTCACATCCCACCCCCTGGGCCGCCACCACCTTCAGCACCAAAGCAGCACAGGAGCAAATGCTTCAAGACCCCCGCTCCTCTGATTTCCTACCTCCAGGCAGGCATAAGTGTCTGATGTGCTGAGACTGAGGTCTCAGTTCAGGCTGCTTGGGCCCTGGGCCTGGGTCTCAGTCCTTGTTGCTGTCCCTAGTCAGGAGAGCCTCACCTCTGGCGCAACCCTCCACAGCAATAGGCTTCTTCTCAGACAGGCCCTGGGGAGGGGTCCCTTTACGTGGATGTACTAATGCTGACCCTAAGGGAAATCGGGGCTGCCGCTCCACAAGGAGCAGGGAGGAAGACGACCAGGACCCAAGGGGGCTCCTAACACATCTCCTTGTGTGGTGCCAGTTAGGGCACAGCAAAGGTTAACGTTAGGCCAACCACCACAACGCTACCCAACAAGGGCCCTCCAAGGTCGCAGACTTCTAAGACACCATGACAGCTGAGGTGCTGGCTGAAGGCCAAGGGGGGACACAGAATGGCTGTGGGGGACGAAGTTATAAATAGCAGCTTGACCAGTTGCAGGAAAAAAAGACTGTGGCTTCGACCACATATTTCCACGCTTGCAATGAGAGAAAAATTATTTTTTATCAATTGGAAACTATTTTGACTTATTTTGTTAACATTCACGAAAATACACTGACATTATAAAAAAAAAATCAAGCAGACTATTTCAGGTGAAAAAAATCAAAAGCCCCCTTCCCTACTCTTTTCTTGGAAGCCCCTGTCCCTCCCCAAAGGTAACCACTGCCATCACTTAGGTATGCAGCCTTCCAGACACTTTTATGCATTTGCATATATAGTTTGGTTTTGTAAGGTTTTGTTTTACATCGAGATCGTACATATTGCTCTACAATATGCTTTTTTTACTTAACATTATGTCTTGGAGATCTTTCCATATCAGTACATACAGTTTTTAACTGTTGCATAGTATTAATTCTATACAACCAATGTATCTAAGCTGCGCTCAGGGACACGTACCATTTTACATTTTGAAAGCAAGCTACTCCCCAAACTGCCCCCTGAAAAGGCTGCTATCATTTACATTCACACCCACAGCACGAGTGCTCCCATTTCTTCTCTTTGTAGCCCAGAGTAGATATTATCACGAAGAAAAACTATTGCTTTCTGATGGACACAATCGGTTTCATTGTCGTGTTAATTTACACGGCACTGATTGCCAGTGAGGTTGATCATTAGCAATAGCCAAGCTGTTGGAGCTGAAAACAGCTCTCCAACTGCTGGGAGGAGCATCAATTAGTACAATCACTTTGGAGAGCAGTTTGGCAATATCTAGTTAGAATGAAGATGCTCTAAACCTAAGATGCCCAAATTATTTCACCTCCGTATACTTATCCCTAGGGAAATTCACACGTGTGCACAGAGGAACATCTTTAAAGTATGTTGATTGCTGCAAAATACTGGGAAGAACCTAAATGTCCACCAGTGGGAGAACAGATAAATAACTTGTGGTAATTCATACAATGGAATATTTAGTATACAGCCGTTAGAAGGCATGTATCAAAATGGCTAAATCTCAAAAGCAATGTTGAGTGAAAAAAAGCAAGTTGCAAAATGATACATACATTCTAGCAATTATGTCCATTTAAAAAACAAACACTCTATATTGGTTATGGAGATACACACACACACATACATACATATGTACACAAATACACACACACACACACACACACACACACATCTAAAAATGTAGACGAGGAGTAAACAATTTCCTGGGTAGTGCTTACCTCTGTGGAGGAAGGTAAATATGACGGGTGAAGAACTTCACCTGTGCCTGAAAGTGTAAATTTATTGGAGAGAGAGAGCGAGATCTGAAGCCAATATGGCTAAATGTTCAAACCTGTTCACTTTGTGTGAGTGGGTACCTCTGTTTTTCGTAGCACTTGTCTGGCATATGTTTTTCTGTTCCTTTTGTGTCACTGTGTTAATGTATGCAATCAGCATACTGCTTTTTTTTTTTTTTTTTTACCCACTTCCTCTGAGACTTGCTTTTTTCTAAAAGGGGATTTTAACTCCTTCACCCCTACACTCCAATTGGATGTATTCCTACCATCATTATTTTTACTATGCTTTCTCACTGTTTCTTTCCTTCTCATAGACTGACAGAGTATCCTCTACTCAACCTTTGCCCCTTTAGTAGCCTGACAACCATACACTCTACCCCTACTTAGAAAGAATTACTCTTACTTTTGCTGTTGTTGGAGTCAGCATTTCCAGTGAAACTAAAGTTTTTCTCCCAGTGGGAACACCAGAAAACCCTATTTGGGATGCAAATGCGAGAGATCAATTATAAAGTCACTTAGTACCACCGTTTTAGACAAAAGCAAACAATTCCACTATACCACGTAAAACCAAAAGGAGAACTTTAATAAGCTTTTACGGCACTGCAATTACAGGAACATTAACCCATAACATGCAACAGAAATGATGATGCCCTTTGGACAAGTTTAACAGATAAACTTGACATTACAATCAACAGCAACATATTCTACTGAAAAAAACAAATGCAACTTATTTCATCGTTCAGGTTAGAAAATTTATGTTTTTACTGCAATCGCAAGTAGCATTTAGAAAGTTCAGTTTTCCCTTTCTAACCTCTAAAACACAGGCTGGTTTTTTTTTTCAATGCAATCGTACACAACCGTTTTCACACTGGAAATAATCACAAGGAATCGACAGGTGGAGATTAATCGACTGATTGACTTCACTTCAATGGTTAATTTGGAGAGGGCTCCTGCAGTATTGTGGATTTCAGATGGGGAAAATCATCAGACCAGGAGTGAAGAGCCTTGGTCTTAAAGCGGGGGAGGGAACATGCAGCGGCACACGGGGCAAGTGCCTGACTTCTGAAGCCAGATGGACACACAGGGCTTGTGGAAATAGTGGTGGCACGGCAGCTCCGTTGCCACCTCCCCCTTCACATATTCACTGCAACAGATGGGGCAACACATCTCCTGCCCCACCGCGCTGTGATCTTCCGTGACCAGGATCTCGGGAAGAGCGTCGATGCTCTCCTTGCTGGCTGGTGGATTGGCCACCTCCACGTCCACCGCGAGAGACTCCAAGTGCGCCAGGGCAGTTTCCATTGCCTGGGCCAGGCGTTCTTCAAGTGCCATGTACGTGAGGAACTGAGGATCCACGTAGGAAATGGCTTCAGCCACCCCCAACCCATCCGCAAACCCATCGAAGAGGCTCCAATCCACTTCGAGGTCTTCACTGACACTGGAGTCATCTTCAAGGTTGTTGTTGCCGTCCAGCATGAAGACGCTGGGCTGCAGAAACTCCTGACCGGAATCATTATCCCCCTCACTGCTGTTCTCGTTTTCATTGTATTGGAGCCAAGGAACTTCTCCTTCTTCGGCAGTTGCCCGTTCCTCTTCCTGGAGAGATGGCCCTCGAACTTCTTCAAGTTCATTGCCGCCACTGCTGCCGGCACTGGCACCAGCACTGGGGCTGGCACTGGCACTGGCATTCACTCTGGCTTGCTCGGCTTCATGCTCTTCTTTTCCTGGCAGAGTCTCCCAGCTCTCGCCACTGGACGACAGATTTTGCTCCCGACCTCGATACTTGCGACGCAGAGCCACAGTCCACTCTTTGTCACTGTCAGAGTCTTCTTCGAAGTACCTGTAGTACTCGTCACTGTACGTCCAGAAGTCAGGGTCGCCCATGGTTCGTCGCCGTCTCGGCACCTTTTCCGGCTTCACTTGGTCACTCCTGGCTTCCCTTTTGTCTTCAGGGTACTTCGGCTCAGGGTAGCCACCTGAACTCTCGCCTCTGCCTCTTCTTGCCAGGCCATCCGAGTGGCCTTCGTCAGCGTCGGCAGTCTCCCTCCACCTGGAAGTACTGTGTGGCATATCATCGTCATCGTCAGTATCAAAAAATATTTTTGGTTTCACGCAGTTGGGACTTGCCAGATTTCTGATTTTGGGCCTCACCACTGGCTCCTCTGCACTCTCTGGGGTGTTTTCCCCACCACCACAAATACTCACAGGAGCCCTGCTGGGACACGCAGGTAAATTCTGCTCCCGCCTCTCCCTCTCCAGGCTGTTGCCGTTTGTGGCCACCTTGCCTTCAGCAGAAGATGGCTGGGGGGCCATGCTGTTTGGCTGCAGGAACTCAGCTCTGCTAGCAGAGCCCCGTGCTGTAGGGGCTGGGTCTAACTTGTCGAGCTCCTCTCTCACGTCACGGTTAAAACCAGAGAACTGTGGGGGCACCCCAGCCAGAGACCTCGGCCCCTTCTCCGGGTCATACAGCTTGTCATCTTTAAGCTTGCCAGTTTTCCCTCTCACTGGCACTCGCTCAACAGGCCCAGCCCCCTCCTCCTCACTATCATCTACCCCGAAACAGTCAACGCGTCCATAAGCCATTCCTCTTCTGCTCCCCGAAGCCCTGTGCTCTCTGGGCGGGTACCTGGAGTAGTCCTCATTATCAACACTCAGGCTGGCTCCCGAGCTCTCGCTGTCGTCCCAACTACGACGAGTGGTGGAAAATGGTGATCGGCTCCTCTTGGTGGTTTGACTGGGGGCTGACCTGTGCATCGGGACTTCGGATGACGTCTGTCTCTGGCCGGAAATCCTTTCCTGCTGGCTCGTGGATGGCCTGAAACTGACATAAGCATGCCTTCTTCCATACCTCCTGCCTGTATTGGGCTGATACCCTCCTGCTGGCTTGGGCCATACAGGCTTGCTAGATTCCTGACCCATTTGCTCTGACTTAGGAGGGTTTCCAGTACATCTGGGGCTTGAGTGGAAAGGCTCCTGCTCCCTGCGCACGCTTTGGAGATGGGAAGGTCAAATCAGTTCGGAATAAAGGAGCAGGGAGATTTATTTTCACTTCAGCAGACAGGTTACAGAAAGAATAAGGGGCCTTTAAACTTAGTTTCACTTTCTTCTATGGCCTGGAGTAGCATTCCAGTGACTGTCAGGTGTAGACCTGGAACACATTTTTAATGTTGGCAAAATAATTACAAAACTGGGTTTGTAGGAAAGCCAGACTCAGGGGAGAATCTGACGGAAGACGGGGGAGGGGTGACTGGATGCTGGGAAGATAGGTGAAGCACTGGGATTGTGCCAACATGGGAAGAGGAAAGACGGCTGTGGGTTTTTTTTTTATGGGGTATCTGCATTTTTCTGAGTCCTGTATACATACAGGAGCAATGCAAATTGGAATAGGGGTGGAAAATATAGATCACCATCACTGTGTATGCGAGAGTGTCTACTTGTCTGGCAGGAGGAGAGGGGCAGGTGGAAGGGGGACCAGGCAGGTGGAAGGGGGACCAGCACTCATGAAGTGGAGAGACTCCTGTATTTGTAGGGGGAAAGGGCAGGTGACAGTGGCACTGGGAAGAGGCGTGAGTGTCAGGCAGAATGAGACCCATTCTGGATGTGGGTATGAAAATGACGGGCATGGATGATGGGGTGGCTTCAGGGGAGAGGGGCATGCGTACGCACGATAGACAGAGAACGTGCATGTGGTTCCGATGTGTGATGGCTGGAACTCTAGGGAGGAATGCCTGTGTTTATGTGCCTGTGGCAAGCCAGGAAGGGTATAGTGGCACTGAACAGGGGGTGTCCTTGAGTTTGTGTGCGTGTGTTCATCAAAATGGGAGGCAACAATGGAGAAGGGCCAGTGTGAGCAAATGCATCGATATGGGGACAGCACTGGAGAGGGATGTGCGTATGGCAGGCGGGCAGGCGGGTGGGCACCAGCAATCAAAGAATGTCTCTACGCATGGATGTGGCGAGCAGGAAGAGGGGGATGTCCCTGGAGAAGGATTTATGTGAGTGTGTGTGCATGGCAGGGACCAGCGAAGGAGGCTGTCTAGGCACATAGGTAGCAGACAGGGAGCACCTGAGAGGGCTATGTAAAAGAGCGTGTGGGTGTGTATGCATGTAAGTGGCATAGGAAAGAGGAGCCAGCAATCTGTGTAAGTGGCAGGCAGGGGGTAAGGCGGCCCACAGGGTGTGTGTGTGTGTGTGTGTGTGTGTGTGTGTGTGTATGTTGTGTGTGTGCTCACTAGAGCAAGAAGAGGCAGAGGGAGGAGGGGGATGCTTCTGGAGGTGTGTATGTGGCAGGAGGTGAGAGGCAGGGAAAAGCACCGGAGAGTGTGAGGCTGTGTGTGTGTGTGTGTGTGTGTGTGTGTGTGTGTGTGTGTGTGAGTCTGTCTCTGTCTCTCTCAGGGGAAGGCACTGGAGAGTGTGACAGTGTGTGAGAGGGTGTGTGTGCATGTCTGTCCAAGCATGTGCGGGGGAGGGGGACACGAAGGAACCTTGAGTGTGGGGGGGGGCGGCGATAAGGCAGCTGCAACGGAAGGTTTTTGTGCATGCGTGTGAGCGCGCGCGCATGTGCGTGTATGTGTGTATGTGCGGGCATGTGCGTGTATGTGTCCCTGCGCGCGCACGCGAGACACGGGGATGGGAGGGGGTCCGCAATGTCATAATGAGGCGGGGAAACGTTTATAGGCTCAAACGGTAGATCCAAACCGATGTGGCAGGCAAGGGGGAAAAAAAAAGAAAAGGGCGTGTGGGGTTATAGTTTTTCCCTGGGAATGATTTGCTTTTCTGACAATTCTTTTCCTGGTAACAATATATTTGCCTAAAAATCTTCACCATTTACCATTCATCAAAACAACTTCAAAATGGGGAAAGAAAGGCCACGGATCGCTCCACAGAGGGGCCAAGAAGGGAGGCAGAAGGAGAGGGGAGGACAGGCGGAGAGGGCCGCGACCACCACTCCCCTCTCGAATAGCGATTCAAGCCACCCGAGCTGGGACCGAGCCACACGTAAGGGGCCGGGGAATGAAGGATGGAGCCCTAAATCGGGCCGGTGGAGGGCACAGGCCTCCCTCTGCGGTCAGGTCCCGCGTCCGCCCCACCCCTTCCCGAGGGGCGAGCCCGAAAATCTGTTCGTTAGAGCCCCCACCCCCCACTCCACATCCTCACGCCGGTGCCCGGCCACTCGCCCCACGCCCGGCCACTCGCCCCACCGCCACGTCTGGAGGGAATCGAGGAAATAAACAGCCTTTCACTCACCCAGTCGCGGCCCCCGCACGCTCTCGGAAAGAGAAGATCCCTCGGACCTCCAACCGCCACAACCGCCAGAGCCGCTGCTCCCGGGGCTCCAGCTCCTCCCCCTCCAGACAGCGGCGGGACGGGCGCGACTGCGGCGGCGGAAGTGATTGTAGCGTCGCGGCGGCCCGCCCCCTTGATGTGGCGGGGGCGGCAGCTGCTCTCGACAAATCAGGGTGGGCTCGAAAACATTATTTCATTTGAAATGATGAAATCGTCAAGGATACAGAAGAGGACAGCGAAAAATGTAACCAACAGCCAGCTTTAACAAATGTTAAACATTTAGTCATTTGCCCTTCTGTTCTGGGCTTTGGGTGGTTGTTGTTGTTTGAAATAAAATGAAATCCGCAAATTCTTTCTGATTCATTCTGATGTGAAAGTAATGATATTAATATATCCTATCTTATGTTCTATGTTATGATCTGTAGTGGAAGTATCACGGTACTTAGGGTTGCAGTCAGCTGACTTTTGTTTGACCTGGTGGTTGAAGCAAATCGAACTGTTGACAGTAGAATTTGTTGCTGTTAATCACAAAATCGAGGTTCTCTATCCAAAAGAAATGATCAATCATTGCAGCACAACATGGGTCACATTTTCGTAATTGCATTGCTCTTCAAAATATTATAGCTATGCCTTTTGGATTTATACAATTTTACTGAACTCCGAAATCTTTTTTTTAAATTGCGCTTTACATATATCTCTAATATTTGCGTCAAATGTAAAGACTGCCTACGTTCACAGCAGTAGCAAAGCTTTGTTCTTTACTGGGAATAAAATGCATAATAGAAGAGCAAGAAATTTTAGGAGTAACAACAAAATAGAAATAGGATGTATAACTTTCAAACCGTTGAAGAAATAATATAGAGAACAAAGAGAAAAAAATCTAACAAAAGGCAGAAATGGGATGGGAGGCAACAAGAAAGTATGTTTAAAAAGGGGGGAGCAGAAATAAATCCCAACATGTCAGGATGTATTATGGGTTAACATCTCCCATTAAAAATAAAAAAGTAAACTCTCATTTTAGTTTTAGCATTTAGTTTTTAGAAATCCAGTTATAATTCAAAAAGGGTCATGTACCAAAATGTTCATTGCAACTCTATTTACAATAGCCAGGACATGGAAGCAACCTAAGTGTCCATCAACAGATAAATGGATAAAGAAGATGTGGCACATATATACAATGGAATATTACTCAGCCATATAAAGGAACAAAACTGAGTTATTTGTAGTGAGGCGGACGGACCTAGAGTCTGTCATACAGAGTGAAGTACATCAGAAAGAGAAAAACAAATACCATATGCTAACACATATATATGGAATCTAAGAAAAAAAAGGTCATGAAGAACCTAGGGGCAAGACGGGAATAACACAGACCTACTAGAGCATGGACTTGAGGATATGGGGAGGGGGAAGGGTAAGCTGCGACAAAGTGAGAGAATGGCATGGACATATATACACTACCAAACGTAAAATAGATAGCTAGTGGGAAGCAGCTGCGCATAGCACAGGGCGATCAGCTCGGTGCTCTGTGACCACGCAGAGGGTTGGGATAGGGAAGGTGGGAGGGAGGGAGACGCAAGAGGGAAGAGATATGGGAACATATGTATATGTATAACTGATTCACTTTGTTATAAAGCAGAAACTAACACACCATTGTAAAGCAATTATACTCCAATAAAGATGTTAAAAAAATAGAAATCCAGTTATATGCTGTTTATATGCTTCACCTAAAGCGGAAATAGGAATAGAATATATATGCCAGTTAAATACCAGCAGAAAGGAAGGAAAGAAAGAAGAAGGAAGGGAGAGGAGGAAAGATGGAAGGAGGGGAAGGAAGGAATTTTAGAAAGAAAGAAAAAAAGGTAAGGAAAGAGACATGTAGCAACGTTAATATCAGAAAAATCAAGAACTCAAAGTAAAAAGCATTAAAGAAAACAAATCAGGTTGTTTCATTCACCGAGAAGATATAGTCACTGAAATTTATATGCCAAACAAAGTAATTTCAAAATATATGAGGCAAATATTGTTAGAATTATAGAAATCAGAAAGGCTGCAATTATAGTAGAAGACTTAACCACGCTTGTTTTGGTATAGATAGAGCAAATAGATTGCAAAATAAACAAGGATATAGAGAAATTCCACAACCCAATTAATAAGCCTCATCTAATGTATATGTATTTTTGTACTCAAGAAATAATGTATTTTTTATTTAAAATATTTCAAACATACAGAAGAGTACAGAGAATTAAACGTACTTTTGCCCACATGTACTTGTCACACAGACCAAGCACATTTTATTTTCTTCGGATCCTCAGATTCTTCTGTTTTTGAAACAAAATATTACAGTTGAAGCTCTCACTTTATCCTATTTATCTTACTTCTTTTTCCCAAAAAAGCACCATTTAGAAGTTTCTTTCTTGTGCATGTTTTTTTCTTTTTTCTACATATATATATATATATATATATATATATATATATGTAACCAATATACATTATTGTTTTATGTATTTTACATTATGTGAATGGTATAATAAATATAGCCTTTTGAAACTTAAATCTTCATTTAATATTATTTTTGTTAGTGATTTGATACATTTATATCTAGGTCATACATTTTAACTACTGAATATGATTGTATCTATTTTCCAATATGATATTACTATAATATATCATTGTACGGACTTCTGTTGCATGAATTATCCAATTTCTTTATCTCTTTGCCTGCTGATGGACTTGGGTTGTTCCCGTTTTGTGCAATTATAAGTGAAGATTTAATGAACATCCTGGGGCATGTCTCCTTGTGCCCATATTGAAAAGTTTCTCTGGGGCAGACCTTCCCAGCTGGGTAACGGGGGTTCTAATATATTGATTCCCTTAGCCCTCCAGAAAGATGGGCCTGGCTTCACGCAGCTGCTGCCCTGGGGGCTGTTCCCTTTGGCTAAGAGCAGGCTATCTGTTCACCCCAGTGAGCTGGTACACATATTAGCATTTTAAACGTATGCTATGATGTGAAAAAGATTAGAAAAAACTGCTCTAGTGTATGTATTTTGAAGTAGAATTTCTGGGTCAAAGAGTATGTAGTAGTTAACTATTGTTGTATAACAAATTGCCTCAAAACTTAGCAGTTTAAGACAACCGACATTTATTATATCACAGTTTCATAGGTCAGGAATCTATACCTGGGGTAGCTGGGGTGTCTCTGGCTCAAAGTCTCTCATGAATTTGCACTCAGGCTGTCATCCGGGGCTGCAGTCTTAGATGCAGGCAAAATTGGGGTAGGAGGTCCACATCCAAGCTCTTTTACATGGCTGTTGGTAGGCCTCAGAAGATTCACTGCCAAGCTCACTCATGTGGTTGCTCTCTGGCTTCAATTCCTTGTCATGCGGGCCTGTCCATAGGCTTCCTGAGTCTCCTCACAACCTGGCAGCTGGTGAGAGAGAGAGCCAGAGAGCACCTAAGATGGAAGACATCGTTCTTTTATGACTTAAACTCAGAAGTGACATCCCAACACTTTTGCCATATCCTATTTATCAGAAGTAAGCCATAGAATTTGTCCATCTAAGTTATCAAATTTGTAGGCATGGGAATGCTCATAACGTCTTTATTATCTTTTTAATGTCCACAGGATCAGTGGTGATGGCTCCTCCATTTCTGATATTAGTTTTGTCTACTCTCCTTTAGTCTTGGCCAGCCTAGCTAGAGATTTACCAATCTTACTGATCTTTTCAAAGAGTCAGCTTTTTGTTTCATTGATATTCTCTATTGCTCTGTTGTTTCCAATTTCATTTATTTCTGCTCTTTTATTATTTCTTTTCTTCTGCTTACTTTGGATATAATGTGCTCTTCTTTTTGTAGTTTCCTAAGGTGGAAGCTTAGATTATTGATTTTAGATCTTTTTCCTTTTCTAATATATGCATTCAATATTATAAGTTTCCCTCTAAGCACTGCTTTTAATGCATCCCACAAATTTTGATAAGTTCTGGTTTCATTTTATTTCAAAATTTTAAAAAATTTCTCTTGAGATTTCTTCTGAACCCATGTGTTGTTTAGAAGTATGTTGTTTAATCTTCAAATATTTTGAGATTCCAGCTATCTCTCTGTTATTGATTTCTAATTTAATTCTGCTGTGGTCTGAGAACACACTTTGTATGATGTCTAGACTTTTAAATTTGTTGTCTTTTAAATTTGTTAAGGTGTGTTTTATCACCCAGGATGTGGTCTATCTTCGTGAATGTTCCATGTGAGCTTGAGAAGAATGTGTATTCTGCTGTTGTCGGATGAAGTAGTCTATAAATGTCAATTAGATCCAGGTGACTGACGATGCAATTCGGTTCAACTATGTCCTTACTGATTTTCTGCCTGCTGGTTCCGTCAATTACTGATAGAGGGGCGTTGAAGTCTTCAACTATAATAGTGGGTTCATCAATTTTTCCTTGTGGTCCTACCAGTTTTTGCCTCACGTATTTTGATGCTCTGTTGTCAGGCACATACACATTAAGGATTGTTATGTCTTTTTGGCAAATTGACCCCTTTTATCATTATGTAATATCCGTATTTATACCTGATAATTTTCCATGTCCTGAGATCTGCCCTGTCCGGAATTAACATAGCTACTCCAGTGTTCTTCTTACTAACAGCATGTATATCTTTCTCTTTAATTTACATTTAATCTGTGTCTTTATGTTTAAAATAGGTTTCTTGCAGACAACATATAGTTGGGCCTTTTTAAAAAAATACATTCTGATAGTCTCTGCCTTTTAATTGGTACAGTTAGACCACTCACATTTAAAGTGATTGTTGAAATAGTTGTTTTAATATGTACCACGTTTGTAACTGTTTCCTATTCATTGCCTTTGTTCTTTGTTTCTCTCTTGTTTGTGGGGAGAGTCTTCCATTCTTTTTCTGCCTTCTCTGACTTCTAATTGAGCATTTTATATGATTCTATTTTCTCTCTTCTCTTAGAATTTCAACCATATTTCTTATGTTTACATTTCTTAATGGTTGCCCTGGAGTTTGCAGTATATGTTTACAACTGATCCAAGCCCACTTTCAAATGACACTATACTACTCCATGGGTAGTGCAGGCACCTTATAACAGAATATTTCCAATTCCTTTCTCCTGTCCCTTATAGCATTGCTATCATTCCCTTATCCATAAGCTATAATCATCTAATACATTGTTGTTATTATTTTTTGGTGAAACTGCTATTCATTGGATCAGTTAGAATAAGAATATGGAAAGATTTTATTTATAACTTCATTTATTCCTTCTCAAAAACTCCTCCCCTTTTTTTTTTTTTTTTTTTTTTGTGCGGTACGCGGGCCCCTCACTGCTGTGGCCTCTCCCGCTGCGGAGCACCGGCTCCGGACGCGCAGGCTCAGCGGCCATGGCTCACGGGCCCAGCCGCTCCACGGCATGTGGGATCTTCCCGGACCGGGGCACGAACCCGTGTCCCCTGCATCGGCAGGCGGACTCTCAACCACTGTGCCACCAGGGAAGTCCCTCCTCCCTTTTATTTTTTTAATGCAAATCCAAGTTTCTGACCCATATCAATTTTCTTCTTTCTGAAGAACTTCTAACATTTCTTCAAGGCAGATCTCAGAAGTGACATCCAACACTTGTTTACCAAATTTTATTTATTAAAAATGTATTACTAAGTCTGGCCCACACTCAAGGGGAAGGGATTACATAAGGCCAGGAGTTCCAGGAGGTAGGGGTCATTGGGGCAGAAGGGGGCAGGAGCATTTCAACTTCAGTAGATATTGCCAATCTGTTTTCCAAAGTGGATTTTACCAATTATTGTTCCACCTGCAGTTTATTCACATCAGTGTTTCCCCACATCCCACCATTCTTGATACCTTCATAATTTAAAATTGTTGTCAAGCTGAGTATGGAACACTGTTGTTTGACTTTGCTTTTTCCTAAATTAGTAGAGAGGTTAAACATCTTTTCACATTTGTTAGCCACTTAGATTTCTTCCCCTCTGAATTGTTTGTTCATATATTTTGTCCATTTTTCTATTGGGGTTGTTTGTCTTGTTATTATTGATTTCTAGGAATTCTATTTATGTTCTGCATACCAGATGTTAGTTATATTTGTACAGTTGCAAATATCTTCTAGCTGGTGTTTTCTTTAAATGTAAATATGAAATTATAAAAGTACTTAAACGATGGGGGAATGTTTTTTATAAGCCTGAAGTGGAGAAGACCTCTATAAGTTGACAAAATGTACAGGAGCAAAAAAGGGAAAGTTTCAACTTCACAAAAACAAAATGTTCTGGCAGGCAAAAAAAAAAGTCTATAAATCAACAATTCTAAGGAAATTTTAAAATAAATGAAAGCCTGGGGGAAATATTTTCTGCGAATTTCACAAAGGGCTCATTTCCCAAATACATGAAGAGCTCCTATAAATCAATAAATGACCCACAAACCAATGTTAAAATGAGCAAAGGATACAAATAGACATTTTATTGGAAAGGAAATACAAATGCCATTGAAACACACAAGAAGATGTTCATTCATAAAAATAAAATGTGATACCATTTCACCTGTGAGACTGACCAGTATGAAAAAGCTTGTAAACACTGTGTGGTGGAGGGTGTGGAGCTTCAGGAACCTTCAAACATTTCTGGGGTGTGGGTAAGTAAACTGGTGGAGTCTCTTAGTTGGCAAGTTGACAGTATCTATCAAAATTACTAATGCATATAGTTTTTGACCCAGAAAGCCTACTTCTAGGAATTCACTTACAAATATGCTTGCACATGATTTGAAATGAAATATGTGCAATTCTATTCATTGCAGCATTGTTTTTAACAGTAAAAGAACAGAAAGAACCTAAATCTTTATCAAAAGAGAAATGAATAATTATTACGGTAGAATACTTACTATAGAGCAACTAAGATGCAGAATCTAAATCTACATGTATCACAATGGATACATCTGATAATATTGAATGAGAAAAAAGATGTCAGAAGATATTCACAGCATAATAGCATTTATATATACTTTTCCAACACATAGAGGGCATGTAGTTTAAGGATTGCTCCATCTTCCAGAGAATCGTTCATTTGATCACTAAGAAATGACTCTCCTTGATTCTAATAATGCTTTTGGTGTTAAAGTCAATCTTGTCAGTGATCCTGTTACCCAATTTTCTTTTGAAAAGAATTTTTTTCTGGTATATTTTTATTCATCTCTTCTTTAAAATCTTTTAAGGTAACATCTTTATAATTATACACAAATAGGTATATAATTTTAGATACACTCATAAAGAATCCTATGTGCATATTTTGTAAAATTATAGTCTTTTCTTCTTTCTAGTTTTACTTATCTCCCTTCTCTGTCTATATCACTGCTCCCCATAACCTATATCAATAACCTAGTATTCATTATTTCGCTTTTTTCATACTTGTATAATCATATACAGATATATGTATACTTATGTATACATATATATATATATATATATACATGTGCAATACATGTGTGGGTTTTTATTTGCCCTTTTTTATTAAAATGAGATCATATATATATATCATCACTTTTTTTTAATAGATCTTTATTGGAGTATAATTGCTTCACAATACTGTGTTAGTTTCTTTTGCACAACAAAGCAAATCAGTTATACGCATACACGCATGTCCCTATCCCCTCCCTCTTTTTTTTTCTTTTTAAACCAGAACATTTATTGCATGACTAATAATTGAAATTCTTAAGATGAACTGGATGCTGCAACAGCTGCCCTCTTGGGTTTAGGTGTTGTTCCTTCACGGAATCCATGCCTGATTCTGCTGTATACAATTTTTAGGTGCCTCATTCGACCAGTCCCGGTGGTATTTCGTCTTTTAGCTTTAGCACTCCAGTTATACTTCCTCTTCCGCTTGGCAGCGTAGCTACATTTACCACAGGTTGACTTCTGAAGGTGGTAGGCCTTAGAGCCACAGCGGCGGCACAACGTGTGCGTCTTATTCCGACGCTTTCCAAACGAGGACGTTCCCTTCATCATCTCGCTTCTGCCGCCGAGACCCTCCCCTCCCTCTTGAGCCTCCCTCCCACCCTCCCTATCCCACCCCTCTAGGTGGTCACAAAGCACCGAGCCGATCTCCCTGTGCTATGCGGCTGCTTCCCACCAGCCAACTATTTTACATTCAGTAGTGTATATATGTCCATGCTACTCTCACTTCACCCCAGCTTCGCCCTCCCACCCCGTGTCCTCAAGTCCATTCTCTATGTCTACCTCTTTATTCCTGCCCTGCAGCTAGGTTCATCAGTTTTTTGGGGGGTTTCTTTGGGGTTTTTTTGGTTTCCATATATATGCGTTAGCATACGGTTTTTGTTTTTCTCTTTATGACTTACTTCACTCTGTAGGACAGACTCTAGGTCCATCCACCTCACTACAAGTAACTCAATTTCGTTTCTTTTTATGGCTGAGTAATATTCCATTGTATATGTATGCCACATCTTCTTTATTCATTCATCTGTCGATGGACACTTAGGTTGGTTCCACGTCCTAGCTACTGTAAATAGTACTTGCAGTGAACATTGTGGTACATGTCTCTTTTTGAATTATGGTTTCCTCAGGGTATGTGCCCAGTAGTGGGATTGCTGGGTCATATGTTAGTTCTGTCTTTAGTCTTTTAAGGAACCTCCATACTGCTCTCCATAGTGGCTGTATCAATTTACATTCCCACCGATGGTGCAGGAGGGTTCCCTTTTCATCACACCCTTTCCAGCATTTATAGTTTCTAGATTTTTTGATAATGGCCATTCTGACTGGTGTGAGGTGATACCTTATTGTAGTTTGGATTTGCATTTCTCTAACGATTAGTGATGTTGAGCATCTTTTCATGTGCCTCTTGACCATCTGTATGTCTTCTTTGGTGAAATGTCTATTTAGGTCTTCTGCCCATTTTTTAACTGGATTGTTTGGTTTTTTTTGATATTGAGCTCCATGAGCTCTTTGTATATTTTGGAGATTAATCCTTTGTTGTTTCATTGGCAAATATTTTCTCCAGTTCTGAGGGTTGTCTTTTTGTCTTGTTTATGGTTTCCTTTGCTGCGCAAAAGGTTTTAAGTTTAATTAAGTCCCATTTATTTATTTTTTGTTTTTATTTCCGTTACTCTAGGAGGTGGGTCAAAAACGATCTTGCTGTGGTTTATGTCAAAGAGTGTTTTTCCTATGTTTTCCTCTAAGAGTTTTATAGTGTCTGCTCTTACATTTAGGTCTCTAATCCATTCGGAGTTTATTTTTGTGTATGGTGTTAGGGAGCGTTCTAATTTCATTCTATCACTTCTTGCTGTTCTCACCCAATAACACTCCCTGAAATTGATTGGTATGACTCTAATTACTAACCTTCAATGGCTGCCTAACGTTTCATGATGTGGATATACCATAATCTATTCGGCCATCAACCTACTGATAAATAATTACGATTTTCAAGTTTTTTAAATGCTACGATCAATGCTTCAACACACGTCTCTGTACGTATAGGTCCTTAGGTGCCAGGGCTTTCATTTCCATGGAATGGTGTCCCAGAAGTAGAATGGCTAGGTCAAATGATATATGTTTTTTAATTTTAGTGGATGGTACCGGATTGTTTTCCCCGAAGACTAGAACTCTTCCTGTTTCCACCAGCAAGGTGTGGCCTACAGCATGGCTCACTTGACTGATCCTGGAGCAGAGATTCCTGACCCATGCTGGGCCAATTGGACTTTTCTCCTGTGGATGTGAAACTCAAAAGAGACACGCAGAGACTGGGGAGATTGGAGTGGAGTCGTGTTCACATCAATCAACTCTGAAAACCAGCCCAATATCTTTGACAGTCTTACTTTTTGCCCAAGTTAGCCAGAGTTGAGTTCTGTTGCTTACAACCAAAAGAAACATAAATCCCTAAACCTGGTCACAAACTCAGCCTCGAGCCCAGATACAGATTCAGTTCTGATCCTGGCCACAGACTCAGTCCTCGCCCTAGTCAGAGACTGAAGCCCATTCCTGGCCCCAGACTTCCCTGACCCCTGCTCGGCATCTCTCTGAGGGGTGCTCCTGGTTGCAAGGGGGGCAGGTGAGCTAGTGGGTACATTTCATCCAGAGCCTGGAACCCAAAAGTAAAGGCCTCTTTGTGGCAACTAATGCTGATCACTTTGGAGACAGAGGGGAATTTCTTGTGAGGAATAACTGGTAAAATCTAAGTCAGAGATGTTTTGGGGGCCTCTGGGTTGCGGGGAATAAGGGATCAAAAGGGAACCCAGTGGGAGGTGGGATCAGGGGTTTGGTTTGTGGAGGTAGAGAATGAGGGCAGTGAACTCTGGACCTAGCTCAAGGAAGTGGGGACAGAGCAGGGATGTGGGGAGGGCCAGCCATCAGGAGCTGGATGTGGCTGGACTGAGTTGCCTGCTAGAGCCTGGGGGGTCCCAAGGTCCTGTGCCCCGGGATGAGCGAAGAGGAGTTGCCATCGAGAGATGTCGAAGCAGCCTGTAGCCCAGCGGCCTCCTCCTTTGTCTCTCCCAACCACCTGGCACCGCCTGGACCGGAGGCTGGGACCCCATGCTGCCTGGCCCTCTCCCGGCTGTCCTGACTTTCCACAGGCTCCAAAGCCACCTGCCTCCTCCTCTTTCCCTCCAGTTGCCCCCGCCCTTCATCTTTTCCCCTGGCTCAGCTTCCCTTCGCGTGCCGCCTGCTGAGTTTCAGGGATTAGGGCTGTCTACCGTGGGACACAGCTCCCTTCTCTTCTCCCCAGAGCCGGGAAGCTCTTGCCAAGATCTGGTCCCAGCCTTACCCCCAAGGATCTCTGGCAGGAATCAGGCAGAGCTTACTGGGAGTGGGGCTGGAGGGGCAAGCCCAGAGTGTGGGGAGGGGACTAACATTTGTCAAATACCTATCATAAGCCAGATACTTTACTTCTACTCTCTCAGTGTGTCTTCAGAGCAAGCTGGTGAGGTAGCAATTCTTATGTTTAGATGGAGAAGCTGAGGCTCAGCGATTGTAAGGGCTTTGTCTAAGGCTAGAGGTGGCCAAGCCAGAATTTAGAACTGGGACTGTCGACTCCAAAGCCAGCTACTTCCAGGCCTAAGGTGAGAGGAATGAGGGGGCCTCGGTTCCTAACTAAAAGGGAGGCCCAGGTAAGGAGTTCCATGGTGGAGGCCTAGAGCCGCTTACTGGATCCATGGCTGGGCTCCTGGCCCTGAGCTGCAGGGAGTGAGTGGAGAGGGCTCACTGGGCTGGGATGCTGGCTAAGCTACAGAGGCAGAGAACACGTTCCCCTCACGCCTCACCTACAGCCTCAACTCAGGCAGCACTGGGCCACTGTCTTTCCATAGGGTTTCCCCTCAACCCTGAGCGCCTCTGTGCTTCTATCCACAAGGAGAGAAGGGAGCAGCTGGTGATGGTGGGAGTTGGCCAGGGTGGGGGAGGGCTGGAGAGAGGGCTGGGCAGAGTCAACAGGCCAGAACACAGTCAGTTCAGGCAAGAACTCGGAACTTCCCCTCCTCTGACCTCACTGTTCCCACTTCAGCAATGGAGAGATTGTATTAGATGATGGCTGAAGCCTATGGCAACTCTGCCAGTGTGCGTGTGGTGGGGAAGTGCTGGGGCCATGTCAGCGGGGAGAGCTTTGCCCACAGAACATGACTGGGGGAGTGGCAAGGGCAGGAGACAGGGTGAGCCTGGAAGACGTACCAATGGCTGGCATGGGAAGAGCTTCTTTGGGCCCCGCCTGCGATCCTAGCCCTGCCCCTGGCTGCTCCCTTCACAGTAGAAGGGTGGAGGATAAGCAAATGGGGGCCAAGTTTATGGAAAACGTGCCTCTTTGAAAAGAACACTAGGGGAAGTGCAGAAACAAGGCTGTAAACATTGCTGGTTGCCCTGAGAGGGAGAGAAAATGGCACCTCCGAAAAACAAGTGAGAAAGGCCACCTTCGAGTTTCCACAGAGGCACGAGGCACCGGCTGGCCTCTTAAACTGGGCTCTAGTTCCAGGCCTGATAACCCTGCTTGCCATGCGACCCTGAACAAGTCTTCTTCCTCTCTGAGCCTCAGTGTTCCCATCTGCATGATGAGAGTTTGGACCTAAATGCTCTCCAAGGGCTCTGACAGCTCTCATATTCTGGAATCTTCTACAGGTCGGCTCTGAGTAAAGCCCCGTGAACTCAGCCCTGCCTCAGGCACTGACGGGTGAGTTGATCAGCTGTGGGAGTCAGAGTGACATTGAGACTTGGGGGTCATCCTAGGATCCAATGTGAACTCCTCACCATGGCCTACAGGCTTGGCTTCCTTGGTGTCTTGTCTATCTTTCCAGCCTCCCCTCCTCCTGCCTCTGTTGTGTCTCCCCACTCCACTTTCCACTAACCCCCTTTCCTGGCCTAGAACATACCAGACTCCCTGTTGCTTCAGCACCTGCACACTTGTTATTCACCACACTCGGAATGCAGTTTCCTACCTCTTTGCTGACTAACTCTTCCTTCTGACTTGAGCTGAAATGCCACCTCTTCCAGGAAGCCTTTCCTCCTGGCCCCCTATCATGGGCCAGTTCCTACTCTGAACCACCCTTGTAGCATCGCATTACCCATCACAATAGTAATTATTTGTGCCACCTTTTTTTTTTTTTTTTATAGCTGTCTCTCCTCTCAAATTCCTGTGAGCTCTGTGAGGGCAGAGGCTTTGTTTATCTTGTTCACAGCTCTACTTCTGGTGTCTAGTAGCCCAGAAACTTTCAACCCACAAATATTTCTTGGAAAAAATTTCCCAGCAGCTACCTTGTGTTGTAGACCTACTGGGGGGCAGGCACAGATATACAGGGTCTTATGTGGCCTTGGTATCACGCTCCCCCTTCTCATTTCTTAAGTGAAGTGATGGAGGCGCGGAGAAGTAACAGATTTTGTCATGCCCGATTTTGTCATGCCCGATTTTGTCCTGGACTAGGTGCTGGGCCATGCAGACTTGGGCCTGGCAAGCAGATCTGCCTGCTTCATGCCTCCTTTTTTGCCTGCCACCACTCTTCGGAGAGGAGCAGCAGCTGTGGCCTCTCCTCGCGTTCCCATAGCAACCAGTGCTTACCTCCCGCTCACACTGGTTCCTAATTGCCTGATTACGCATCTTCTCCCCCGCCAGCTCTGGAGCTTCTTGAGAGCAGGGTCCATGGCGGGCTTTGCCCTCCATTGCGTGCTCTGGGCTCAGTGAGTATTAGTCAAATGAACAAAAATGAATGCATGACTATCCATGCCCATGGGTTTTTAAAAGCTTTCATCACAAACAAGGTACCTGGCAGCCTGTAGTGGCTGGAGGGAGGGGCACTGGAGGACTTCTCAGCTCACCTCTGCTGAACAGAGTGCCTGGCTGGCCCCCCTTCTCCTCTCTTCCCTGCTGCTTGGGGAAGCTCTTTAGAAAACAGGCCAGGCAGCCTGCATGGTTGCGAGTGGGAGGGGGATGCTGGAGCCGGTGCAACACCCTCCCCTAACAATCCCCCATGCATACACACACACGCGCACACACGTGCTCCCCTGCCACCTCCTTCTGAGGGAAGCCATCACAAATGCCCAGCTTCTGCTGTGAGAATTACCAACAACAATTGAGTTTCATATTCACTTCTAATGCTCAGTTCACGATCTCGCCAGTCAGCCTCTTCCTCTCTCCCTTCCTACTGCAACCATCTAACTCCGCTCGCCATCATGTCCTACCTAAGCTGCTCCAACAACAACCTCCCCGCCTCTGCCCTGTTTCCCTTCCTCCTCCCTCCCCATCCTCCATGGCACAGACAGAATGAGCGTCCCGAACAGAAATCAGCCCATGTTATTACCAGCCAGCCTCACAAGGGAGTCATCATTTTTGCGGCAGGACAAGAGTCTGTCAAAGACACTGAGGCCACCAGATGGGGGGAAGGCAGAGCTACCAGTCCATTAGTTTAGTCCTTAAATGTTTGACTCCAAACCAGGCACTGAGCTAGAGTCCTGAGCTCACAAGAATGGAACCAAAATGAGTTCCTACACTAGTGGAAGGGATGGAAAAAACACCCTGGTATGAGCTGCACTTTGCACAGGATGCTATGGGAACATACAGAAAAGTATGCTTGTGCTGGAACAGGGAATGCTTCACGGAGGAAGGGACATTTGATCTGGGCTTCCATCAGAAATTTTGGTTGTGAACAACAGAAATCATCTCTGACTAACTGAAGAGAAAAGGGAATTTGTGGGGTTGGGGGGTAATCTATAGGGAGCTTACAACATCAAGGGAAAGGCTGGAGAACCAGATTTGGAAATAGATGTAAGCAAAGGCAGCACTGGGGGAGGGGTTGGGAAGGTGTGGGAAGCAGAAATGGTTTGATCCGGATGCTGCTGCTGAAGTGGATGAGGGCTGTTTCCTCTATTCTCATACTGCTGGCTCCAGATTCAAAGTCCAAAGAGAGGGTCCAGTGACGAAGCTTAGTCCTATGCCTGCCTGTGGCTAGCCTGGGCTGGGGATAGGAAGACTATGTGCCTTTGGCTTCCATGGCAGGCGGCAGGCGCCTGGATTTGCTGTTTCACCAACCTTACCCCAAATGAGGCAGAGACAATTCACTTAAAGCAAACAGGGGTCTAAGGAAGGGAGAGGAATGGATGCTGCGGAGCCACAAACCAACGAATGGCCACTTCCTCGCTGATGACAGGAAAAGAAGAGGAGAAGGGACCAGGCAGAGACAACCAAATGGGCAAAGAGCCAAACCCTGCTGGGCTTGAGGCAGGTGGGCAGCATCATATGACTGGAGTGTCGGGGGAAAGGCGAAGCCCCCCAGTCGATGAGACAGGAGTGGGGAGAAAAGAGACCACAGCCTGCCCCATGGAGTGGGCCATAGGCAGCCAGCCTCCGGAGGAGAGGGGAGGAACTGACCAGATGGCATTTTAGGACTTTCACTCTGGAGGTGTCAAGAATGGATCAGAGGGACTTCTCTGGTGGTCCAGTGGTTAAGAATCCGCCTTCCAATGCAGGGGACTTGGGTTCAATCCCTGGTCGGGGAACTAAGATCCCACATGCCACGGGGCAACTAAGCCCGTGCAACTACTGAGCCCTCACACTCAGAAGCCCACGTGCCACAAATAGAAAGAAGCCCGTGTGCCACAACAAAGAGCGTGCGTGCCGCAACTAAGACCCGACGCAGCCCAATAAATACATAAATATTTTTTAAAAATCTAAAATTAAGAAGAAAGAATGGATCAGCGATGGCAAAACTGGAGCTAGGGAGACCAGCCAGGAACTCTTCCAGGCAAGAGATGGTGAGGCCTGAATTCTAGCATTGGTCACGGACAGAGAGGAGATGACAGATTCAAGAGCAATTCAGGACCTAGGATCTACTGAACTGTGAGGGGTGGGGGTGGGTAAGGAGTAGGAAGTGATTGTGAAGGGGCTGAAGAAGGAGGAAGAAGCTTGAGAGAAAGATTTGCACCTTCCTCACGGGCTTCAAGATGCCCAGCTAACTCTCCCAACACCCATTCATTCAGTAATGTCAGCCTAGCCTGATTCATATGTGCCAGGCACTGTGTTATAGGAGAGAGAGAGGGAGAGAAAGAGAGAGAAGGAGAGAGAGAGAAATACAGACCCAGACCCTTAAATGGCCCCTCTCATACTCTGCTGCTGGTGGGAGTATAAACTGATAGGTTGATATAATTGCCGTGGAGAACAACCTGGAAATATATTCCACTCTTTTAAATATGCATATCTTGGCACGTTGACTTCCAGAAATTTATCCTAAAGACATAACAAGCGTGTACAGATAGACATATGTGCAAGGTTGTCACAGCATTGTTTTTAAGAGTAAAACAGCTGTAAACAACCTCAATGCCCATCAGTAGGAAACTGGTTAAGGAAATCATGATGCTCCCTTACAGGGGCTTACTCTGCAACCATTTAGGAGGGACAAGAGAGCACACACACACACACCCCCACCGTCACCTGTGGCGGCCTTGCTTCCGGGCCTGACAGGCCCAGAGGAGGAGAGGTGAGAAGCTTCAACTTTTAGTGAAGTTTGGGGTTTCATCTGTCACACTGAACTGGATATGTTAATTCCTGAGAGTAATTGGAGGAGTTTTTGTTTTTTTTTTTTTTTAATTCTCTGAAAATGACTGAAAAATGTATGGATCTTTAGGAGATTTCACCTAAGAAGCAGAGGAGAAATGGGTCACAGAGAGAGTTGAGGGAGAAAATGAAGTTGTTTTCTGCTTGTTCAGTTCAAGCTGTGTGCTAAAAGTTACAGTAACAACAATTTATCTCTGGGGAGTTAGGATAAAGGGAGGAGGCATGGCTTTTACTTAATACTTTAAACACTTGGGCATTGTTGGAATGGTTTACAATGTGCACAAATTACAGAAGTCAAAAGTCAGTAGAACCGATGAAGGTACTTGAATTTGTGGAGGGCAGGTGGGGGAGATGCTGACAAGTTGCTTGTTCCCAGAGCTCCAGAAGCAGAGAGTCGGTACCTCAGCACTATGGCACGCTGGGCCCCATACTCCTTTGCGCCCCGAAGGACATTTAGCAGCTTCCGGGACCTCTGCTCACTGTCAGTAGCAGCCTTCCACCCCAAGTTGTGACAACCAGAATGTCTCCAGATGTTGTCAAATGGCCCCCTGGATGAGAACCACTGCTCTAGAGGGATCTTCAGAATACACAGGTGTCTTCTGAGCCTCTGGGCCTGGTTGCTTCACTAATCCCATCTCTCAAATGGCTCTCTGCCAGCCCCTCCCCATGGCTCCATTTGCCTGGGAGTCAGGAGAGGCGGCTTGATTTTGGTTCTGCCACTTACTAGCTGTGTGACCATGAGCTTTCCTGAGCCTCACTTTGCTCAACTCTAAAATGGGATTCATAGTAATAACATGGCAGCCAGGACCGCTGTGAAGGCGAAACGTCTGGAAAGTAGCAAGTGCAGGTCTGGGGCTTGGAAGGCACTCAGCTGATATCAGAACCCAGCGGCCCACTGGGAGGGGGTGATATGGCTCCCCTTTGGGCCAAAGGCTGAAGCCAGATGGGCTCCTGAGTCTTCCCTCCCTGGCTACTCACCTCTTATTAAAATAGAGTAACTTTCTTTTATGTAGACCAAACTTCTGTTTGTACTTTGGGTCTCCTGTCATTCTGCCTCTTCTGGAAAATCTGACCCCACCGGTGATCCTTCTTCAGGACAGCCAGGCTCTCCCTTTCAACTGGATCTTTCCCAGTTGCTTTGAAAGGGCTCAGGCCTCCTTCACTGAAATAAACCACTCACCCTGACCTTACTTCTTTCTCCAGCTACTGCCCTGCCTCTCCCTCTTTTCTCTCACTCCTTGAAGGTACTTCACACTCAGCCGGTTCCAAACTGATCACACCATCTTCCTCCCCAAACCTGCTGTCTCCCGTCCCTTCTCATACATAGCAAAGGGCACCCCTTACATCTTGGGCACAGACCTTAGCCTGGGAGCCACTGTTAACCTCTCCCACATTACCAACCCCATAGCCAACCGTGATCATCTTACTTCCTAAGTCACTTTGGCTTGGAAAATTATTTCTAAATAGGTAGTACATTCAAAAATCAAAATAAACAGAAGAAGGGATGGTGTGAGGAGTCTCACTCCACTTCCATCAACCTGAAGCCCCCCACCCGCCCAGACACACAGAGATGAGCCACTTTTATTATCGGAGGGTAGCCTTCCCGTGCATCTTTATGGAAAAGTGAACATAATGTGTATTTTCTCCCTTTCTTCCACAAATATACATTGTTCTGTACCTGGCATTTTTCACTTAACAGCGTATCTTGTCAATCTTTCCCTTCAATGCTTGGAAACCTTGTTTACTCTGTTTATCCATGCTATTCTCTGGATCTGCCGTCGTTTATTTAAGCACCAGTTATATGTAATCTTTTGCTGTTGTAAACAATACCTAAACATATTTTTTAATCCACCCACTTGTTTCAGTCTCCTTTGTCTCCACTGTAAGAAAGCTACCACCACCTTTCACTCGAGTTGGCCAAATAGTTTCCTAAATGCTCGACCCAGCTCATCTCTTGCCCTCTCTTCTCACAGCAGCCAGAGTGCATTTCCAAATCATGACTTTGGTCACGTCATTCCCCCGCTTAAACCCCTTCTGTGGCCTTCCCGTGCTTTTAGGGTAAAGACAAACCCCGCACAATGGCATGGAGCCTTAGCTAGCCTCCTGTGCCCACTGTCCATCCTCACCTTGACCCACTCCACCTTCCCCTTCTCCACTCTGCCCTGCTGGCCGCCTTCAGAGCTCTTTTTTGCATATGTTGTTCCCTCTACGTCAAGTACTCTCCTCTCCTCTGTTCACCTCATTGTCCTTCAGATCTCAACTTACCCGCCTGCTCTTCAGGGAAGTCTGCCCTGACCTCCCTGCAAGTCAGAGCCCAGGATTATAGGTTCTCACCTAGTACCTTATGCCTCTCCTGCATCACCCTTGTCCCAGCTGTGGTTTCACGTTTATCTGTCTGATTCTTTGATCCATGTCTGACTCCTATTACCCCTTCATGAGATCCATGAAGGCAGGGGCCTTACCTGTCTTTGCTTATCATGAAGCCCCTGCATCTAGGAAAATTGTTGACTGAATTAATGAAAGCATGAGGCATATAGGGGACCAAGCAGAGGACCTGACATGTAGTAGGTGATGAATAAAAGTCACTCTCCTGGGCTTCCCTGGTGGCGCAGGGGTTAAGAATCCACCTGCCAATGCAGGGGACGTGGGTTCGAGCCCTGGTCCGGGAACATCCCACATGACACGGAGCAACTAAGCCCGTTCGCCACAACTACTGAGCCTGTGCTCTAGAGCCTGCGTGCCACAACTACGGAGCCCGTGTGCCACAACTACTGAAGCCCACGTGCCTAGAGCCTGTGCTCCACAACAAGAGAAGCCACTGCAATGAGAAGCCTGTGCACCACAACGAAGAGTAGCCCCCACTCGCCGCAACCAGAAAAAACCCGCGCAGAGCAACAAAGACCCAACACAGCCAAAAAAACAAACAAACAAACAAAAAACAACAGTCACTCTCCTTGCCGTCACTCTCTCCTCTGTGCTCTGGAGCCCGTGACAGGTCACCTTCTATACTCCCTACTCAACAACGCTCTGGCCTTTACCCTGGCCTCCCTCTCCTTCATGGGTCTCATCTGATGGTTGATCATTCCTTCCTCTTGGAAATCCACTCTCTTGTCTCCACTTGATGCCCCAGGAGCTCCCTCCGCCTGACTGCATCCTCCCCAGCATCTCTTCCTCTGACCACTTCTGAGATGTTGGACTTCCTCAGGTTCCATCCCAAGCCCCTTTGCTTCTCACCCTATACACACCCTCTCTCTCTTCAGCCATCTCATCCATGCTCGTAGCTTCCATCACCATGAAAATGCAAACAGTGCGTTTCCTGCCCCGGTCTCTGTGATGTGCCTCGGGCCCCTGTATTAATGCCACCTCTGCCTCAAGAATGTAAGTGGAGGCAAAGAGTAGAGACTGTATCTGTACTTGCTTACAATTGTCTCCCCAGCCCCTAAAGCACATAGTAGTCACCTAATTAAGTGCATGAATGGAGGGGCCCCATGCTAAAATGGAGAGCTGCCTCCTCCAGATGGGGTCTCTTTCTAGGCAGAGAGAGGGGCTGTGTGCCAGGTGCCAGGTCCTGGCCTTACCTGTGCTGGACTCTAGCAGATACCTCATACTCAGAATAAGGAGGGAGGATGGAATTCCAGGCAGGATTTACACCCAGAAGCCAGTGGTCCACGGACCAGCCAACTGTCCTAGGGGGTTGGTTCACCCCATCTGCAAACCACAGCCTTTGATCAGAGAGGGCAGCTCATGAGAACACGTGCCAGTACCATATCCAGCCGTGTCACCCTGAAGGGGAGCGCGCAGCCGGCCATGGCTGGTGGCAAAACTATCAGAGGGGATGGAGGCACAGACTGAGGCCCCGTGAGCCAGGACAGGGAGCTGAGGCTGAATACTCTCACCACGTGGAGGGAGACCAGGCCACCCTGCTCCCAAGCCCAGGGCCTTCCTGACAAAGGTCTGAGAGGGGGAGGCCAGGTTGAGGGGCAGAGGAATTCTGCTTGCAGCCCTGACACTGCTTGTGGTGCAGCCTCCTACAGAAGGCAGGTTTGAGTGAAGTCCAGGCCCCTGCTCTGTGTGCCATGAAAAGTGGCACAAAGCACAGAATGTTGTAAGTCAGAGCTGAGCAGGTCGTTTGAGACCAACTAGTTCCACCCACCTTGTGCTTCTAATGGGAAAACTGCGGTTCAGATTAAGGCAGAGACTGTCCTGTAGTTATTAACTGGCAGGCTGAACTATCTGGCTTATCTCTTGGCCAGTTGCCTTGGGCCTACTTGGCCCCGCAGAGTTGACAGTCTCTTCCTGCTTACATTCTAGCGGGGAGAGGCAGTCCACAATTTTTTTTGAATTAAGTAAAGTATGAGGCATGAAAGATGGTGATAAGTGTTCTGGAGAAAGAGAAAGCAGTGAAGGGGGATTGGGAGTGCTGGGGGTTTAGGATTTTAGATGGAGTGGTCAGGGAAGGGCTCCTTGCAAAGAAGGCATTTGAGGTAAATCTGAAGGAGACGAGTATGTGAGCCAGGCTCTCTACACTATGCTGTGGGGATGCCTGGAAGGGGGTCTTGACCTCAGACTGGTTTCCCCCAGGACCACAGTGGAAGGGCTTCCTGGGAGGTTGCCACATGGATTTTGGCCTGGTCACAGGGTCAGGAATAGACATATCTTCCAAAACTGCACCTGGACACAAAACCAAAGGCCCTTGACACCCTAGGTCAGGTAATGATAATAATAACAAGAGTAGATACACACTACTATATATAAAAGAGGTAAGCAAGGACCTACTGTATAGCACAGGCACAGGGAGCTATACTCAATATTCTGTGATAACCTGTATGGGAAAAGAATCTGAAAAAGAAAAAAAAAATATATATATATATATAAATGAATTACTTTGTTGTTCCCTGAAACATTGTAAATCAACTATACTTCAGTAAAAAAATAAACTTTTAAAAATAACAACAACAGCAATAATAACAATAATAATAATGATACTACTGAACTTGCACTGAGCACCTGCCGTGTGCCAGGCACTGTTTCATGCCTGCTATGTGTGTTATTTCATCCTCGTAATGACCCTATGAGGTAGGTGCTATTTTTATGCCCATTTGATAGATGAGAAAACGGAGGCTTAGAGCAGTTACAGAACTTGCCCAAAGTCAAAAAGTTAATGAGCAGCAGAGTCAGGCTTGGATCCTAGGTCACTGGCTTTATACACAGCAGCAGGTTTTAGCTGTCTGGGTTGAGGTTGTCTGGAGGCAGAAGACAGGTTCCACTATCTCTTGGGCTCTCTGCTGTGGTCCCAGGGCTGGACAGCTCAGAGGGAGTTGAAAATCCATGTCTAACGTGGCAGCTGACCTGGGTGTAGGACTGCACTGGGGGCCTCCACAGGGAAGGTGGACTTCTCCTCTACTGAAACATGAGCTCCGTGAGCGCAGAGTCCTTGTCTGTTTGGCCCACTGTTCCATCACCAGTGCCTAAAACAGTGCCTGGCACATAGTAGGTGATCAATCAATACTGGAATCAATGAGCAAATAACAGAATGAATGAACATTCCATTCTCACTTACCAAAGGCTGGCCCAGACATAGAAACCGCCATCTTTCCAAACAACCAGGCATTCTGGATTTCTGCCTCCTTGAGAATGTGAGGCGAGAAAAGGCATGGAGGAACGAGGAGCAAGGGAGACTCGGCTGGGGCAGAGCCCAGAGCTAAGGACTGGGAAGGTGATGGGAAGGGGTGCAGAGAGGCCCCCCTATGTGAGCACTGGGCTGTCTGCTTTACATACACCACAGCTTCAGGAGGCAGGGTCTGCTGTGACGCCTAACAGAAAGACGAGGAAACTGAGGTGCAGAGAGGTAAATAGCTTGCCCTAGATGACAGGGGCGTCGTAGAGCGGAGCTGGGATCGGCAAGACAGGCTGCTTGCTTGCTGCAGTCCCTGGCTGTGGTACAATCAGAAGCTCCCCCTCTTTGCTGTCTGCCCTCACCCACCCCAACCTCTTGAGCTCCTCTGCTCGCAGCCGTCCCCAACCTCCGCCTGGGAGCCGGCCCTGCCTCTTCAGTCTCCCTGAGGAATAGGGACTCCAACACAGCAGGACCTCTCTCCCATCACCCACCTCCAAATTCAGGGCCAGGCCAGGCCCTGCATGGAAAAACAGGCTGGGCGTTAGATAGAGTCAGGTTCAAGTCCTGGTTCCTCCACTTAGTACTCGGAGAGGCAGATCTTCTACCTCTCAGACCCTTAGTTTCCTCCTCTGTAAATGGGGGAAACTGTCACCCATCCCATAAGGCTGTTGTGAGGATTAACTGAAATCACTCAGGGGAAGAAGGTGGATTCCAGGCAAGCTAGGAACCGGGAGAGGTTGTCATAATAATCTACCACATTACAGGTTACACAGCACATTTCCATTCATTTTTAGGGTCCACTTTATTCTGCACAACCATCCCATTGGGATGGTATTATACCTGTTTCACAAATGAGAAAATAATTGGCCCAAAGGCATGCCATCTGGAAGCTGCAATGCAGGGATTCAAAGCTGGGTGCATGTGACTCCCAAGCGCTCTTCATCACATGGCCAGCCCTCCTTTGCCCTCATATATAAGGTCTGGGGGGGATGGTGGTGGTCTTATAAAGGGTTGCTTTATCCTGATCACCTGCTCCAAAGCAATGCTCGGTGCACTGGGCGGCTCTCTTTGAGGCCAGAGCTTCATAAAGAACTTTCCTCCCAGCGTCCCCGCACCCCCATTCCTCGGTGGCAGCAACAAAGGAAGGAAAATGGCTGTTTACTCAGAAGGACTGGAAAAGGCGAGGCAGGTCAGCAGGAATGCCATGCTGAGGAGCTGCAGTTCAAAGCCATCAAAACTGTGTCTCTGGTCATCCTTAGAGGTGGCCTACCAGAGAGGCCTCAACAACAGCCTATCCCATCATGGAGTCACAGCGGCCACCCACCATGCAGGGCTCTGCCTCCTGCTGACAGCTGTGCAGCACCATAGGTGGGCTGGTTCCCTTGGACAGAGTGCGTCTCTGCTTTTCTGTTGACTGTAAGGTCTTCTTTTTACCTTTAGTGGTCTGCTAATTTTCCACAAATTGTCCATGTATAGACTTATTTTTATTTCTCCTGCTCAGTTCTTGGAGCGAATGAGCTTTCTCCCTGAGAACTCATACCTCCTTTCAATTCTGAAAAATTCTCCGCTATTATCTCTCAGGTGTTGCCTTTTCTTCATTTGTTCCCCATCATCTGTGTGGACCTTCTGTGAGACTTAGGCTAGAGCCTCTCAGTATCTGCCTTCATGCCTTTTAACTGCTCGTTCAAAGTTTGTGTCTATGCTGGTGTGACTCCCTCGGTATTAGCCTCCAATTCACTAATTCTTTCCTTGACTGGGTCCCAGCTATAGCTACCCCATTTATGGAGGTTTTCTTTTTTATTTCAATGACCATATTGTTTATTTCAAAGATTTCTAATTGATTTTCTTTTCCTATCTCTCTTCCTGCCTTTGTGCAATCATATCTTGTCCTTTTAAGGACTATCATGCCTTCATTTATCTCTGCGAACACCCTAGACATGCTTATTTTCAAAATCTGTCAGCCTGCTCTCCAAAACTTCATCTGGAATAAATTTATGTACTGATTGTAGATTTTGTTGGCTCTCTCCGAGCGTTATATTTCTTTATATGTTTTGGAATTTGGGGTTGCAGCCTCATTTGGAGAGGGAGAGTCGGTGCTGTTTTGTTTGTGTTTATGTTTTATTGTCTGTCTCTGCCCCTCAGTTCTACCCCTCCGTCCCCATCTGGTGCTTTCATGGTTGCCTACTCTGGTCTCCCAGACCCCCCAGGCCAAAATCCGGTCTTATAATGGCGGGTCAGGGCTCTGCCCTTGGGGATGTTAGGGGTCTCCAGCTCCAACCTGGAGCCCTTGTGGCTCGCTTCACTTCCTGGTCATGAGTCAGGGTATGACCCCTCCAGCTCCCCATGGCCTTCCAGTCCACGCTGCCTCGTAGGCAAAATTCCCAGCAGCAGTGGCCATTTCCAGCTCTTACTGGGAGGGCCCTCTCCCTCCTCCCACTGGCTTCCATAGTGAACCTGGTTCTAGCTCCCTATGGTGGAGCCCTTGTAGCTCCCCAAGAGCTGACTTCCGGGCACCCCACGACCTGTGCTCCAACCTGGGGGCTGGTGGGCTGCCGCAGCGCTCGCCACTGTGCGCTTCTGTGCGTGCTGCGTATCTGTTTTTGAGCCGGGCTGTCTTTGGGGTTTTCTCTTTTTACAGTATACTGATGATCCATCACTCTGGGTTTGGTGCAAAGGGTTCTGTGACTACCTTAACTGGAAGTGCACTCTGATTCTATTGTGTGTGCTGTATGTGTCATGATCATAAATTACTTAACCAGTCCCATAGCACTGGACTTCTTCTAGGTTGTTTTCCGCTTTTGACTAATACAAACATGAAAGCAATAAACATCCTTCATGTATTTGTCTAATTCCTAATGCAAAGTTGGGGGAACGAAGGGTGCAGCCATGTTTCAGTTGGATACGTGTTGCATTTCATATGGACCACCCCAATCATCCCCACCACCACCACCAATACACTGTCCCCAGCATCGGGCCTGTGGGACAGAACAAAGGAGGCCCTAGAAATGAACGAGGCTGTGATTTTGTGAACTCTACCTTGGTGTACAGGGGTGAGGCATTCTCAGACCACTTCTTCCCTGCCATGAGTTATTTCAGTTAATCTGCATGACATCCCAACAGGCTAGGGTAACATTAAGCCTCACTTCGTCAAGGACAAAGCTGAGGCTCAGAGAGGTGAGGTGACCACCTAAGCTGTCACTGGTAGAAAGGAGTCTACACGACGCTGAGGAGAAGCACGGGTGCTCCCAGTCTGCTGAGCTGCAGAGAGGAGGCCTTCAGGCCTTCTCTGAGCCAGGTGTTTAGGAACTTGCCCCCTCCATGGGGCCATAGCCTGCAGGGGTTGTGGGCAGCACCTAGATGTCTGGGTTTAGGAGGCTCCAGGGCAGCCTCCACCCTGTGTGAGACAAGTGCCGGCTTTGCCACTCAAGCTCACCACTCACTAGTTAAGCAGCCATGGACTCTTCCTCCTCTGCCTCCTCTATTTTCTCAACCAGAGGCAGCTGGGTACAGGAGAGAGCACGTGGACCCCGGATTTAGATAGACCTGGATATTTTTTCTTTCTATAGCAATTTTTAAAATTGAAATATAGTTGATTAACAATGCGGTGTTAGTTTCTGGTGTACAGCAAAGTGATTCGGTTATACATACATATATATTCTTTTTCAGATTCTTTTCCATTATAGGTTGTTACAAGATTGAATACAGTAAGGCCTTGTCGTTCATAGACCTGGATTTCAGTACGAGCTCTGCCACTTTCCTGATGCTTGAGCTTGGGCAAGTCACTTCACCTCTCTGGGCCGTAGTTGCCACATCTGTAAAGTGGGCATAATAAGGCCTCTCTCGGAGAGGCATTGTTAAGATGAGAGGAAGTCCTGTGTGCTTGGCACATAAAAGAGATTCAGATAAAGTCTGTTTCTGACAAGAAGGGTGAAAAGTCACTTTCCCAAGCCTGCCCAGCCAATCAGCTGGGGCTCACTCTGTCCTGACTCCACATCCCGTATTCTTCCCAGTGCAAGAGCCCAGCCTCTCTCAGTCCTGTATTTCACTGTTCTTCTGTCCCACTGTGTTCCCTCCTGCCAAAGAGAAGGAATGAACCCAAGGAGCCTGAGGCTCTGGCCCCTTTGCCTACTCCGTTAGCCCCTGCTTACCTCTCTAGGGATGCTCAGCAGAGCTGGGTTGGCTGAGCTGCCTGACACACAGGCATGGGCAGCCCAGGGATGCCCAGGAGGCTCCACCTGCGTCCCTGGACCCACCGCAGGTGTGAGCCCAGTGCCCTGCTCGGCAAAAGCTGCGACACACGGGGTGAGGGTGGGGGCTGCAAGTCTGTGATCACTGAGGCCCCTGCGGCTCTGAGCTGCTCACAGCCTGGGGCTGGAGCCTGCAGATAGGTCTGTCTGCTGTCTCAGGGGGCATTGGCAGCCTATTAGAAGCCAGAGCAGGCCTTCCTATTCCAGCAGCACCTGCATTTGCATTGCCTCTGAGGGGCGGTTAGGGCACGGGCGAGCCTTGGGAATTCCTGGGGATGTCCAAAGCACTTCAAAGCCACGAGCTCATCCAGCCCCCTGCCCTGGAGAGAGCGGCAAGGGGGGCAGATCCCAACCACTCCATAGATGGGCATCTGAGGAGGCCAGCTTCAGGCCCGCAGTGGCCTAGGATAGAAGCTGTGGCCACATGGGGATCGCCTTTGTGCAGGGCTATGGTATATGAAGATATTTGATCGCGAGCTCGATGTGAGGGAATGGGATGCCATGAGCAGAGGTGAGGCGGGGACCCTTGGAGCCCCAGATGCCCACAGCTCTCACAGTTTACAACCTGGATCTCAAGACAGGCAGAAAGACTCTGTCACTGGTACCTAGCAAGATGACAAGTGAAGACCCAGGCCCTCCCAGCCTGGGTCACGGGCACACTCCTGAGGGTCTCTGGCCCTGGTCCACAGCTCACTGCCAAGGATTGTTTAACTACCACCCACCGCCTGGAGGCTTTCTACCCTTTCATTTTTCTCCCAGCCCAAAACCCAGTGGTCCTGAGGGATCCCCAAGAGAGGAAAGCTCTGGCGGGGAACCCCCTTGCCAGAGAGTCTCAGTCTGGTGCTTAATGTACGGGTTTTGTACAGTCTTAACAAGCAAGGTCTATGTTGTTGCTTCATGTTTTGTGTAGGTGACGGTGGTGGTTCCTGGCTCCACCGGGCACGAGGGCCTCCAGGAGTAACACATACGGGCCTGGGAGTCCAAGCACAAGCCTCCATCCTTCTTTGGCTTGGGGGGGTGTCCCATGGCGTGGTCTTCTCTCCTAAGAAGGGGCACTTTGCCTGAGTATCATCAGGCTCTGGGAGCAAACAATGAACTCTGGACCCAGAAAACCTGTTCTTAGAGGAGGTCTGGACACCTTGTTCCTGGACTTATCAATCGCCAGGCTTCTTGGCTTTGTCCCCTGCGCTACAGGTCCAAGGACAGATGGGGCATTTGGGGGTTTGAACACACAGTCTGTTCTTCCCTCTGTTCTTCTCCTCTCCCAGCCTGATCAAAGGCTGCCCTGGGACCTGACTTCCCTGTTCCTTTACCACTGGGTTCAGGGGCATGGCCAGGGGCTAAGAGTGCTGAGACAAGCCACCCAAACCCAACAGGACAGGAAACCAGCGAACCTTAGACATGAATGTGTCGTCATCAGTCACAAATCACGCTTCCTGATTCAGAGACTCACCAGGTAGCAATGTCAAGACAGTTCCACCTGCCTCAGTCCCCTTGCATTGCAGCTGAGCAACGTGAGGTCCAGAGAGGGCAAGAGATCACACAGCAAGACAATGACAGAGCCCAGGTCTCCAGACTCTCAGTTCAAGGCCCTTTCTCCCACACCCATGACCTTTCCTGAAGAAGTGGTGACAAGTGGGAGAAGCTGGGGGTGGGGGGTGCATAAGGCAGGGAGTCAAGGGGAAGAACGTGGGAGTGGAAAGTCGCTGGGAAGCAAAGCCCCCAGCACTGAGTGGCAGCCCACCCTGGAGACACCAGCCTAGCTATCAAGCTGCTTCCATTGCTAAGGATTAGCACAAACATCCCCCAGCTGGGGGCCTCCCTGCTGGCCAGCTGTGCAGGCTTTGGGTGGCGCGCCCCAGATGCGGGAGGCCCCAGGCTGGAGGCTGGACTTTCTCTCTAGTGACGTTGTGTGCTCTCCCGGCATCCAGAGGGCATGGGCCAGCCTCTGGCTCATCTCTGCTGTCAGGTCCGGTGAAGGACAGTCAACACTCCTGGCTGATCAAAGGCACTCCCACCCTCTAGCCCCAGGAGTGCTGGGAGCGAAGGGGAGTGGGGAGAGCCCAGATGCCATCCTGCCATGCTTTGAAGTCCCAGTGCATCCTGGGAAGGAATGGCTTCGGAGTGGGACCTCTGGAGCACAAACTAAACAAAAATTCCTGCCATGTGTTACGATGGAGGCAGGAGAGCTGAGTCCTAACACCTTTGGCCAGTGCCTTCACCTCTCAGGGCCGTGGCCTCCCCAACTGGGTCAGTTGGGCTCCACAGAGTAAGGGCCAGGCCAGTTCTGCTATCTTGTGACTTTGATTTTCTCTTCCTTCTCCCTGAGCTCGGATGGGCAGGGAGGCCCAGGGCAGGCTGGTGCTCAGGGGTAGATGGAGTCTGGCACCGAGGACAGGATAGATGGGATAGCTTGGAGTGGGGGCGATTTATTCGTTAATTTATTCATCCATCCATCATGGGACATGTACCATGTGCCTTAGCCTGACAGCTTGGAAATAGGACACCCTAACGTGTTGCACCACGACCCAAGAGACCTAGATTCTGAATTGGTCCAACCCCTCATTGTGCATCAAATCTGTTCGAGAGTGGGATGACGACGCCTGTTCTGAACTTTCAGCCAGCAGGGGCTGTATCCAGCAGGGGTTTTGGGTGAATCTGATTCCAGCTAATTTAAACTGAAAAGAATCTCCTAGAAGACTTTGAGATGGCTCAGAGTCTGCCGGAGAACCAACGTCGGAGAAAGGGCAGGCACCCAGCAAGGCAGGGAAGAATGTCACAGGGCCAAGGGACAGTCAGGCTAGTTTACTACCTCTGGCACTGCTCTTCCTCCAGCCCTTACAGTTGACACTGAAATTGGGAACCATTTCTTAAATGGCCCTGTTTCTTTACATGGGGAGAAAATGACTGGCTTCTGACCTTCTCTCCTCACAAACTCCCCTCTCTCCCTGCCATTTCTCCAGCTACTTTAGCCTGGACCGAAGCTGACTTTGTTTTGGACCCAAAACCCTGGACTCAACACCCGCAAGAACCCCCGGGCTTTCTGAACATGCCATGTGGCCAAACAACTTCTTTTTCCTCGTCACGTGTGTTCTTTAGGGTCACATCTGGAGGGGCCAACCTAGCCATCTCCCTTACTAGTCTGGATCACCTTCTGCCTGGCCCCAGGCTAATTCAAAGCCCTGTGAACTTGAACATGATGTCACCTCAGGGTCAAAAGTGAAAGTGGGATGCCAGGAGCAGGATGGCCAAAACCTGTGATTGCCCCTAGGATAGTCAGTCAGAGGGAAGCCAGTTTGCTCAAAGCCCAGCGGACTGAGAGAACCTGGTGCCAGCCTGCCAAGGAGCCGGGCTGTGCCGGAGACCAGGCCAAGCTGGATGTGGAAACCACATTGGGGACCTACTGGTGCTGAGCCCCTCACATAGCTGTTCCGAGAGCCCTCCAAGCAGAGGCAAAGGGCATCTCCTGTCCTTCCCATCACCCGCTGAGATGGCAGTGCCCTACCAAGGTGGGGGACGTGGGAAAAAAGAAAAGCTTTTCTTCAGGCTTCACGCCTTAGGACATTAGGGACATTATGTGGCTTGCACAAGGTTATGTAGATGACAATGAGCAGACTTGGAATACCCAGGTCCTCGAGCAGGCAACAAAGTACTCTAGCAAGGACCATGTCGTACCAACTCCCCCAGATAGCTTTCAGGACCCCCTCCTCCCCTGGGCCTCTTGCCTCAGGCCTTAACTCACTCACTTAGAACCACAGTGTGTCAGGACTTGAGGAGACCCGAAAAATTAGTTATCCAGTCCTCCCCAACACACTCGTGTACACACACACGCACATACTCACGCACGCTCGGAGCACAGATGGGAAAGTGAGGCTTGGGGAGGGAAAGGAGAATGATGCCAAAGATTGGCAACAATTCAACAGGCTTAGAAGCCAGATCTCTGGACTCCTCCGGTAGCCTTTGCTCTGTGTCCAGGCCTGGCTGCATCCCTGTCCTGCTCACCTTGTAACCAAGCCTCAGCAGCTATGATTCCCGGCTCCCCTCTCCATCCCTTGCTAAGCTCTGCACTCAGGGCCCGGCCTATAGCCCAAGAAGCCCCCAGCCCCGCACATGAGCACAGAGCACAGCAGGGTCAGCTGCTACCCCCAAGCCACTCCCAGGGGAACAGCCACCCTGCTTCTGGTCCACGTCCTTCCCTTTCAATAGCGTGTGTGAAGAAGCAATTGGTACCACAAAGAATCCATGGAAAGAGGTAGTCCCGGGTGAGACAGCCCAGGCTGCTAATGGAAGAGGCAGCTCCTACCCCTTCCATCAAAGCCTTGGAATCCAGAACTGCAAAGGCCCCAGGGAGGAAGTAAAAGGAAGCCGAGTTGCTAAGTGGCCTGCTCCCAGCCCCCGCTGCAGATGCCTGGCTGGCTGGATAGAGGGGAGGCCAGCAGAGGAATGATAATAACCATCCCTCACATCTGGACAGCCTTCTCACACACCACTAACTGGCTCTCCACTCCTCCTCTTGTCTCAGCCACACAAAAGGGTCATTATCCCCAGTGGCCAGACGGAGGCTCAGAGAGGACAAGAAACCTGCGTAAGTTTGCCCAGCAAGTCAGCAGTGATGATAGGTGCCATTCTGCATTCCAGGATTCCACATCCCGTGCACACGCCCTTCGCTTTCTGCCTTGCCTACAGACCCAGGCCTAGGGCTTCTGAGCCCTGCCCTTGCCAGGGGGCAAAGGGCATGGGCGTCCAGGCTGGGAGGGACGGTGAGAGAACAACAGGGTCAGGGATGGGGAGGGTGCTGAGGGCCAACTTGACAAAATGAGGAAGTCTACCCCTTTCCTGAGTTTCCCTCACTGCCCTCTCCTCTGAAGAACTTTCTTTAGCATTTCTTTTAGAACAGATCTGCTGGCCACACATTCTCTTAGTTTTCCTTCATCTGAGAACGTCTTTACTTCCACTTCACTCTTGAAGGATATTTTCACTGGAGATTGAATTTGGGGTTGACAGTTCTTTCCTTCTGGAGTTTTAGAAATATGGTGGCACTTCCTTCTGGCCTCCATGGTTTTGGGTGAGAACTCCACCATCATCTATGCCCGGGTTTCTTCTGACTCCAAGGACCTGCTCAAAAGGTGGCGAGGTGAGGAGAAGAAAGAACTCTGGGGCCTGGGAGCTGAACCACAGCTCCACCACTTCTGAGCTGAGGGGCAGTGGATGAGTGCCCTCACCACTGTGAAGCTTAGCTTTGCCCCTGTTGCCATGAGGACGTGCCAGGAGAACGGATGTCACACTAAGGGCCTCTCTTGTGGGCCTGACGCTCTCCGTGTCTCTGAGAATGATCAGACTCCCCAGGAGGGCGAGTTCCTGGTGAAGAGGAAAGAAAGAGACCCTACGGAGATGCCCTCCGGCCCTGCCTGCCCATGGGGGAGGTGGCCTGACTTCTGCACCTTTTGCCTCCAACACTTGTACCTGCCGTGGCCCAGCCTGGCCTGCTGGGGCAGGGCGTTCTTAGGATGTTTCTGGCTTACCAGCCCAGCTCCCAAATCCTGATCAACTAGGGAAAGGCCCTCATTCCCTCTCACTCAGGTCACTGCAAAGTCCCCCTTCAGTGGGGATGGGGCAACTTTCAGGACCACCCGATGTCTCTCCCTCCCCACACCCTACGATATACTCCAGCTGCTGGGCCTCCCCACATGCTCCCATGTTCTTTCAGGCCTCCATTGTGTTTCCTCTGCCTGGCAAGTCCTTTCTCCCTTGTCCAATTGGCACGGCCTTACGGAAAGCAATACTAGCCCTTACTTCACCTCTCTATGCCTCCGTTTTCTCGTCTGTATGTTGGGGATAATAATAAAACCTACCTCATAAAGTGTTTGTGAGGATTAAACAAGCTACTCCTTGTGAAAAACTTTGAACAATGTTTGGCCCATAGTAAGTACTCCATAAACATTAACTCATTCTTATAATTATCAATGACACTATTATAGTATAGTGATTAAGTACACAGACCCTAGAACCAGACTGCCTGTGTTCAAATCCCAGCTCCGATGCTAGCTGTGTCACTGCAATCAAGTCACTAAACCTCAATGTGCTTCACTTTTCTCACCTTTCAAACGGGGGTGGGGTCATAATAGGTCCCACTTCATAGGGTTGTCACAAGGATCAAATAAGACAACATACATGAGCACTTATCATAAAGCCTGGAACATAGTAAGCTCTCAACAAATGTTTGCTATTATTTTGACAATGATCATCGTTTCAGCTTTCTTCCTTTTCAGAGAAGGAGCAGGTACTCCTGGGGGAGGTTTCCACTGGAACTGATGCTAGGGAGGTCCACCCATGGACCCATGCAACTCTTGGGCCATGTCAGGCTCCTGGTTCTGGCTAGGAGACGATCTCATGAGATTTCCCACCTCCGCGACTTTGTGGACCTGTTCTCTGTGCCTGAATTGTCCTCTGCCTTGGCCCAGCTCCAAGGCCCTGCCTTTGGGAAGCCTCCCCCAGTTCCTGCATGTCAACAGAGTGCCAGGGATCCTCCAGGGCACCGCTGACATGCCCTCTGAAGCTCCAGCAGCACGTTGCCCTGGGCCTGCCTCAGGTGGAGCTAGTTCTGCACTAGAGCCCTAGGTTCGAGTCCTGACTCTGCCCCTTAACTCGCTGTGCGACCTTGAGTCAGTCCTTTTTCATGCCTGGGCCTCCTTTTTCTACCGTAACATGAGAAGCATGGCCCAGATGGTCTCTAAGGCATCTCCCAGGTGGGTAAGTCCTAATACGACTCCCCGAAGTCATCCCCAGGGCTGAGCTAGCCCAGTGCCTGACATTGAATGTGGGATGAGTTGAATCAGGTGGAAGCGAAGTGGAGTGATTATAGAAACACAGACAAATGCCCCAATGTGGTGCCCACACCCCTGCCCCCTGCCTACTCCGTGGCCTAGCCTTTAGCTATCCCGGGCTGCCTGGCTCCCTGACCTCTGTAACTTAGGGGTCGAGGGCAGAGCTTGGCTTCTGCCTGGAGGCAGGAATGCTGGGGCTCCAGCAGGAATGTTCCGGGGTTTATTTTGGTGCTCTAAATTGGAAGGCTGGAGGCTCTAATTTAGCCCTCCCTGCCTGGAGCAGGAGCCCAGGCTGGGGTGGCCAGCCTCGCTGCCAAGCATGAGCCCCCCACCAGACCGCAAGCCAACCTCAGAGCTGCCTGTGGCCAGCCCTGCATAGCAACGCCCTAGACAACAAAGGCCCCTTAACCCTCCTCCTCTAGCGGCAACCGTGGCGGTGGCTACCGTTGCTCTGGGGCTCGGCGGGTTGGGTCCCAGAACACGTGGGGTGGCTGACAGAACACTAGGAAGGCACAGACAGTCCCGGTGCCCACACTGGGCACCCCCCCCCCCGCTCAGAGAACCTTGGCAGGGCCGCATGAGCTGCCCCACACACTGAGAAGTGTGGCCAATGGAAACTAAGGCCGAGGGCCTAGAGGGTCACTAGGCTTTGAGAGAAGGGCCAGCTGTTTTCCATCTTCACTGAGGGCCAAGGGAGAGGAAACAGGCAGGGAAAACAGCAAGGAGGACTGCGGGTTCAAAAGATTAGCCTTCCGTCCCAGGCAACCGTGGAGAGGTGATTGGGCCTGCAGCTACCCCTGCAACCCACCCTCCACCCTGCCAGCAGAGGCATCTTGCCAGCAAAGACTTGATCAGATTCTTTCTTTAATTAAAACATTTCGATGGCTCCCTGCAGGAGAAAGTCCAGCCCTCCATTCAAGAGTTAAGGCCCTTCACACTGCGATCCCAGCCTACCTTTCTACATTGCTCCCCACACCTCTCCCCACCTACCCCCCTACAACATGGCCACTCCAGCTGCTGGGCTTTCCCCAGATTCTCCCATGCTCTTTCAGGCCTCCATTTCCTTCCCTCGGCTGGGAATGCTGGGAAATCCTTTCTCTCTTTTCCACTGGGCAAATTCTTCCTTATTATTGAAGCTCCAGCACAAATGTTTCCTACTCTGGTACAAAGTTAACTGTTCCTTCTTTTGTGCTTCCACAGCGTTACCGTCAGACCCTTATTCATTCAGCCAGCCTTTACTGAGCATCTACTAGATGCCAAACACTGTTCTAGGCACCGGGGATACAACGATTAAAAATAATAAGTCACAGACCCCTCCCTCGTGGAGCTTACATGCAGAGGAGACAGACAGCAAATAAGTAATCAAATTTATAAGATAATTTCAGAGAATGAGATGTACAGGGTGTGCTGGTAAATGTTTAACAGCCAGCTCTGGAGGGGGAGAATCCTGACCTGCAGTGTCTGCTGATTTCTGTGGTATAAATATTCCCATCGTGGCTGATTCCAAGTGACCAATGTGAAATCACTGAACACTGAGTTGGGAAGGGTCAGTGACCGGGGACTTCAGCACATTGGTGGTGCATGCCAAAAATAAAAGGAAACAAGCTAACAGAAGAGAGAGCAACTGGGCCACAGAGGTGGTAGAAGTTACTAGATTAGATTAGGGGAGGGGGTGAATACTGGAAGGACTCTGAAGAGGTGACATTTAGGGGGTGACCTGAATGACCAGGAGCCAGCCAGGCAGACATCTGGGGGAAGCTCTTGGCACATTAGATTTTTAAAAATACTTTTTCTATTGAGGTGTAATTTACATACAATCAAATGCACTGATCTTAAGTGTTACGGCTCCATGAATTTTTACATATGAATCAACCTAGGTAACTAATACCTAGATGGAGAGGTAGAACATTTCCAACACCCCAGAAGGCTCAGGCCTCCTCCCCATCAGTAATCCCCGCTCCTGCCCCAAGTGTAACTACTATTTTGACTTCTATCGCCGTGGATCAGTTCTGCCAGTTCTTGAAGTTCATATAAATGGAATATGAATGTGGCATTCTATAGTATGTTCTTTTTTGGGTTCGACTTCTTTCACTCAACATGATGTCCAGGAGATTCATCCAGTAGACTGTTCTTTTTCATTGCTGTGCAGTGTTCCATCATGTGAATATGCCCTGGTACATTCAATTATAATGATCTGTGTCCCCTCACGTCTGAGAGATGGTCACATAAGATGGCCAAAACAGGCTGGGTGGGCTTTGGGGTCTGACGGATATGGCCTCAGCCACTCTGGAGCTGGGGGACTTGCAGTAAGAAAGTCTTTTCTAGGTACATGAACCTCAGTGCTCACTGCAGCTCTATTTACAATAGCCAATACATGGAAGCAACCTAAGTGTCCACCGACAGACGAATGGATAAAGAAGATGTGGCACATATACATATATATATATATATATATATATATATATACATATATATATAATGGAATATTACTCAGCCATGAAAAAGAATGAAATAATACCATTTGCAGCAACATGGAGGGACCTAGAGATTATCATACTAAGTGAAATAAGTCAGACAGAGAGACAAGTATCATATGCTATCAATTAAATGTGGAATCTGAAAAAAATGATACAAATGAACTTTTTTACATAACAGAAACAAACTCACAGACTTATAAAACAAACTCATGGTTACCAAAGGGGAAAGGGGGGGAAGGGATAAATTAGGAGTTTGGGATTAACAGATACAAACTACTATATATAAAGTAGATAAACAACGAGGACTTACTGTACAGTATAGGGAATTATATTCAATATCTTGTAGTAACCTATAATGGAAAATATTCCGAAAAAGAATATATATATATATATATATATATATATATTATATATGTATAACCAAATCACTTTCCTGTACACCAGAAACTAACACAACATTGTAAATCAACTATACTTCAATAAAAATAAAAGTTCTTTCTGCCTTTCTACCTGCTAAACGGAGAGGATAATGACAACTCTTACGGGTGTGGCTAAGAGTTGAGGAGGTGATACATGGCAAGCTCTTAGTGGAGGCCCTGCTACGGGTGGGGTCTGCTTGAGGACTCTCTGGGTGCCTTCCCTTCCTTAGCCTGTGTGTGTGTGGGTGTGTGTGTGTGGGTGTAGAGGGTGAATGTGTGGCTGTGTTTTGTGCTCTGAAAAGGCTTCTGAGATTGCTTTGGGGATGGCTGGTGTAAGGCACGGTTTTGAGGGGTCAGAGGTACCTCCACTGCATAGAGGGCCTGATATTTGAGGTGCCTCCCCACCAGGCAGGGCCAGGATGGATGGGGGGAAAGAGGCGAGGGGCTCCTGACCCCCGCCAGTGCCCATGGACAGGCAGGAGCTCAGGGAATTCAGTGTGCAGTCCCGGCTCCTTCTCTCCACTATGCTTTGGGAGGGCATGGCCGGGCAGGGATCGTTTTCTCCACTTTGCAGTTGCGGGAACCAAGGCTCCGAGAAGTAAGTTAACCAAGGTCACGTAACCTGGCAAGTGTTGGAAGAGAGATTCAAACCTGGGTGTGTTTGACTCAAAGCCAGTGGGTTGAGGGCATCTCGCGAGCGTCCAGGCCAGGGAACTTGAGGGTGCCGAGCCAGCGTCAGGAAGACAGACAAGCTGGGCAAGTAGGTTGGAGCTTTGGCCCGGAGGAGGGCCTTGGGCCTGATAACTCGCACAGCCGAGGGGGTTACCTGGGGAGCTCCTGCCAATACGTCCTGCATAACGGGGCTCACCTACACATCGCAGCCTTTCTTCTCCCTCTGCTTCCCAGAGGAGAGAGTAGGCTGGAGAGGAGGAACGCCTAATGGGAAACAGGTGTCCTCAACATTCCAGCTGCAGCTTCCTGCCTGCTGCTCCCCTTGCTTCCCCACCAGCTCGTGCCCATGTATGGCCTTGTCCTTGGTACTGCCACCTCGGACCCTCCTCCACCCCCAATTTGGCCTCCTAGGCCTCAAAGGCCAATCTTTCTGCATGACAGACCTTTTTCCTTCATTCACACTGCACCCCTCTCTTTCCCTGACCCTTGGGAGTCCCATTTGGGCAAGTGCAGGGACAGGTGGGGAGCCCTATACATGGCACAAGAACATGTGGCTGCCTGTTCCAGTCCCGCGGCAGGTTCCCTGCACGTCGCAGGGCCAGGACCTTCCCTTTGCCTCTTTCCCTATCTGTACAATGGGCTTGTCTCCGAGGGCCTTGTCAGTTCTGGGTTTCTCACTGGGCAGCAGTGGCCGAGCATCTCCAGGGACCCATTTCCCTGATGGAGAGAAGCATCACTGAGTCCAGCTTGGGGTTGAGAGCAGAGCCCTGGAGAGAGAGAAGAGACTGATTGGATTCTGCTGAGGATGGAGGGCTTCTGGGCATAAGGGGGGCTGGGATCTGGTCACTCTGGGCCCCGTTGCCTGTGACTCCTCACTCAACATTCATTCAACAAAGTATTATGGAGCGGCAGCTCCAGCCCAGGTGACCGGCTGGGTGCTGGGGGATACAGCAGTGGACAAGGCAGACGTGGTCCCTGCCCCAGAGAAATCCCAACAGGCCCCTGGGTCCTCAATTACAGCTTAAAATCCCATCGGTAGCATCATCTCTCATCCCTGAAGAAACTTGGGGCCTAATTGTCCAAGGCTATATGGATAGTTAAAACCTAAGACAGGGCTCAAATCCAGAGGCCCTGACCACCACCACCTCACCCCGCCTTGCCCAAATTCTTCTCCCTCAAATCTTAGCCTCACTGGCTGATCTGGAAAGCACTTTAATCATGCCTAAGAGCCTGGGGATTTACAAAGGAAGCCTTGACTGGGTGCAACCCAGCCCACTGGAAAGGCGCCTCGGCGTGGAAATCCTCCCAGCTGGCCGCAGGCAGGACTCCCGGCTCCCCTCCTCCGATCCCCCGCTGCACTGTGTTCATCCTTGCTGGTGCAGCAGGGATTGCAGACCACCCCCTTTCATCATTTATTTGGATATCTGTCTCCTACACTGGATTGAGAGGTTCCTTGAAGGCAGAGCCTGTGTCTTGTCTATCTCTGAATCTCTGGGGCCTAGACCAAGCAGACAGAGAAGCAATTCAGTGGGTGCCTGTGGCATGGAATCGACTATTTTGCTCACTAGGTGTGGATTCTTCTAGGTACTATGCCCTTGACGCATAAGCTCTGGAGGCAGGGGGCTTGGGTTTGCATTGCGGTCCCATTACTCACTCACCACAACTTTGGGCCAGTGACTTAACCTTGCCTTGTGTTGCTCGTTGGTAAAATGGGGATGCTTGTAGGACCGAGTTCACGGCGTTGCTGGGATGCACCCCAAATAGTATCTGGCGCATAGCAAGTGCTTAATATATGTTCACTACTGCAACCATTACTACTACCATTTAAAGTAAGGGATGTAGAAGGCTATTTCCGGTACAGGCTGCCAGAAATGGATATTCATCGTATATGACCGGCTGAAGGCTGGACACTAGCCTAGCTCTTCCCAAACTTCCTCCTGCTTAGCAATCACCTGGGGATCTTATGAAAATGCATACTCCAACTCAGCAGGTCTGGGACGTGGTGCCACAGACTGCATTTCTAACAAGCTCCCAGGTAGCCCTGATGCTGCTGGTCCAGGGACCACACTTTGAGGAGCCCTCGCCAACATTAACTACCAGGGAGATCTACCATCCACTGAAAAGCCAGTGTCAGGCCCTGTGCTAAGTGCTCCATGTGGATTATCTCACTGAATCCCTGCAGCAGCCCTGATAGGTATGTATTGGCGTCCCTACTTTACAGATGAGAAAGCTGAGACTCAGAGAAATCAAGTAACCTTCCAAAGGTCCCATAGCTTGGAAGTGGCAGAGGCAGGATTTTAACTCAGGCCAGGCTGACTTCTAAGCCCCATTGTTTCCCGTTCTGGAAAACAGCCTCCTTGTGGCCTTGCATTCCCTAGAGGATGACTGTCCCACGGAGAGAGGACTGCAACACAGAACTCAAACCAAGTGACAGCAAAAGCCACTCCCCAGGAACAGATCTTTAGAGTGTCCAAAGTATTTGCCTGGCCCCCATGAGGCTGACAAGCAGGCAGGGCGGGGACTTCGATCCCCGTTAATGCTGGTGAGGACTGAGAGAGCTTTCAGAGTGGGTGTGAGGGCAGGTGGGAGGCTAGGGGATGGCCCACTGGCTACCCAGGCCTAGCTTCCCCTTGTGGGGCCCCATGACCCAGGAGCTGTTCCTCATCACTGAAGGCTCAAGACTCCGTCAAGTTTACCAGACTGGGGGCAACTGACTGCCACTGGCCCAAAGCCCAAGATTCTGAGGTCTCAACCAGAGGATCTTTTTATGAGCTTGGGGCAAAACATCAAATCTTCAAGGAGACACTGCGTTCTCCCTGGCTTTGTATCATAAGGTAAGGCCACAGCTGAGGTAGAGGCAGCCTGCTGCTTCTGGTAGCTCCATGGCTCAGGGCCACTCTGTCCCAGCCAAGCCTGGAGACACCCTCATACCTTCTGACTCCCTGATCACCTCTCTTCTCACCCCCAGCCAGGCCCATGGAAACCTTTGGTCCACACGGGGCATAATGCAATGAATGTGTGCTACCTTCTTGGGTCTTTCCTAGGTCTCCTAACCTGGGACCATGGGCCTGTAGCACGTCTGAGAGGTGAGTTTCTAGGGTCCGAGAATGTGCTAGAATTATAGGCCAGACTGTGTGTGGATGCGTTCTCTGGGGTGGCTGTCCATAGCTTTTACCGTCCATCTCCCCGTGCAGCAAATATTGACTGAATGCATTCTCTGCGCAGGGCATTGAGTTAGTTACGCCCTAGAGATACAGTGATGAGTGAGACAGATGCCTGCCTCCAGGGAGCTTCCAGTCCAGGGCGAGTCAATGAATGAGTAAGCAAGCCAAAAATATCCCCACGTGAGAACAGCTGGGGCCTGGACTCTGCCTAGTGCCGTGTCATTCACTCCATAAATTGGCGCTGCTAACAGTTTTGAAGGGATACCTGAATGAAGCCCAGGGAGGGGGTGGGGGCAGGGCTTGTCCAAGGTCATACAGAGAATCAGTGGCAGAACATAAAACAGATGCCTGGGCTTCAGGGCTCTTGGTGTGGGGCACTGACCGCCACATGCATGTAGAATTGAAGTGGGCACAGGGCCCATGGAGCTGCTTTGGGCCTGGGATCTCTGGGCTTGACACATTTGTTTTATGGCCAGTAAAGCCACTCCCACCTCTATCCCCATTCCTAGTTCATCCATTTCCAAGGCCGACTGCCCATGGGGGAACCTCACCCTGCACCCCTCTCACCACACAGGCAGCTGTTCTCCTTCTAGCCTGCTGGGTGGGCTCTGGACCTTCCTGGGGCCTCATTCCCTGAGAAAGTCCAGCTGGCGGGCCCAGCTGGGGGTTTGAGGGAGGATGGGGCCCATCTGGAGGGGCCTTGGAGTGAGCCAGAGGGGCCAGCAGGGAGGGAGAGCCCCTTGGGAACAGAGCCTGGACTGGGAGAACTCCCTCAGAAAGGCACAAAGAAGAAAAGGAAATGCCAGGGTATCTGGGTTGACACTCATGACAGTCTTCTGAAGCCTGAAAGAATATTGAGAGGGCCCCTTCACCCTCTCCAGGATGCATTTCGTCTGTGTGAATCTCTCCAGTTTTCAAAGGCTCTTGGCTGGCAATGGACCACTCACCTGCCCACCACTCCTTGACACCATTCTCTTTCTTCTCTGGTGGCTACTGTGGCCTGGCCACTGGGCAATGTCTGATGAGAGGGGAGGAATGAACCCGTAGTTGAAGAAGTTCTTCTCTCCGCTTGGAAGGCCTTCAGTCTCATGGGGGAAATAAAGCCTAAATGGTTTGCTCCAATACACCATGGTCAGTGCTTTGGGTCTTCTGAGGAGGGAGAGAGTAAGTCTGTGGATGGCAGGGCTGGGAGAGTAAGGAAAGGACTCACAGAAGAGACGTGCACAAGAGGGGGAAAGCTCTATGGGCAGAAGGCCCTCTCTGGCCTCCAAGGGCTGGTCTGAGCTGCTCAAATCCCCACGTGATGCTCAAGCCCCTTCTACCATATTCCATCCAAATGCTTAACCCGTCTCTGCTTTCCTACTTCCTGAGGCGGGAAGCTCATTCACTTGCAAGAAAGAGATCATCTCAAAATAGCCCTCACCCTAAGAAAGTTCTTTCTCGAGTTGGGCTGAACTTCGTCTCCCTGTGGCTTCTGCCCAAGGGTCACAGCGCTGCTGCCTGAGGCCACCTAGACTCTGTCTTCTCCCTCTGCTCTAAAATAGTCCCTCAGAGGTCTGAAGCATCACCATCACCAAAACCCCTGAGTCTTCTCCAAGCCAAACAGCTCGTTCCACTCTTCCTCCTGAGGCCAGAGTTCCAGCTTCCTCTCCAGTCTGCTTTTGCCTCCCTGCCCACGCTCCAGTATGTCTGTGGCACCCTTAATATGTGGACCTAGAGCTGACAGCATATTCCAGGGCAGTCTGTCACCTCCTTTTTCTAGAAACTTCTATGCTCCCTATGGATGCAGCCTAAGGCTCCTTGGACTTATTTAGGAGCAGACCTCCTTACTCTGCTTCAGGCCCTCTCGCCTATTCCCTCTGGCCAGCCTGCATCTGAGGACTGGTTTTTAGGATCCAAGAGTAAAAGATCTGACATTTCTCCCTGTCGTATCTACTTTGTGTGCCTCGGCCCCTCCTTCTTGTCTATCAGGACAAGACTCTGAAGGTTGATGAAATTAGCTCTCCCACCTATAGTTGGACCCATGCTCCAAACCTGATCAATGAGCAGCTATGTCTACACGTGTGCCACCAGGCACCTGTCTCTGTAAATTCATCCTGAAAGCCCTTGTCAGATGTCTGGAGGTGAGAAGTCAGCACCCCTCACACTGTCCCGTGATCCCAGGAGCCTGAAGGAGTATGTCCAGGAGTTGATGGTGGACCCATGGGCAGAAGAGGCACGATGCCAACCACTCTGCCTGGCCGGCCATCAGCCAGCCAACTTTTCCAGAGGCTTGCGTCAGGCTCTGAGTGCGATGGGGCTGCTGCAGAGAGCATTCGGAGACGCCAGACACTGCCTCTACCCTCTGGGAGCTTCCAGTCTCACAAGGAGAAAGACCAGGTGGGCTCCTAATGTGATGGAGTAGGCTGAATAACGTTCCCCAAAGATATCAGGTCCTAATCACTGGAACTTGTAAGTGTTCCCTTATTTGGAAAAAGGGTCTTTGCAGATGCCGTTAAGGATTTTGAGATAAGGAGATTATCCTGAATCATCTGGGTTGACCCTAAATGCAATTACACTCTAAAAAGGAGGTATCCATGTAAGAGGGAGGTGGCGGAAGATTTGACACAGACAGAAAAAGAGGAGAGGGTCATTTGACCATGGAGGCAGAGATAAGAGTAATGTGGCCACAAGCCAAGGAATGCTGAGGGCCAGGAAACTAATACAGTCAATGAGAGAAACAAGCAGGCAAGTGAGGGGGCCCAGACCAAGACCGGAGAAAGCTGGGAAACTGGTGGCTGCAAATCTCAGGCAAGGGTTCATGGAAGAGGTAGGCCTGGAGCTGGGGCCGCAAGAGCAGTGGGAGGAGGAGATGGGCAGAGTGGGGAGACGGGGCTCTCTGGGCTGTGGAAATGGAACAGATCAGGCCTGCTAAGACCAGAGACACTGCAGCTGCAGGAGAGAAAGGGGTTGGTGTGTGTGTGTGAAAAGGCCACGTCCTGCCAAGTTGCCACTTTACCTTCCTCCAGGGGGAGACGGGCAGTGCCCTCGTCGCCAGGGGGGTGGCCCCGTGTCAGGCTGGCAGAAGCCTGAACATGGGGTTTCAGGCCCAGCACCACCACAGACCAGTGCCTGCTGCCTCCCTGAGCCTCAGTCTCATGGTCTATATGATGGGAAGGCTAACATTGGCAACACTTCCAAGGACATTTTCTCCTTTTCCAGTTTCCCTTTGTTGCCTGACGTCTTCTCTTCTACGAGATATTAACAGGCAAGAATAGGCTGCTTCTCTTTACACGAAGGGATCCAAGGGGAGACAGAAATGCTAAGACCCCCCTCCCCCCTTTGAGATGCGATGAGGTTTGGGCAAGATAGTCGGCCGCTCTGATTCCATGCTCCACAAAGGCCAGTGCCCTGTGGCCTGGCTTCCAAGAGCCCCCGCAGCCAGAGCAGGTGCCCTCCCTCTCCAGAGGGCCCGTTTTCCCTCTGAAGCTCCTCTCTCCTGACCACCGCCAGCCCAGCTCCCAGGCAGCCACGGGAAGGCGCGGAGGAGAGCCAGAGTGTGGCTATTTATAACGGGGGATGTGATAAACACTTCGAAGAGATATTTCCCAATAGACCAAATTCAACGGAGATTACATAAGCAATTAGATCTTCTGAGCTCCCTGCTATCTTCTTGCACTGAGGCTGCCCAAAACGTGTGTGAACAAGTCTTTCTTTATAGTCAGGCATTTGTACTTTACAAGGACGTAAGTTGAAATGTTTCAGGTGGACAAGCCAATCCCAGCCTCCCCCCCCATCTCACCATCCCCCTCCAGCTGCCCTGGGTGGTGGTGGAGGGGTCCTCAGGGCCTCTCCTTCTCTGCAGCCAGGTGATCCTGGGCGAGCTCCGGCATGTCTCTGGCTCTCTCGGCACTTCAGTTTCCCTTCTGTACAATGGGGACAACAATGCCTGGCCCCCAGGCTGGCACGGGAATCCTGTGAGAAACTGTCTGAAAGCTCTCAGCCTGGCCTGCGGTGGGTATTCAAGCCACTTTGGATCCCAGGATCCCTTTCTCCTCTCTGGCCCACAATAGGGAGGGAGTTTGGCCCCTGGTTCATCTGGCCTCCCCTCCTTCATCCCACCTCCCTCTCACACCACGCTTCCCCCAAGTGCTAATGCTTTCTCTCTCATTTATTGGGCTGTTAATGGGCCTGAACAGTGGTAATTGTCTCTTGCCAAGGGTGAAAGCTATCTGCTCTCGACCAAGGCTCCTGCCTCTCCCTTCCTCCTGGTCCAAGTGCCAAGACCCCAAGACCTGCTGATCCCCAGTGCTGGCCCTTCCCACCACAGCAGAATCTTTTGTCTGTAAAGATGCCCAGAACCGACTCCCCCAAAGCCTTAGAGCTGGTAGCCCCTGGATCCCGGCCCTCACTACTCTGGCTGTCATAACCTGGCACACATGGCCCCAGCAGGCATGCCTGCCCACTTTGTCCAGGGGGACTGGGCAGAACGAATGGCTGGTGGAGCCGGAGGTAGCTGGGGTGGGGAGGGGAGGCCCAGCCCCAATTGTCCCCCCGCCAACTCCAGCCGCTCTCTCTACACACCCAAAACTCCTGCCACCCCCAGCCACTCACCCTGCTCTTCCCATCTCCAGGCTTCTACCCATGCTGTTCCCTCCCACTCTGCTCCATCTCCAGGTAAAAGATCCCCACTCGTCTTTCAAGGTCCAGTCCAAGTACTTTCCACTCTGTGAAGGAAACCCTGGCCAAGGTCTGCATTCCCAGGGACTCATGTGCCACCCGCTTCTGGTGTGAGAGTAAGCCGGGGTCTGGGCTGTCTCTGGTCCCCTGTGGCCAGCCTGGAGCCTAGCCCAGAGGAGAGGCCCTGGGGCTTTTTGCCCAGTGTAATGGAATCGAACAGTAGCAGCAGGGTGGTCAGTACAGAGGACAGTGAGGCAGGTGGCATCTCCTCCCCAAGACCAAGCAGAGACTGACCAGGAAAGGGGGGCACCTTCCAGTAGAGGAAACAGGCAGCAGGGAGCAGGCAGTCAGACGCCATCAGAGGACGCTTGAAGAAGAGACAGCTAATGGGCAACTCTAAGGGTATTCAGCAAGCACTTAAAGAGGCTTATCAGGGGCTCCAGGAATACTTCTGCTGTGCATGAGGCATGGGATCCGTTCTAATGTGGGGGATAGAAAACAGGCCCTGGAATCAGGAAACCACTACACGACCAGCCGTGTGATCTTGGCTGAGTCACCTGTCCTCTCCAAGCCTCAGTTTCTTCATCTGTACAATGGGTAGAGGAATCCTTTACCTCACAGGGCTGCTGCAAGAAGTAAATGATATAACATGAGGACTAGGTGAGAGCTCCTGTGTACAGGTGCTTGGCATTCCTTAGGCATCCCAATAAACTACGATTTCCTTCTCCTACCTGTACCCCTGGGAATTCATAGTCTGTCTGGGGGCCTTATCCAGCAGAACCCCAGCAGTAGTAAGTGTTGAGGGTCTCAGAGTTGAGTAACGTGTTCTTAAAGGAACATCTTATGCGAAGGACAGAGCACAAAGGAACAAGGTTAAATGATACAGCACAGCTGTAGTTTAGACATTAGGAAGAATTCCCAGATGATGAGGACTTAGAACCAAGAAAGCTTTAGAGAAGAAGCATCTTCTAAAAACTTGACATCTGAGCCCAGACCTGGATGGCATGAAGGAATCAACCATGAGAAGAACTGGGCGAAAAGTGTTCCAGACAGAGGGAACAGCAAGTGCAAAGGCCCTGAGGCAGGAATCAGCTTTGTGGGGTCAAGGCACGGAAGAGGTGAGTGCAATTGGAACAAAGTAAGAAGAAAGTGATCCCAGATGGAGACAGAGGAGTCCGTAGGGCCCAGACTATGAAGAGCCTTATAGGCCATGGGTAAGGACTTCGCATTTTACCCTGAGTGACGTGGGAAGCCCGGGGAGGGTTCTGAGCAGAGAAGCGACATGACTGACTTAGGACTATAACAGATCACTCGGCTTTTGTGTGAATGACAGTTGGCAGGGGACAAAAATAGAAGCAGGGAAACCATGAGGAGGCTTCTGCAGTAATCCAGGCAAGAGGTGATAGTGGCCTAGAGGGGTTGTGGTGACAGTGGAGGTATGGAGAAGTGGTCAGATCTGGGATTTATTTAGAGATGAAGATGGCAGGACTTGCTAATGAATTGGAATAAGAAAGATCACTTATTTGGCATCTATTATTAGTGCAGCCAGCACCTCAATGAATCCTCTTGACTGCCCTGTCAGGTCAAGCTGATTTACCTCCATTAGACCGAGGAGGAAACCTTAGGCTCAGAGAAGCAAGTGGCTTGCCCAAAGTCACACAGCAAGGACGTAGCAGACTAGAAGTAGGAGCCGGGTCTGTGTGATTCCAAGATTGATGTGGTTTCCCTGACAACACGACTCAGGCCTGTGCTAGGCCAGGCCTATTGTTTTTTTGGGGTTTTTTTGCGGTTCGCGGGCCTCTCACTGTTGTGGCCTCTCCTGTTGCAGAGCACAGGCTCCGGACGCGCAGGCTCAGCGGCCATGGCTCACGGGCCCAGCCGCTCCGCGGCATGTGGGATCTTCCCGGACCGGGGCATGAACCCGTGTCCCCTGCATCGGCAGGTGGACTCTCAACCACTGCGCCACCAGGGAAGCCCTAGGCCAGGCCTTTGGATCACACTTTCCCAGATATCAGTTGTCTAAAGAGGAGTCTCCTGCCACTGCTATGTTCTAAACCTGGCCTTGAGCTCTGCTCTGCCCGCCTCATCCCCCCGGCCCCACCTCACTCCCGAGACCAGCCACTTCTGCAGCTGAAGGGGGAGCAGCCTTAGTGGGTTCGTCTGTAAAATGCAAGAGCAGCCCATTGCATCTATGGTTACATGATGACTAAATGAGACATGAGATGAGATGGCCAAAGCCCCCTGCCCAGAGCCTGGCATGCTGCCTTCCCTCCTCCCTCTTGGCCATGGGGGCCACCTGCAGCCCAGATGCCCAGCAGGCTGCCCTGGCTGCCCTGGTGTTCTCCCCCCAGCCTCCACACAGAAGCCAGCACCTCTAGGCAGGGCCCTGCCAGGCTCTCTCTCTCATTCTTACTGTCCATTCCTTGGGGCCCAGGCAGATGGGATGAGTCCTATCATGCCAAAAGGATGCAGAATAAAGAAGAAAACTTCACTTCCTGTGTCATGATGCTTTTTATCCCCACCCAAAACAAACATAACTGACACCCACTCTGTGGGGGGCCATGCAAGCGCCTCTGGGGAGACAGAGAGGCAGCAAAACACCCACCCCTGTCTCCCCATCCGCATCCCAAGCCTCCAAGTCTCCTCCCACAAAGGCTTAGGAACGCTCCACGCTGAGAGGAAGCATTGGCTGGCTCTGTCATACTGCTCTTACAGTACGCTTGGGGAAACTCAGGCTCAGAGAGAAGGGACTTGGCCAAGAGCATGTAGCAGAAATGAAGACCAAGTCTTCAATCCAAGAAGTATGCTTTTGCCTGCAGAGCACGACTATGCCCCAGCCCGCACGCGCCTGGCATATGCGCAAGTGTGCCCCCGCTAGCCGCCGCTATTCTATGCAGGGGCCCAGGCAAGGGGGCATGGGGGTTTCTACGTTCAGCACCTCTCATAAGCGCCTCTCCCAAGGACATGAGGCTCCATCCCGGGTCACCCCAAAGGAGAAGATTGTTCTCTGAGCTGGGTGGGCCCACAGCCCAGAAATACATGTCTTGCTGCCGACCTCTTTCATCAGCCACCCGCCTCCCTCCCTGGGGACTGATGCCTCCCCAGGTTACCCGGCGTACCCATTCTGCACTCTCCTGGCAGCCGCATGGTTGACCCCAACCCAGGCCCCCTCCCAATGCAGCCAGGAAGAGCAGGAGGGCACACAGAGGCCATGAGGAAACTCGTGCTGAGCCAACCTTAGGGACCTCACATTGGCGAGCAAGAAAGGGGCCATGGCCTCTGGGGGCAAGGGAGTCAGTGCAGGATTATGGGCTCCTCGCTCAGAAATGATTGGTCGTGACAAGCTCACTGCAGGAACAAAGCCATGTGAAATTGACCTCATCACCAGTGATCAGATCAGATTGTTTAGTGTGAGGGGAATGTGAGGGGGATGTTCAGCTGGGCGGTGACCTAGTTAGGGCCTTAAAGAGGCAGAGCAGCTGCCCCACTCTGGGGAGGAGGAGGCAAGAGGCCTCCTGGGGGGAGGCCCCTGCTGAGCTGCAGGTGGAGGAAGGCCGGCTCCCAGGCAGGCTCCGGCCAGGCCACAACAGGCTCCTCGAGCCCTCCAGCATCCCCAGAGGCCGTTTTAGAGGAGTAGGGCCTAGCCTTAGGGGACTGACAGACAGTGATAGAGGGGGCCAAGGCAGGAGCCAAGGACAGAGTTTCCATACCTGTCCAAGGAGAGCAACAAGATAGATCAGAAACTGGGGAAACCCTGAGGCAGACCTTAGGAAACAGGAGTGGTATTTATTTAATGATCTATTTCCTTGTTTGTTTGTTTACCATGTCTCAGGCACTATTCTAAATACGTATATTACCTCAAGTAACCCTCAAAACAATGTGCTGCTGAGGCCTTTCTTTCCCATCAGGCCCAGGGGGCCCAGGGGCTGGGGCAGGGAAGAGGAGGCCTGTCAGGAACTTCAGGAACAGGTGCCTGCTTTCTCCTTGGATCCTGTTTCCTGACACTTGCCTGAGGAACGGAGGGGGAGGGGGAGGGAAGGGACATGTGGCCAGCCGGGCAGAGCAGGCCCCTCTCTGCCAAGCACCGCCTTAGGGAATATGACTCCTGCTGCCTGAGGGGTACAGGGGAGATGCCAGAATGGGGGGCAGGGCTTCTGGTGGGGCACATGGTGTTAACCCTTTCACCGGCGATATGTGTGCAAAAAGCAGCATAGGGCCTGGTGGCACAGAGGAAGCAGGCACCCACGAATGTGCAGCAAACAGCAAAACCCACTAAGGGTAGGCCAGGGCAGCAGCTGCAGCATGAAGGATCCTGGGAGGCCAGTAATCTCCTCTTGAGGGCTTGAGGCATAGAAGAGACCCCTGTCACCCCAAAGGGTTTAGAAGCACCTGAGGCCAGTACCTGAGTAGAATCTTGTACGGGGGGCTCCAGGGATGCCAGCTCTGTTGGAAGCTGAGGGGTAGGTGTGGAACTGGTCTGCCAGTCCAGACTCCTGCCTAGCTCCATGCAGGCTGAGGCGTCTAGGCTGGCAGGACCTCACGACCTCAGTCTGTTCTCCCGGGGGTACGTAGCTTAAAGGAACTCCTGCTGTTCCCCGGTGCCTGGGATGAGGGGGCTGACTGAATGCTCTGTGCCTCCCTTTCTTTAGGGCAACCAGCCTTGAGTGTGCCCCCGGGGCAGGCCTCTCAGCTCTCTGGCTCCCTTCCACCCAGTTCTGTGGGCACCCGGGATCCCTCGTCAAGCCCTTTGGGTCTCGGGCAGGGATGGGCTGGCCTATCTACTGCCCCGCCTGCTTTCCAGCTCCTACCTGTCTTCCCTATTTCCTCAGGCTGGGCCAGTTTCCATTTCGCCCCACCTTATCTCACACTGAATTTCTCAGGTGTGGTCTGGTGGGGCTTCATCTGTGACCAGTGGCCCCTCCTTGGGATATTCCTGATACTCCTACCAACGCCCTCCCCAGTAGTTGCAACGACTCTAGGCTGCGAGGCCTCTCGTTCTTTTCCGAGAACCCACACTGAGAGGATTCAGGCCCCCAAGGACCTTACTTCTTTGGGGAGACTTCTGAAGGACTGTCAAAAGGCAGAGGGAGTCGGAGGACCACAGTTAGGACCGGTGGATGGCAGCCATAAGGTTAAAGATTTCAGTGCACTTCAGAGAAGGATTTCCTGTCAGGTTGAGCTGTTCTGCAAGAGAACAGCTATCTCAGGCTCTAGTGAGACCCCCGTCCCCAGAGGTGTGTAAGTAGAGGCTGGATGGACAACCACGAGAGATGCTATTGCAGACCAGTGAAAGAAGGGTGGGGCTATTCTATTCCTGGGTCTCTCTCTGTGTTTATTTTTTCGTTGTTGTGATCACTACAGACCCACAGGGGTGTCTGACCCCTGGTCAACTCTCCTCACCACAATATCCGTGCAAGTTCTCAAAGTCCAAGACAGAAACAACAAGGCTAAGAGCAAATCCAAGACATGATCAGAGGGGGAAAGAGAGGAGAAGAGAGTCAAGGAGAAAAGAAAAATAAGAGAGAGAGACAGAGCGGGGAGGACAAGGAAAGTGAGAGAGAGAGAGAGGAGAGACAGAGACAGGTGAAAAGGGGAGATAGAAATATATATATATATATATATATATATATATATATATATATATATATATATATATATACACACACCAAGCCAGAGGCAGGGAGAAAGTTGAGACAGAGGACTGCTCCTGGATTCATGCTCCTTTGTCCCTTCCAGCAGCTCCGGGGTTTCTGAAGAGCCTTATTCCCCAGCTAACCCTGTAACCCTACCCGTGCCTTCAAAGGCAAGGGAGTGGCCCCCAGGGGCAGCTGTGCCTGCTGCCTGGGTCAGGGCCTTGGAACACGCCTGAGGCCAGAGCGCCCCTAGGTGAGACCTGGCCCAGGCCACCAGGCATCTCCCTGCTGCACCTTTGGGCAGAGAGAGGCTTCCGCTGGGGCCCCAGTGGCTCCAGGACCTGGGCAGCCAGGAAAAGACTCTGGGGGAGGCGGTCTCTGCCTTCACAGGTCTGCCACCCGGCAGAGGGAGCAGACTGGGGTTCTGGTGGCCCCAGAGAGCAGAGCTGGGCCCCCAGGGTGGGAGCCACCTCTGGGAGCATTCGGCTCAATTCTGGGAAGAACTTCAGAGCTGGCAGAGGCCCTTCACAGGGGCCCGGGTGTGCAGAGGCGTGCACAGAGGCTAGTTGGCTGCCCATGGTGGTGGTGGTGGGAGCCTTGTGGGGGAGTGAGACCAGAGAAGTTCAAAGCCAGAGAGAGAGTGACTGATTCTGTGATTCCCATGTCCTCAGCAGGCAACACATCTTTCCAGCCCAGAGGGGAGGACCCTGCCGTGTTACTTTAAATAGCGCAACTTTCTAATAAGGCTTTTATTCACATTTTTACGTGGGAATATTTTCCACGGTTCTATCTTAAGAATTTGTATGTAGCTATGTAGTAATGTCTATAGCCGTGTAACTATATACCTATAACATCTATGTATTTATGAATTTCTACATCTATCTGTGTATCTCTATATCTCTGCATCTCCATATCTCTATATCTAAGTAACTGTGTATCTATGCATTGATCTATCTCTTTGTTATGTGTCTACACAGCTCTGTATCCATCTATGTCTCTCTCCCTTTATAAGAATGGCTGAGGGAGACCCCGGAGAGTTTAGGACCCCTGCTTCCTGAGCTGGCCCTCTCCATGGCCACTGCCTGAACTCCCACCCCCTTTCCCACCAGACGGTGGCCATCCTGGGCCTGGGCCAAGGGGTTACCGTGAGGAAACTGGCCAAAGTATGGAAAGCCATCCTCTGAAGCCAGTAGCAGCTGCTTTGCTTGCGTCTGTTGGGGGTGAGGAAGATGGGAGAGCAGGAAGAGAGTCGTGGGGAAGTTGGGGGGGAGGGCGCGGTGTGGGAGCATGGGGAATGTGAGAGCGGCTGCGCAGTCGCGAGTTTTAATTCTGGGAGGCAGAACATCACATGAGTAGCCTGCACTGGCACTCTCTTGCTGTGTGATCTAGGACGATGTCCTGCCCCTCTCAGGCCTTCAGTGTGCCCATCTACACCATGAGCCTCTTGAGGGGCCCTTCCGGAGCTGACACCCTAACAGGGCAGTAGTCCCCACACTTTTAAATCATGGATTCCCATCACTAGAGCATTTTGAGCACAGCAACACAATATATCCACAGGGATTTATGTACACATAATGTAGCGGTTAAGAACACAGACTCTGGGGCCAGCCTGTGAATATGCATCCTGGCCTTTCCACTGGGTAGGTGGCTTGAGGTCTCTTGGCCTTAGTGGTCCCTGTAGAAAGAGGAGATAGGAGTCCTACTCATTGCCATCAAGTGGTTGTGAGGGTCTGGGACAGAGTACATAGATGCAGAGTATATAGATGTTGTTCTTACTATACATGTATTACTTTGCTAATTGATGATGTAGGCTACACATTGCCTGTCCAACGTCAAAACTGTTAAAGGATGAGGTAAACAGAAATAAAATGCTCTCTATATTGCAATATTCTCTTCTCACTCCCCAATGGGTTGCTTAGGACGCCTGGTATTGTCACTGTTCTAGAGTTTGCTTGCGATGCCTTCTCTGGTTTTCTACTAGAGAAGCGTAAGTTTGAGGCTAGGCCCCCCCTAAGCTGACAAGCATGCCAACCTGGACCTGGGCCTGCCTCTCACCACGCAACCACTCCTAGATACACTGCATCTTTCCAGGACTCCTGTCCCACGGAGGGGCTAAAGGTCCAGAAGAACCGGGTTTCCCAGACCCTGAGGACCAGCAAGTTCTGGGGGCCTCACACGTGGCTCACAGGCTCAGCTGCCCACACCCCAGGACGTCCCCCTCCCCATTCTCCTCAGCCCAGAGCCTAGGGTCGAGGTGTAGCCTCTTCCTCTCTCCCTTACCACAGCCAACGTCTCCACCACAGAGCAAGCAAGCTAAGTCCAGGGCTCACAGCCAGCACAGAATCGCTATTTCTTGGATGGGTAATAGTGAGAGCTCGCCATTACTGAGCACACATGCACTTTCTTAAGTGCTTTACCTGCATTGTCTCTTTGAATCTTCCCAGAGATCCTATGAAGCAAATGCTCTTCTTCCGATTTAACAGATGAGAACATCACCAATCAGTGAGAGAGCAGGGAAACCAGCTGCCAGCAGCCGGGCTGGAGAGCAGCCTCTTCACCCTGTGACAGTGAATGAACAAGTGAGGGAATGGTTTCCCTGTCCCCCTTCACGCTTTCCCAAGGCACCTGCTGTCCCCTTCCTGAATTCTGGGTTTGCTCTGACCCCCAGCCCCCCGCTTCCCCACCCTCTATCTCTTGGTGTCCAGCTCAGTGAGTCTGCACCCCGCCCCCACCCCAGGCCCGGGGCTCCTGTACCCCCATCCCCGCTCCCGGCAGGACCCCCTCCTGGGAGCCCCGCCCCCGTGGGCCGCCGACCCGCAGGTAATCCCCTCCCCCCTTCCTGCCCCCGCAGCTCCAGCCCCTTCCAATTAGCCCAGTCTCGGATCCCCTCCGCTGGGAACGGGCGCCCCCCTCCCGCCCCCTTCCCCACTCCGCTCCCACGTGGGGAGCCCCGCTCCCAGGCCCCGCCGCCCTATTCAAGGCGCTCTCCTCCATTGTCTCCGCCTGCCACTCACTCAGGCCATTAGCATTTCTAAAGCCCGCTTCTCCTGGTCGCCGCTTTGGCCTCAGCCAAAAAGGGGCTCACTTTGAAACAGAAGTTTGGGGAGAGGGTGCTTCCTAGGCTACTAAAACAGCTTCCCTTTAGGCCCTCAACTTCTCCAGGCCTCAATCTGCCTATAACATGGGAAGAACTGCTCTCCCACATTTCGAGGCTTAGGACACCTGGAATTTCTCGGCTTCGAGAGTTGTTGAGAAATGGGGCAGCGCCCTGGGACCCCAATACAACTGCCTGTTCCTTCCCTTGGGTTTCTTGGGCCCTACCAATCTGGATCCTCCAACCCCGCCCCCCCCCCCCCCCCCCCCGCGCAACGTGCCAGGGGAGATATGGAGTTTTGTCAAAACTGGTTTTCCCTGCCCTAACCCAAGCGGCCTTTGTTAAGGCCCTGGCAGGATGGGGCATGAATGGGGGTGACTTCTTTGCCCTGGCATCTGAAACCTCCCTAAGTAACTTGGGTGGAGAGACAGCGCCACCCAGTGGCTTCATGGGCTCTAAGCTAATCTCGGGGGTGGGTCCTCACATACCTGGCTTCAGGGCCCCCAAGGAGGCGTCTCACCAGAGAAACCCTCTTTACTTGTGGGATTTCTTTTGCATTGGTTTAGCTGCTTCAGATCCAAGGCTAAATAAAGAGCCAGCGGTTAGAGTCCCAACGGGCTTAGCTCAACCTCGGCCCCGCCCCCATCATTCCTTTGGGCTGGCAATGGCCCTTGCTCTAGGCTCTGTTGCCAATGGCCAGTACTTTCCCCTCCCTGGGCCTCACTTTTCTCCATCTGGAAAGTGGCAGAATATTCCCTAGCCACCTTCTGCTTTTCCTGGTGGGCTGAGGAAATTTGTGGGGTGGGGAGAGGGTGTAGGTCTGAGAGCCAGCCTTCGAAGACAGTTGGCCACCTGGACCCCAAGAATAGGCTCTAGACCCATTCATACTTCCAATACCCGATCCCTAGCCTTCAGCCCCTGCCTGGAGACCCATCAGCCCCTAAGAATACCGGGAAAATGGGACCTATTCCTCCTCAATGCCTACTTTGGTTCTTACTCCATGCTTCTACCCTCTTCCTGCTTCCTCTCCCCTCCCCCTGCTTTTTCCCCTGTGGGCTACAGGATGCCTGTATTTCTCTTCAAGGCTGGTAGGGAGCAAAATGAAGCAAGAGTAACCCCTGTCTCCAATTAAAGTCCGCCACCCACCTCATTGCCCTCTGGGGCCCCTTCTGAGGCTGGTCTGGCTGAAGCAGGTGATGAGGGCAGAGGGGACCAATAATCAGCCCTAGAGACCCAGAGTGCACTGCCTCCATCCTCCCTCCTGGCCTCCTCCTGTGGGCCCTCCCTCAGTGCAGGTGAGGCAGTGGGCTCCAAGGTCCCTCTAGCTTGGGGAGAGAGAGAGGAGGTGGATTAGGCCTCTAGTGTCTAGTGGTGTCTGGGGAGAGGAGGAGACTTGGTCAAGAAGGAAGGGGCAGAGGATGCTCAGCTCCAGTATATAGCATGGCCTCTAAGTGCGGTCCAACCTGGACGTTCTCCCAGTCAGGAGGAGATGGAGAGAAAGAGCCGAGAGTAATCCCAGCCACGTGGATCGGCAATACAGAGGGTAGGGCCCTGCTGGTCTTGGCCTTTTCTAGCTCTGCTCCGAGGAACTGTAGGGGGTCTGGGGCCAATGGCTATGAGTGTGGGGTGCTGTATTCAAGGGGTGCCCCCCATCCCAGAAAAGCTCTACTTGATCTGTTTTTTTTTTTTTATTACAGTTCCAGGTGAGATTTTGTCCAGAAAAATTATTCTGCCACTGAAAAAAAAAGTTTAAAAAACCCTGACTTGATACATCCCCGCAGTTTACAAAGGGGGAAACTGAGGCCCAGAAAGGTAAACTGAGGTAGCCCTTGCACTTAGTATAGGACCCTACACCCACAGAGTCCCCAATAAACATTTGTAGAAAGAGCTATTGAATATCATGATATTCTCAAATAATTTTAAAGCATAACCAAGTTCACGTTCATTTTATACATAACCATGCTACAAGATCTGCCACCTTTTCAAGCTATCTACAAAAGCTGTCACATGAGCAGAAACAAAGAAAGTTGCGAATTTACTCAAATGTTGAGAATTGCCTAAAATCATAGCGAACTCTTGTAATTGAAGTGTAAGCACAGGGATAATTCATAAAACTGTCCTTACCTGATGTCTAAGCCAGGAGGTATGCATATCCTTGTGTAAATTTTAGTTCATTTCTGTCATGAGTTTAACATTAGCTGCTGACGTTTGACATGAAGAAAAAGTGAAAAAGGAAAAGCCTCCTCTTGCTTTGAGGTTGAAATGTGAAAAATGCAGTGTGAAAACAAAGGTATATTCACACCTCCAGGGGTGGTTTGGTCCTGCTGCGCTCCTCATTGTCCCCGAGCCACTACTCAGGTACTTGAGGCCCTCTCTCAGCCCTCTGTGGGCCATTATGCACCACAGAGCAGAGCCTGCCGATGCACAGTGGCACGGATTCTGGATCGTTCTCCGTAGATGATCCCCAGGCAAGTTTTAATCCCAAGCCACTTCCTCTCTCTAGGTATTGACGGGCTATCAGGAAAGTAATCTAATGTTAGGAGCTGCTTGACTAGGACATAATGATCAGGAGACACCATCTACCAAAAATGGGATTGTGTATTTCAAAGACAAATAGAAACAATTGGTAGGCTAGGCTGAGGTTTGAATTATCCACGCCACTGCTTTGCCCCACCCTCCCAGCCCGCCTCCCTACGTGCCCAGTATGGATAAGTAGAAAGAGCTTTCTGCTATTGACTCTCATTGAATGTGACTTCAGGCAAACCCCTTTCCTATCTGAGCCTGTCTCTTCATCTGTAAAAAGAAAGTTCAGAGTAAACCATCTATCAAGAAAGTTAAAAGACCACCCAAAGAATGGGAGAAAATATTTGCTAATCATATATCTGATAAGTGTCTAGTATCCAGAATGTATAAAGAAGCCTTACAGCTCAAGAATAAAGAGATAAATCACCCAATTAAAAAGTGGAGGAGAAAAGTTGAAAGAAGTAGACATTCCTCCAAAGAAGATATACAAATGGCCATTAGCCCATGAAGAGATGCTCAACATCATAGTCATGAAGGGAATACAAACCAAAACCACAAGGAGATATCACTTCATGCCAACTGAGATGGCTATAGTTTCAAAAAAAACAACAACTGGGAAAATAACAAGTGTTGGTGAGGAGGTAGAAAAATCGGAACGCTTGTTCATTGCTGGTGGGAATGTAAAATGGTACAGCCACTATAGAAAACAGTCTGTCAGTTCCTCAAAAAGTTAAACACAGAGTTACCACGTGACCCAGCAATTCCACTCCCAGGTACATACCCAAGAGAAATGAAAGCATGTGTCCACACAAAAACTTGTGCCTGAAGGTTCATAGCAAAGGGATTCATAATACCCCAAAAGGTAGAAACAACCCAAAAGTCCATCAACCGGTGAACGGCTAGACAAAATGCTGTATTTCCAGACAATGGAATACTATTCGACAATAAAAAGGAATGAAGCACTGATACATAAGCTACCACATAGATGAACCTTGAAAACCTAAGTGAAAGAGGCCGAATACAAAAGGGCACATGTTATATGATTCCACTTATTTGAAGTGTCCAAGATAGGCCTACTCACAGAGACAGAAGACAGATTAGTGGTTGATGGGGGCTGTGGGTAAGGGGTGTTGGGGAGTGCCTGCTAGTGGGTACAAGGTTTCTTTTTGGAGTGATGAAAATGCTCTGGAATTAGACAGTGGTAATGGTGGCACATACTAAAAACCACAGAACTGTACATTTTAAAAGGGTGAATTTTATGGTATGTGAATTACATCTCATTTTTTTTTTAAAAGAGTGAACTATAGCAGTAGTGTACAAATTTGGCTAAATAACATCTACTCCAGAACATCCCACCTTCTGCTTATCCTGGGCCTGAAAGTCTGTATGTTTTACATGCCTCTGTGGTGGTTCAGATGTAGCCGGGTTTGGGAACCATTGGCCTATAGCTCTAACATTCTAGGTCCCTGCCTGTGTCTCTAATGAGAGGTACCTGTAAATTGTTGCGCACGACCCCTTTCTTTGTGGGAGCTGGCCCCCTCTCGTGTGCTGCATGCCCTGAAACAGCCAGACCTCACACCCCAAGAAGGACCTGTTGCATTAGCCCCAGAAACAGACCCTTCTTGTGCTCCTGGGGCACAGGGGGGTTTCAACCTCTGAGGCGGGGCTGCTGGTGTTGACTTTCCCGGTTGTCGGGGGGCCTCCTTGCCCCTCACCTGCCTTTCCCTCCAGAGCCTCCTTCAGCAAAGTCTGAGAGCCATTGCTTTCTGCTCTGGGGGCGCCAACGCCAGGCCTGCCCAACTGGCCATGTGGTGAAGGAACTCATACCCACTGGGGAATCTGGCAGTGGAGGGGGCTACAGGGATGACCCTCAGGTGCCTGGGAAACCACAGGCCTGAGGCAGTTTGGCTCTGGTGCCTGGACCAGATTCTGAGGAGTGAGCTCTTAGAGAGGCAGTCCAGGCCCAGTCTTCAGCACGAGGTCTGAGCAGATGAGTGGTTCTTGTCCCCTTCAGGGTGTGTGGAGACATGAGCGTGTGCACAGGTCTAGTGAGGCCCCAGGCTCAGCTGTGAGCCGAGATGCTAGGGCCTTGCCCATACTTCCCATAGTTTCTCCTTGCCTGCCTTCCCTCCTCCAAGGCCCAGCTCATTCTGGCTCCTCGCAGTAGCTGCAAAAGAAATAACGTCCCTCCCCACCCTACTGATTGAGGGTGACCCTATGTTGGGCCCAATGCAAAATGCTTTGAGATACGTTCTTTCATTTCATCCTCACAACAGTCCTTTACAGTAGGAAGTACTCTTCTCATTTTACATGAGGAACAAGGAATTCAAAGCTTAGTTATTCGCTTGATTAGTTTTTATTGAGCACTTATTATGTGCCAGGCATTATACTAGGTGCTGGGTCTACAGAAATGAATGAGGTCCAGCCCCTCTTGGAGACCATACTCTGTCTCCAAGCAGGAAATGAGATTTCTAGAAAATAAGTTAAGCTGGGATAGCAAGCCAGGTCCACTTGAGTCCATAAGCCCTCCTCCCTCAGACTGCCCAACCTTGGCCACACGTTCCCTCCAAGCATTGCTCCCAGCAAGACTTCCCACGGCTTCCCTGTGGCTGGGTCTTTCCAGGAATGTGAGAAGGAAGCATACAAGACTTCCCAAAAGCCAGTGGTTCACATGCCACCATCATGACTTTTGCCATAGTCTCATCCCGCCTGTTTCATTATTTAGTTGCTGTTTTTCCTTAAGTGGACTCACTTCTGAAAAATAATCTTTAACATCTTCCTTAGCGTTATACTAAGCAATTCTGCGCATGAAATCATTTGCGGTGTGCTGGTTGCATATTCTCCTAATAAACCTTAAAATAAATATATCACTATTGACATATAAATCTTCGTTTAGGTGCCACTTAAAATCCTCTCAATAACCCGAAAGGTAAGCACCATACTTTGGAGAAATACTTGAAGAGAAAGAAAATATGGCTCCCTTAGCTGCTTGGAGATGAACTTGCATGGAGACCACCTTTGTTGAGAAGTCGCCTTGGTAATTCTGCTCTGGGCCAGACCCTGAGTCTTTAGGGCCCAGAAATGGGTCCAGTTGAAGGTTTTGTCTGTTATTCCAAAAAGGCCAGGAGGAAGTGCAGTTGCCAAGATGGTGGAAGGTCCTGCACACTGCCAGGTGACTCCTCAAGACTCTCACTCTCTCCAATCTCTGGCCAAGTCATGCCCCTGACAGAATGTTGGAGGCAAAGGGTGAAGGGTCTAGGTCTTGGGGCTGACAAAAGAAGGTAGAATCTGAGCAGCAAACCTCCTGGATGTTACAGAAATCCTGGGGAGGACTTTGAGTTCCCTCAGGCCTCAGGCCAAGGCTCACCATAGCTGGGAAGGGCAGGGATCCTGGGTCACAATGGCTGCATGATCCTGGGCAAGTAACTTCATCGTGTCTCAAATGGGGAAATAAGAGAACCTTCTTCATGGAGTGATCATGAGGGTTAAGTGAGACAAAATGTATGAGTGGACTTTGGTAACGGCCCATCCAAATATTTTCATTTTATGATCATGACTCTTCAACGAATTCAATAAACATGCTTTCACACTTTGGTACACAAAGCATCATTCCACCAGCTGAGCGTTCCTCTCTGCTTACTGGGGCAGGTGGCCCGAAGTGGGGCAGCAGCCTTCCCACTTTGCCACTAAAGGCGAGAATGGCAGCAAGAGAAATTGCAATCAGCCAAAAGAAAGAACTTTTTGGGAGTCAGCTGTGAGAACCTGTTCTAGAACGGCCAAGGAAGGCTAAGGAATCTCCTCCCCCGGAGACCTTGGAAAGCAGGAGAGATTCTCATCTGTCTGGTCTGGAAGAATTCTGCCCAGAGGCAGGGGGCTGGACTAAATGACCCATTTGGGTTCTTTCCAGTCTGCAGCCTAGGTGATCTCATTGTTCCCTCTTCTTCTAGACGGGGCTGCCTCGCCCCAGCTCAGACTCATTGGGATTATTCCTGTTGTTAGAGATCTCCCAGGCCCCCAGAGCCACGGCTCTTCCGGTTGGTGACTCACAAATTTGTCATCAAGATCATCCCAGTGTCTGGCCTCCATCCTCCTTGCTGTCAGCTTGATTAAGCTTAGCCTTTCTCTTTCTAGCTTCCTTTGAAGTTGAGGAAACATAAGTTATTATCCTTATATAGCCAAGACCTTCCATGGTCAGCCTTTCCTCCAGCCTTCCTCTCACCTCTGAAGAGATAGTCAGGGCCTCACAGATGGAATAGGTTTTAGAGTTGAAGGGCCTGGGTTTGAGTTTTGATTAGTTGTGCGACCTTGGGCAAGCCATTTAAGGGCAGGGATTAAGTCAACTAACATCTGTGGAGCACTTGCTATATGCTCAAATACTACTTGCTGAATGAATCAAATGTAGGTATTATCCCTATTTTATGGGTAGGAAAACTGAGGCTCTAAGAGGTAAAGTTTCTTGCTCACCATCACCAGCTAAGTAAGTACTAAAGCTAGAAATGGAACTGAGACTTCACAGATTCCCAAAACTGTGCCTTTTCCACCCTGTGGTGTTATTTCTTGCCTCACCGCTCAACCTCAGTTCTCTCATCTATAAAATGGGGCTAATCCTCTCTGCCCCACAGAGTTATCGGGAGCATTAAAAATATACATGCTGTATGTGAAAGTGATGTGTAAGCCAAAAAGTGCTGGGCAGACACTAGATAATTATAACACTCAAGCTCTGGTCAGTTCTCTGGGCTTCTGCCAACACTTTTGAGAAGCTACTCCGGGGGGCAGCAGGCAGAGTCGGTTTCTCCCTTCCTCTATCATTGGAGGATGGAAGAGGACTCTCTTCTATCACAGCTCTTATTGTACTGGGTTGGAATTCTTTCTTTAGCATGTTTGCCTCCCTAATTCAAGTGTAAGCTTCTCCAGGGCACAGTGCTTGACACACAGTAGCACTCAACAAGTTTGGTTTGAATGAATGAATGAATGAATGCAGCACCTTGCCCTCACAGACCTGCTCCTACTCTGTCAGTGGTCCAGCCTCCAACCTCCCTACCCAGAGCCCAGCTTCCTAACTGGGCCACCCACCACTAGCCTTCCAATCTCATGGTCACATGTTGACCTTGGCCGGCTGGCATTCAGTCCTCAGCGTCTGACACTCAGCATCCTTCTACCAGAAATGCCTTTCCCCACCCAACGCCCTCTTGTCAAAGTTCATATTCCGCCTCGTTCATGAAGCTTTCCCTGACCACCCACCTTGTCCCAAACTAAAGGTGATCTAATTTTCCCATGAGCCCCCATTGCATAGAGTAGGTACCCTTTAGAGAACTCCTTAATATCCTCTACCTTCTCAGACAGTCAGGTACATCCCACTGTGTGACCTTGGGCAAGTCCCTACCCCTGATCTGGGTCTCAGTATCCAATCTGTGCATATGTGTCCCACAACTCTTCCAACCCTTCCATCCTGTGACCTGGCTTCTTTGGGGCTCAGGGAGGATAAGACACCAAAGAGCTCCAGTTGGGGCCTTTGACTCTTGACAGCACGTGCCCAGCTCCCAGGCCTGAAAGTCAGCTGCTCAGATATTACAAGCTAAGTGACTTGCTTAATAGAGGGATAAATAAATATCTACTTAACATGATTACTGTCAGAGGTCTGAGCTACAGGACCTTTCCATTGCTGGAGTTTTATTGCAGGAGAAGCTAATTAGTTCTAATTAGCCAACTCCCAGGTGTTTAAAGCAGAGGCAAGAGGAAGGGGAGAGGAGGGGACTGGGGAGTGGAAGGCAGGTGGGGAAAAGGAGGAGAAGGCGTTCTATACTCCCCTCTCTCAGCTGCCTACCTGCCATGGTCCGGCTCAGGACTCCTCAGGAACCCCAAACATAGTGACACCTCAGGCACCTCACCCACCTGGGATGAAGGAAGCTTCTTGAGAACGTACTATGTGTCGGGTACTGTTCCAAGCCTGTTCTCTGCATGACCTCATTTGATCCTCGCAATGACCTGCAGAAGCAAGAACTCTTCATTGTCTCATTTCCTAGATGGGGAAACTGAGATGCACAGAAGTTAAGCCCGTTGTCTGAGCTCACACCACGGGGAAGCAGAGGAGCTGGGGCTGGACCTGATTCCAAGGCCCGGGTTGCTGTCTTTGGCATCTGATACCGCTCCAGGTGACAGGCCCAGGGGGTTTGTGCTGCTCAGAGAGAGATTTGGATAGGCGGTGACCTCCCTTTGCTGTGGTACTCAGCCTAGAGGTCTTCCAGGATGGGCCAAACTGGGCACATCCAGAGCTGGCAAGGTACCTGCGAGAGCTGGTCATCATTTGATTCAAGAACTCCTCCTCCTCTGATTCAGGTCAAAGCTCTGTGCTGGAAATCCTGGGTGACTCAGATCCCCGCCCTCAAGGAGCTCACATTCAAGGAAAGTCTATGAATATTTGAATAGCAAGTCATTCAAGTGTAAAAATGTACGTGAAGAGATACAGCTATCTTCTATCGCTTAATTGCTCTGCTTAGAAATTTTTCCTAGGCTTTGAGGCCCTAAGTCAGAAAATCTGGGTCTCCTTCCATGAGACCGCTTGCGGTGTGGGAAGGAGCATGGACTGTGGCGTCTGGATTTGAATCCAAGATCTTCCACATATTAGTCCCTCTGCCTCTCTCTCTCTCTGGCCCGCCACCCTTCTGGACCTAGCTTCACAACTCTTACCTGAGCACACTATCTCCTAACTGGCCTCCCTGCTTCTCTGGAATCCATTCCTCACACTGAAGCCAGAATGAGCTTCATATGACAACCCCACTCTAAGTCCTTCAAAGTCCTCACCACAGCCCACGAGGCTTCCATGACCTCTGGCTTCATTTCAGGCCACAATCTCTCACTCACCGAGCTCTGCCACACTGGCCTTCTTAATGTTGCTTAAGAAATCCGATCTCATTTCTACCTCAGGGCCTTTGTACTTGCTATTCCGGCTACCTCAGTGCTCTGATCCCAGCCATTAGCATTCCTGGCCTCTTCTCATTCTTTTTTTTTTTTTTTGTAAATTTATTTATTTTTGGCTGCCTTGGGTCTTCGTTGCTGTGTGCGGGCCCTCTCTAGCTGCGCGAGCAGGGACCACCCCTCGTTGTACTGCACAGGCTTCTCATTGTGGCGGCCTCCCTTGTTGCGGAGCATGGGCTCCAGGCACTCCGGCCTCAGCAGTCGTGGCACGTGGGCTCAGTAGTTGCAGCTCCCGAGCTCTAGAGCGTAGGCTCAGTAGTTGTGGCCCGCGGGCCTAGCTGCTCCACGGCAAGTGGGATCCTCCCGGACCAGGGCCCAAACCTGTGTCCCCTGCACTGGCAGGTGGACTCTTAACCACTGCGCCACCAGGGAAGCCCCCCTTCCCATCCTTAAATGTCACCTCCTCAGGGACATTTTCCCTGTTCACCCTATCTTAGACAGCAGTTGCCCCTTTGTTCTCAATTTTAGTACTTTCTGTTTCCATCCAAACACCACAATCGGTAGTAATTTTTTATTCCTTCAAAAATGTGTTTATTGTCTGTTTCCTCCCACTCAGATATAAGCACCATTAGGGCAATGACTTTGTCACCACCACTGTGCCTTGGACAGAGTTTGGCACATAGTCGGTGCTCAATACAGACTTGGTAGATAGACAGATGGATGGGTAGATGGTTGGAGCAACGAACGAATGGCCATTTCTTAAAGCTGTTGTGAGGATTAAATGAGCCGATGCATATTAAGTGTCTGGCACGGAGCCCAGCAAAGAGCCCAGCTCAATAACTAGCATTCGAATCTGCGTGTGACCTGCTGGCTAGCACCCAGCTATTCCCTGAGCCAGCCCCACCTTAGCCAGCTAGCTCTCCATCCCACCACCCTGCTCCCGGCAAGGCCCAGCTCCTACTGCCCTGGAAACAAATCCGTTCTCACCCATAGGCAGTGGTGTGCTGGAGTTGAGTGCCACTTGTTAATAACTCAGGAGCTTTACAAGCAGATTGTTAAACTATTGGTAGCTTCAGAGTGGCCACGGTGGGAGTATTTACACCACAGAAATGGGCAAATAGTACAAATCCCACCCCGCCACACACAAAGAGCCAGTTTACCAGTACACCCCGCTAGTCTTCTCTCCTGCTGCACCCCCCGTCAAAGTGCACTGCCCCATGTTCTCTGCCTGAGTCCAGCCCGCCAGCCTTCAAGGTTCAGATCAAGGACTGACTCCCCCGGAAAGGCTTTCAACCTCCCTGATCTCACCTCTGCTGACAGCCTTAGTGCCACAGGCAAGGGTACCTAAGCCAGCATTCCTATATATTGATTTGCCTTCTTTTTCTCCAAGTGAACATGAAGATCTTATCCCTGACGCTTACTTTTAAAACTGCAAAAGCAGGAACATGGTTGACATACTTACTTCTTCTAGTCCCTCAGGGTGCCTAGCACAAGGCTGGGAACTGGAGAGGTGTCAGCAAAGTGCTCACAGCAGCAAGTGTCCAATAACAGACAAATATGGATAAAGAAGAGGTGGTATATATACAATGGAATATCGGCCATAAGAAAGAATGAAATAGTGCCACTTGCAGCAACACGGATGGACCTAGAGATGATCATACTAAGTGAAGTAAGTCAGGCAGAGAAGGACAAATATCATATGATATCACTTATATGTGGAATATTCAAAAAAATGATACAAATGAACTTATTTACAAAACAGAAACAGACTCACAGGCATAGAAAACAAACTTATGGTTATCAAAGTGGAAATGGGGGGAGGGATAAATTAGGAGTTTGGAGTTAACATATATACACTACTATATACAAAATAAATAAACAACAAGGACCTACTGTATAGCACACGGAAATATATTCAATATCTTGTAAAAAAATCTATAATGAAAAAGAATCTGAAAAATAATATATATGTATACACACATATATATACATATACGTGGCTGAATCAGTTTGCTGTACAACTGAAACTAACACAACATTGTAAATCAACTATATTTCAATAAAAATTCTTTTAAACAAACAGAAGCAAGCTGGCAGAGTGGCAGGAGTCTAGGGAAACAGGGAAGCAGGAGCCCTACATTTGGCTCAGCTCAGCCACTGACTTGCAGTGTGACCTTGGTCCAGTCCCTTTACCTTTCCAGGCCTCAGTTTACCTATCTAAAATGATGCTGATGATTTTTTTTTTTTTTTTTTTTTTTGGCGGTACGCGGGCCTCTCACTGTTGTGGCCTCTCCCGTTGCGGAGCACAGGCTCCGGACGCGCAGGCTCAGCGGCCATGGCTCACGGGCCCAGCCGCTCCGCGGCATGTGGGATCTTCCAGGACCGGGGCACGAACCTGCGTCCCCTGCATCGGCAGGCGGACTCTCAACCACTGCGCCACCAGGGAAGCCCGATGCCGATGATTTTTGAAGCTTCCTTCAAACTTCAGGAGTCCAAGGGCTTGTTCATTGAATGATACGCAAATGAGTGTTTATTATTTGATGCGAAAACTCTTAGGTACTTTCAAAGAAACAGTTCCTGGCACCCCTTCCACCACGTTCACCACAAGAGAAGATTTAGAAGGGCCTTCGGGACAATTGAACCCAAGGCATTTTTATGCATTCTGCAGATAACGATAGCTAAGATTTACCGAGCCCTTGTGATGTGCCAGGTACTATTCTAAACACTTGACATTGATTAACCAGTTTAACCTTCACAACGACAACTCTAAAAAGGTAGATACTATTATCAACGTCCATTTTACAGATGGGGAAGTTAAGGTTCAGAGAAGTGAAACAACTTGCCCAAGTCACACAGTTTGGGAAGTAGTAGAATCGAGGCTTGAACTAGGCAGCCTGATTCTAAATCCCATACACCTGACCACTGTGCTGCGCTCCTTTGTAGTTTCTCAGAGGAAGTAGCTGTCCTTCAGAGGCCCTGGAGCCCCCAGACAGAGAGCTAGCTTTCCCACCTGCACCCCAACAGGTCCCATTGTAGTGCAAGCTTTACCAATAGGCAGAATGCCTTAGAGGAAATGTCACATCTCGCTGCCTCCACCTCCCAGCTATGTGACCCTGGGCAGGTCCCTCTGCCTCTCTGAGCCTCAGTTGTCTCATCTATTTCACACAGGGCTCTTATGAGAATTAAGAGAGGAAGGAAATTAGCATGTATTGATTGTCTCTGTGTGTATTTAAATTTTCATTAAATTACCTCTTCTGGTTCTTCTAGAGAGAAATTATTTTTCCCATTTTACTTAGTGAAAACATCCTCAGAAAGGGTAATAATTTCCTCTAGGCCATGCAGTTAGGTGGGGCAGAAATAGGATTAAAACCCAAGACTTCAAGTTTTTTTGGTTTAAATAAGCTTTTTGTTTTAGAACAGTTTACGATTTACAGAAAAAATTGAGAAGACTGTACAGAGTTCCTATGTACCGTGTACCCAATTTCCCCATTCTCAACATCTTACATTAGTGTGGCACATTTGTTACAATTAACGAACCGATACCGATATTGATACATTAGTATTAAAGTCAGATTTCCTTAATTGTAACTGAATGTCCTTTATTCGTTCCAGAATCCCATCCAGGACACCACACTACATCTAGTCACCTTGTCTCCTTAACTCCTCTGGGCTATGGCTGTCTCTTAGACTTTTCCTTGTTTTAGATGACCTTCACAGTTTTGAGGAGTACAAGGTATTTTTGTAAGGTAAGATAAGGTATTTGGTAGTCTGCCCCTCAATTAGGATTTGTCTGATGTTTTTCTCATGGTTAGACTGGAGTTACAGGTTTGGGGGAGGAAGCCCACAGAAGGTAGGGTGCTCTTCTCATCACATCGCATCAAGGGTACATGCTCTCAGCATGACTTATCACTGTTGATGTTGACAGTGATCACCTGGCTGAGGTGTGTTTGTCAGGTCTCTCCACTGGAAAGTTACTCTGAGTTTTCGCCCTTTTCCATACTGCACTCTTTGGAAGGAAGTTGCTATGCACAGCCCACACTTAAGGACTGCGGAATGGGGAGATATGCGTCGCCTCCTTGTGGGAACAGGATCAACGTAAATTACTTGCAATTCTTCTACACGGGAGATTTGCCTCTTCTTCCCTGTTTATTTATTTATTATGTGGGTTTTCATCCATTCATTCAATCACTTATTTATATCACTGTAGACTCATGGATATTACTTTTATACTTTGGGTTATAATCCAATACTGCATTATTAATTCTGTTGCTCTAATTGTGTCCCTTTGACCCATCATTGTGGGTTTTATTTCTTTGGCACTTCCTTCCTTTCTGGCACTACAAGATGCTCCAGGCTTATCTTTATTTCCAGCTGCAGCCCTGGAATCAACCACTTCTGTGAGGAGCTCTGGTTCCTTTATCGGAAAATGGTCTTAGAAACCAAGATCTGGGCACTGGGTGTGTTCATTGCTACTGGGCCCTCTCAACTAACAGAGTAAGAAGATATATGTGTGCATGCTAACTAGTGTATATACACATATCAGTAAGTGCTTCTCCAGGTAACTAGTTGTACCCATGTTAAGCTAAACACGAGTTTACGCTGGTATCTCCCATTCTAACTCATTACTGCTTGGATCACTCCAGCCTTCCCCTTGCTTATTTGTATACGCCCACTCCAACAGTGAGCAACCTGGCTCCTGTCATCCACCATCCGACTTCATGCTCTTTTATAGCCCTCCTCCCTTACTCCTTCCAGGTTCCCAAGGCCTACCTGACAGCTGCCATGGGGAGTAGCTGTGTTCATCTCTCCTGGGCTGTGGGTGGCCCTAGGTGGTGGCGGTGATCTTACAGCCTGGGAAACTCTTGCCGTCAGGCCCTCCCCGGCGTGGTTTCCACAGGCAGCCCTTAGGGTAGCCTCCCCCAGTCCTTCCGAGGGCGCAGGAGGGTTTGCTCCAGCACCTGTCTGTGGGCAACTGAGCCTTTAGACCCGCAGGAACTCATTGCTGGTGTGACAAGCAGCCCCTCCTCCATTGGCTGGTGTGCTAGCCTCACTGCCTCCTCCCCCACCATCCTTCTCCTTAGCCAGCCACGGCATTTTCTTGCTCAGCCCTGGTCAGCCCCACAGCTCCTAGCCAATGGGCTGGCATGAGATGTGGTGGAGGATGCAGAGAAACTTGGAATTCCAGGCATGGGCAATACACAGCATGGAGGGGCTAAGGCTCCTTTGGCCAAAGTTCAAAAGAGTTCAGCTCAGTGAGTGGCTGCCACCTTGGAGCAGTATGTTCTATGACCCCACGCAAGCAGGGCCCCTGGCCCAGCCCCACACCTCAGGGGGCCCTGTGGTTTGGAGGGCATTCCTCCACATGTGGTAATGTCCCCTCTGGTGCTGAATTCCAGCCACGGCCAGCACTGCCTCACCGGTAGGGTGCTCTGAGCCCAAACATGGACCCAGGTAGGCCCCAATCCCTATTACTCCTCTTTGGGACACTCACTGGCTACTCCATGCATGGGGTCAACCAGATGCCCTGAGGAGCTCCTGGACTCACATCTATGGTGTCTTTCGGGGCCCTGGGGCTAAGCTGGCACACTATTTTTTTCACAGGATCACAGAAGAGAGTAGGTTGCCAGAATTGCGTTAACATGCTGATTTGGGGTAACTTGAATTGTTTATATAATAGGGGCCTTACACTCCTCATACACACACACGCGCGCACACACACACACACACACACACACACACACACAAATATATGTCTGTTTATTATATAAACATATATATTTTTTCCCCCAAGGTTTATATACTCTAGGGCAGCCATTCCTTAGACCTTATGGAGTTAAAAGCACAGAATGTCCAAGCCAGGAGAGAGTTTTGAAGCCATTTAGCCCAAGGCATTCCTGGTATATATGAGTCATCCCCCTCCCCCCCACCCCCACTTGCCCCAGAATCTGCTCTGGGCCCGTCCAGCCTGGAGTTGCCGGGGATAGAGAGAGGAATAAGTCCCCGTTGTTGCCTCCCAGAGTCTCCCAGTCTAATGGGAGATACAGGTACAGAAACTGTCACTTTGAATACAATTAAAAGAATAGCCATAGTAATAATAAGAACTGCGACTTACTGAGCCCTTACGGTGTGCCAGGCACTGTGTTCTATGCTTTGCACATATCATCTTATTATTTGCTCTCAATGAGCTCATGAAGCAGGTGCTTCCCTATTATAGAGGGGGTGACTGAGTCTCAGAGATGTAAAATGGCATACGTGTGAGAGCCGAGTGCCCTTCAGCTCCGTCTGGCTTCCCAGCCTGAGTCCTTTCACACTCTCAGGCCTCAAGCCTGAAGAAATGGAGGCCAAGTGGGCCAAGGCGACTTGCCCAGAAAGAAAGGACTTGAATCCAGTTCCCTCTGCCCTTGGCCCTGCAGGGAAGCTGCTGCGCTTTGCCAGAAAGACAGTGGCATGTGTCCATTGTCCTGGCTCTCCTCTCCTATCATGGTCTCATCCCCTGGCACGGCCCCAGCCCCGGCTTGAGCCGGGCCAGCCATGTGGCTAGCACATCTCCCTTTCAGCTCTGCCAGGCCTGCAGCTGGCCCACCCCTCGCGTGCCCCCTCCAGTGCCCAGCCCCCTCTCCTAGGCCAATGACTCGGCCCTCCTTCCTTTCAGCATTCCCGCCAGCTGGTGTGTGAGCCCTGTGCAAGGAGGCTGGGTTGCCATGGCAGCCGGGGAGGGCTGGTGTGGAGGGCGGGTCGCTGTGGTACAGAGCTCCTGACCTCCCTAGGAAGGGAGGCTGTGGCCCCTGGGCCTGGTAAGTGCTTCAGCAGGTCACCTCAGAAGGCCTGTCCCCACCCTGCCCTGGCCCTCTGCCTGCACGGGGTGTGCTTTAAGAGTTTTCACCACACAGAGAAAGGGATGAGCTAGGGAGGAAAAATGCCCAGGCCCTTCAGAGCTCAAGCCCAATATAGCAGAACTAATTTGAAATGTCACTTAGGGCAGTCTCGCTCCCAGCCAGTGAAAAGCTGGTTTATTTACATAGCCCGCCGTGGCAGAAGGCCAAGAACCCTGCCATGCCAGGGTGTAGGGGATGGGCGGCTGGGAGCCCTGGCTGCGGCCCCTTGGCCTGGACCTCGCTCGGAACCACCACCTGGAAACCCCTGTGGGCAGAAGGGTCAGATCTAATAGACCCCACGCATGCCTCCCCACTGCAGCCAGTGCTCTCCCTCCTCAGGGTCCCAGGTCAGGGCAGGAACCAATTCTGTGCCAGGCACTCTGTTGCACGCTTGACATGGTTTTCTCCTTTTCCAAGCTCTGAGAGGAGGAGTGATTATCCCCACGTCACAAGTGAGGAAACTGAGGCTGGAAAGGATGTGTGACTTTCTGGGGGCTAGACAGCCAGGAAGTGTCAGCTGGGCTTCAAATCCAGGTCAATCTGATTCCTGAGCCCATGCATCCCTTCCCTCACCCCCGCACTCCCCATAACAATACCCTGTATCTTAATTCCTTGGCTTCCACCAGCCCAGCCACTGCCCAGGACATGGCCTTTTTAAGCACAACCCCTATGGGCCCTACTGGATCGCCCAGTGAGCCACTGGTCTGGGGACTGACAGGCCTGGGGCAAGTCGGGGTGGATTCGGGCCCCCAGCAAGAGAATGGAGGCTGTTCCTGGTGCCCACTTGTGTGCTTCCATCAGGAGGACACTGAGGTTCGTGGCTGAGGGGGGACACAGAGAACTGACAGTCTTGTCTGTACTTCATTCTGTTACGTACCAGACACGTACTGAGCATCAATTATGTGCCTGGAACTGTGCTGGGGGCAGGGGTACAAGGACGAGAAAGACATAGTCTCTGTCCTCACAAAACATCTAGTCACCATCCACAATAATAATACGACAAGGGCTAACGTCAAGCGGTCTATGCTGGGCATTGTTTTAAGCAGTGGCTTAATCTATATCATCCCTTTAGTGATGCCATGAGATAGGTACTATTATTATTCCCCATCGCCCAGATGAGGAAACAGAGCCATTGAGAGAGAAAATGTCTCGTCCAAGGTCACACAACTAGCCAGTGACGAAGGTGGGGTTTGAAACCAGGCCGACTGCCTTCAGAAGCCACACCCTCAATCCAGCATTATCTAGAATAAGAGGAAGAGGGCTGAACACTGCAGCAAGAAGAGTCAGGATTAGACAGAGAACAGGTCTGCCAAGGGCATTTCGGTGGGCAAGCGTGGGAGGATTTTGCCAGCTGGAGACCCTTCCTAGGCATTCCTCCAGAGGGAAGGAGCTCAAGGGCGGCCCGAGCTACCGTCAGAGAAGTCTGCCTACTCTATCAGATTTTGTCTCTATTTTTCTTAGGTTTCCTCTTCTGGCTGATTGTTGGAGCCCAGAGGCTCAGCCAGCCAGGGGTTAACACTCTGAGGGGCCCACTGGAGAAGGGCCTGCTCTTTGTGCCAGGGCCCTGGGGAGAGGATGTGGCTGGGATCAGCTGGGAACCATTAAGGACGCTGGCGGGGCAGACTGAGGTGGGGAGGGGCGTGGAGTAGGCCCAGAACCCAAGGCCAGGACGTGGTAGGCAGACAGCAAGCAGGCTCTGAGCTGAGGGGGCAAACACAGGGTCAGACGAGTAGTGGGAGCTGCTTAACCCAAAGTCGAGACCCTGCTCTCTAAGTGGTCCTCCCTGAGGCTCAAGATGAAGGGAGCAAACATCTGGAGAGAAAGCTCACAGTGGAAACGGAGACTTGAGCTGGTGGGTGGAGGAGGGCGCTGGAAGTCTTTTAAGACCCAGGCCCCTTGGAGGGTTGGGAGACCTTCATCCACACTCCACTTTGCTGTGTGCCCTTCTGGGATTTTCCAAAGCAGCCCAGGGAGGACGAGAGACCTCAGTGGCACTAAGCGCTAAGCCGTTCCCTCCCCCTGGCCCCAGCCCTACGCCAGCGCCCACCAGCTGTACATTCCCCTCAGCAGAAAGGAGCACATGGGACCTGCCTTTGCAAGTGCCATGAGCTCCGGAGAGTTTTATCCAGTAAGTGCTTCTTGACCTAGAAACCTAAGGAGGAGTGGGAAGGGGAGCGGAGCGGCTGCTGTGTGGGTGGGAGGCCCAGCCAAGCTCCCCAGGCAGTCGGCTCAGAGCCGGCACTGAGGCTGCCTTGAGGAAAGGGGGCAGCACAAGCTGGCATGTTGGCGGCAAAGCTGCTGACTTTGGGGGCCCGATTTGGGGAGGAGGGGAAAACTCAGATCCTGCTTGAGCCCAACCAGAGCTGCAGTGATTTCCACAGAGCAGGGGGACTGTGGGACACATCACCAGAGGCCGATGAGGACGGGGAGAGGCTCCATGGAAGATCAAGTCTGATCCTAAGGGTTCCTCTAACCTCCTTGGCTGACTCGGGGTCCCAAGGACCTGTGAGCACCTGTGGGACAAGCACTCTTCAGTCCATGCTGCAGGCCCCCATGACGTCTCAGCTGGCCTTAAACAAACAGGTGGTCAGCTGAAGGAACAAGACACTTTGGAGGTCCAGAGCCCTAGTGAGCCAGGCGTGAGCTGGGAAAATGTGGCTGGAGCGACTTGAAGGTTCTCAGAAATGTCATCTAGTTGCCTCCAAGCCTGTGGGAGGAATTGTCCAGATCCCTGTCTCCTTTGACTCCACTCCCCTACCCCAGCTCTCTCCTTATAGCCCTCCAGTGACTCTCCATTCTCCCCAAGGCTCCCCACCTGCCCATTCTCTCCTGCTACCTCCTTGCACATGAAGTCTTCCAACCCCACGTTCAGACACTACATCAAAGTGCGAAGTGTGTGTTCCCATCCCTTGCCTGTCATCCTTAGAATAGGCGGCCAGGAGCCAGCAGGGTCCCCGTGAGCCCTGTGTGGGCAGGGCAGATACGTTCCCACGGGGCTTCTCTGCCTCAGCAGAGGGATGCCAACTTGGGTTACTGCGGGGGAGGCAAAGTGCAGGGAAGGAGGGGGGCAAGTGAGACAGGATAGAGCTGCTCAGTTGTACCCCAGGTCCCAGCAGTCTCAGCAGCGAAGGCTGTCAGGCCCACTGTGGCACTTGCAGAAAAGCACACGGGCACAGAGCAGGGTGCCACCAAGCACAGGCTGGCAGCAGCAAGCAGATGGGCTGAGGTTCATATTCCTATACATTCTTCTCCCTCAGCTTCTCACAGAAGAACTCTCACTGGCCCAGGTCCTAAGTTCCAGGTAAGCACTGGGCACTGCGGGTAATTGTCAGAACCCTCCAGGTCTTCTCCATCTCTGCGTCTGTCGCTCAGAATCCCCGCCGGCTGCCTATCTGGGAGTCATGATGGGCTCCACATTCTCCCTTCCTTACGCCCACATCAATCAATCACTAACTCATCAAGCCCTGCCCGTTTCAACTCCTAAACCTGTCTCCTATTTTTCCTTTTTTGTGCCTTTCACTAACACTTCCCTAGTCATCAAAACGCCAACAACGCTACCTACCCTTTACCAAAGCTTTAGATATGCCAGGTTCTGGGCTAAATATATTTACATATATTTGCCTCCCTTAATCCCCTCACCAACAACCCTCTGGGAGCCGTACTCTTATTGGCTCCATTTTACAGATGAGAGAAACTGAACCCCAGAGCCGTGAAGTCCCTTGTCCAACAGCATACACTTAGTAAAGGGCAGAGCTGGGATTCCAACTTGGGCAGTCTGCTTCCAGAACACATGCACACCCGGACTCACAGTGCTTCACTGCCCTCCTACCTTCCCTCCTGGCAGCCCCACCTCTCTCACATTGGCTGCCAGGGTGGTTTCTCCAGAGCCCAGCGCCAACCATGTCTGTTTGACTCCTGGTCCAGTGCCCTATTCCGGCTTTCATTAAAGCATCCACCTATCCCTCTTCATTGCCATTGCACTAGCCCAGGCTGCTGGCATCTCTGGCCTTCCAACTTCTCCATTAAGGTATCTTGAGAGCTGCTTGAGAGCAGGGGCCGGTCTGTCTTGTTCACCAGCAAAGTGTCCAGAACACAGACGCACCAGGTAAAGATTCACGAGTCAAGGGATGGAAGAATGACCTCCCCGCCTCCCGTCTGACCCCTGCCAGTTCATTCTCCACGCTACTGCCAGAGTAATCTTTCCCAACACAGCCCCGAGCATGTCACGCCTCTGCTCTGAACCCACCCCTGACAAAATTGACCCCCAGATTCTACTTCTAGGAATTTATCCTATCGCTATACATGCACACACGAGGAATGACCTATGCACAGGTTATTCATCGCAGCCTTGTTTCTAATTGCAAATGATTGGAAATAACCTAGATGTCCATCAGTTAGAGGCTCCATAATTCTTGTGTGCCATGAGAAAGAATGAGGAAGCACTTTAGGGGTTGACATGGAACAGCCTCCAAGGTATAACTGGTGAAAAAGGAAAGTACAGAATGGCGGCTATGATACCATTTATATAAAACAAAAGAGGGAAAATATATAAATGTACTTGCTGTATATGTTAAACTATTTGCCTTTAAATTTTTGGACTGCATAAATATATTATGTACCAAAAACTGTAAACCTTAGTATTTAAAATATAATCATGTAAACCACAATTAATAAAAATTATGAGCAAACAAACAAGAGTCTCCCATCAATTATACACCCAACTTTCCCCATGCTGTTTCCTCAACCTAAACTGTGCCTCCCCTACCTTCTAGCGTCCAAATGTCTGTATCTGCGCTGTCCATTACGGTGACCGTAAGCTGCATGTGGGTTTTGAGCACTTGCAATGTGACTAGTCCAAATTGAGATGTGCTGCAAGTATTAAAATACACACCAGAATTGGAAGATTCAATATGAAAAAAGTGTTACATGTCTCCATGATTTTTCTCTATTGATTACATGTTGATATGATAATATTTTATTTTTTATTTTTTTTATTGAAGTATAGTTGATTTGCAATGTCTCAGATGTGCAGCAAAGTGATTCAGTTGTACATACATACGTATATATATTCTTTTTCAGATTCTTTTCCATTATAGGTTATTATAAGATATTGAATATAGTTCCCTGTGCTGTATGTCCTTGTTGTTTACCTATTTTATATATAGTAGCATGTATCTTTTAATCCCCAGTTCCCAGTTTATCCCCTCCCCCCTTTCCCCTTTGGTAACCATAAGTTGTTTTATAAGTCTGTGAGTCTGTCTCTGTTATGTAAATAAGATCATTTTTTGTATCATTATATTTTGTATCATTATATGATATCATTTGTATCATGTAAGTGATATTATATGATATTTGTCCTTCTCTGCCTGACTTACTTCACTTAGTATGATCATCTCTAGATCCATCCATGTTGCTGCAAATGGCATGATTTCATTCTTTTTCCTGCCTGAGTAGTATTCACGTATATACGTATATATGTGTGTCACATCTTCTTTATCCATTCATCTGTCGGTGGACATTTAGGCTGCTTCCATGTCTTGGCTATTGTAAATTGTGCTGCTATGAACATTGGAGTACATGTATCTTTTTGAATTAGAGATTTCATCTTTTCCTGATATATGTTCAGGAGTGGGATCGCCCGGTTATACGGTAGCTCTATCTTGAGTTTATTAAGGAACCTCCATACTATTCTCCATAGTGGTTGCACCAGCCTACATTCCCACCAACAGTGTAGCAGGGATATGGTGATATTTTAGATATATTTTTTAGAGAAAATATCTTATTAAAATGAACTTCACCAGCTTCTTTCTCCTTATTTAATGCGGCTACCAGACAATTCAAAATCACATATGTGGCTTGCATTTGTAGCTTGCATGATATTTCTATTGAACAGTGTTAGTCTAAATTCTATCAGCTCTTCCAGGGTACTCTGAAGGCCACCTTTTCTGTGAAGCTCTCCTTAAATCCCTTCTTGAAACCCCCTTGGCTGCCACTTGCCTCACAACATCACTGAGCAGGGGTGAGCAGGCAACTGTGTGTGCCTCACCCGTTCAACGGTGTGTAAGCCCCTGGAGGGAAAGAGGCCCAGTTGCCTTCCTCTCCGCATCATTCAGAGCCTTTGCCGGCCAAGCCCAGAGCTGGGCACAAGCAACAGCCAGCTCGTTCAACTTAGATGAACTGAAGTGCAACCAGGGTGGGCACTGAGGAGCTGGCGGGACAGCCCCAGAGGTCCACCCAGGACCAAAAGCCCTGCAAGCAGCAGAGGTCACTTCCTAAGGTCATCCCTTCCATCCCACTGCCTCAGGGCCCGACTGTTCAGCCCCCAGCTCCTGGAGAGTCGGGAAGAGCAGGGACTATTACAGAGGAAGCCTGGGGTTTCAGTTGCAGGTGCAGAGGTGAGTAAAGGCCCAGGGAAAGGGTGCTCATTTACATAGATTGTGAGCAGTAGCCTGTATAGTGAGGAGGCTACACAAGCAGGATCTGGAATCAGAGAGTTGAGTTCAAAATCTAGCTCTGTCCTGTGAAAACACTAAAACCACTGACTCGTACACTTTAAGCAGGTGAATTGTGCAATATGTGAATTACACCTGTATGAAGCAGTTATATCCACTTATAAGCTGTAGAGCCAGGAGCAAATAGCTTCACCTCTCTGTGCCTTAAGTTTCACATTGATAGGGGGAAGTGATAATAACAGTGCCTATCTCACAGAGTTGCTGTTAGAATTAAATGAGCAAATGCGTGTGAAGTATTTCATGTTATGTGCACAGTAAGTGCTTATTAAATGCTAGCTGCTATTATTCCTGTGTGCCAAGCCCTGTGCTAGTCACGTCACGTATAGTATTTCAGTCAGTTCTCACAAAGACCTCGAATTGGTATGCATGTGTTAACACGCATGTGTATACGTATACATGCGTGTATATGAGGGATGCAGACATTTAGTCCAGAGGGGTCCCACATTGAATAGGAGTCTATTGGCGGAGCGAGAATTGGACCCCTGAGTTCCTGCGCCTTCCCCCTTTGACACCCCTCTCTGCTCACAGGAATTTGGCCACCTGTGGGCAGAGGTCTCAAGCAGGCCTCCCCCGAATACCAGTGAGGTCTGAGGAGGTGTGACAGGCCTTCCTCTAGGAGACGTGTCTTTGCACCTGTGACCAACCTGGCAGGGGACCTCCAGACAGCCCTTCGGAATGGAGTCTGGATCCAGGGCTGAGGCAACCCCATGGCAAGGACCATAGAGGCTGTGGCCATTGGGCCATACTGGCTAAGAGTACTTATGTCTTGAAGCCAGTGCTTACTTTGGACAAGTGAGGATTCACCTGGGGTTTCTTGAGCATCTATGGGATCCCAGGAGCTGCTCTAGGTGAGTTTCTATGCCTTGTCTCTGTGAATCCTCACAATGAGGTAGGCATTACTGCCCCAATTTACAGATAAGGAGCCTGAGGTTCAGAGAGGTGATTCACCCATATCAGAGCCAAGGATCAAACCCGGGCCCCATTCATTCACCAACTCATTCATTCACATTTCCTCATTCATTCATTCATCATCTATTAGGTGCTGGGGGTACAAATGTGAATTAATTTCTGTTATGGGAAAAATGTTGAGGAAGAAATGAGGAGGGAGGAACGCAGTGACAGCTGGGAGGGTTGTGTGTGTGTGTGAAGTGTGTGGTGGAAGGACGCTGGCAGGGAGTGAATATCTCCCAGACAAAGCGTTTCATGAAGAATAGATATAGTTTCACTGGGGTGGGGAAGTGAAAAAGGGAAGACATTTCAGGGGAGGAATGGCTCATGAAGGTTGGGAAGGCCCTGCAGAATGTAGGTGTTTGTGGGCAATGAGATGGCACACGGTGAGACTCATGGAGGACATGGGGGACAGTGTGGGAGGTGAACCTGCAGCCTGTGCGTTAAAAGTCTCGTGTGCCAGCCCAAGAGGTCTAGACTGGATTTGCTGAGCCTGGGGAACGGCTGAGGGTTTGCAGCGAGCACGGTCAGTTGGTTTTGTAGGAAGCCCACTGTGAAAGCAGGGTAGAGGGCAGATCTGAGAGGCTGCCCTGGAGACTGGCACCCACACAGAAGGCCTCTGGAATAGGTCAGGGAAGAGATGGCAGATAAACTCCAGCCATGGCCCTGGGGAAGAAAAAAGAGGGGACAAATCTCCCAAGACTCCTAGGTGGTAGATTAGACTGGAAGGAGTCAATGCAGGGCTTGGGTGGGGTTGAGGATGATTCCCAGGCTCTGTCTTGGGCAAGTGGGTAGATGAGGTTGCCAGGCCCTGAGGCAGGAACAGAGGGAGCAAACGTGGGGCAGGTTGAGTTGCAGGTCATCTAGTTCTAGAAAGGCTGCATTTGGAGTCCAGCAGTGAGGTCTAGCCTGGAGAGATTTGAGGGTCGTCAGCTGATTTCTAGATTCTTGGTCTAGTACTCCTCTTTCTAGTCCACCCAGCCTACCTCAAATATGTTCTGCAAAGGGAAGTTTCCCATGAAGCAGGCCATCCTGAGCAGCAGATAAGCCCCCGTTGCATTTGGGGGTCTAAGTGCAGTCTGGCCAGGAGGCAGGGAGGTTTCTGTAGGGTTCATACAAATGCAGCAAGACTCAGAGCGGACAGACAGTGAGCTGGACAGAAAGCTAAGAGATCACCTTATGCAGTCTAGTTCCAGGCAGGATTCCCCCTAATCCCAGATTTCCCCAAGCGCCCTCCCCCTCCCCCATCTTACTCAGTCAGGGAAAGAGCTGGAACAACTCTGGGTAGGGCTCCGCAAGGACCAACCGGGAGTGTGATTTGCATAAGACAATCTGTTCTCTGGTAATTTTCAAGTGAAAATGTTATCATCGTTCCCTGGAGGGTCATTGAGTGATTTTTCTTTCCTTTGTTCTTCCATACACACAGACTGCCCCAGGTCTGCCCTCTAGGAAGGCCTTTTGGAAAGGAGGGGCCAGAGGGGGCTGGGAGAGGAGGACCACACACCCCCAGTGTCCTCTGGCCTGCGCTTAGGCCTGGGGCTTTCTCCTCAGGGAACCATGCAGACCCCATCTTCTACTGATCCCCGCTTTGGCCCCTTCAGAGGCCCCCCGCCCCCGCCCCAGGCCTAGGCTGCTGCCTGCTTCCCCCTAAACCCTGGCTGCTGCCCTGCTCCAGGGCCTCCCTTGGGGCCCACGCAGCTCACAGCACAGGCCTGGCTCAGGGGACATTTTCTAATAGACGGATAATTGCCTCTGTTAATTGCAATTTGATTTTAGCAATCTTTCTCTAAGAGCCTGGAGGCCTCAGCCCCAGATACGTAGAGAGGGTGCAGGGGCGGAGCCTGCAAGCTAGGGTCTCACCTTGAAACTTACCACCTGCTGGGAGTCCCCTAGGCTCTGTCCCTACCAGGTAGGGGACTGTAGCCTGAGCTGCATCTTACCCCCACGGCCTCAGCTCCTCGAGAAGGACACGCTGAAGATGGCTACAAACACCACTAGCCCCCAAGGAGTGGTTTGGCAGCGCTTCCGGAAGGGGTGAGCTGGCAGGCCCCCCAGGGTCAGAGCAGGGACCCTATTGCAGAGTCTGGAGGATTTCCTGCTGGAGCCAAGAGGCTGCCGGAGTTCTGTTCTATGACCATCCCCATCCCTCAAACTTGTTCCTGGGCCTGCCACCATCTCTTCCTCCTCACCAGCTGGCCCTGTCCTCCAGGGAACCTCAGAACGTGGCTCTTGTGGCCCAGCTGCCTGATGCTCCTAAAACAAGTTCCTTTATTTCTCTATGCTTCAGTTCCCTGCTTTTAAAGTGGGGAAATAATAGTGTGTCCACGGTGTTGTCATGAGGATCAGACAGTCGATGTATGCCAAGTTCTTCACCCAGTGCCTGGAACATATAAACTTCTCTATAAGTATAGCTGGATTCTGGCTTTTACTATCATCCACACCTTCAGGCAACATGTGCTGGTCCTGAGGCCTGCAGCCTAACGCCAGAGAATCCCTGGGGGCCAAGGTGGAATCAGGTGGGAGGAAGCACCCTAAGATGAGAGTCCCTGGATGGAGCAGTCCCCGGGGTAGGGTTGGGGCTGCGAGGGGGAGCCTTTCAGCCCAAAGTCTCCTGAGTGGGAGCTGGTCTTTTTAGACACCGGGACTCTAGAGGAGAGACTAGATTATGCCTGTTGCCACATCCACTGTCCTCCACCTTTGCCTACCCATCTGAACTGGCCACTCCTCCACTAAAGAAGAGGACTTTTTGGAAGAAGAGGCCTATAGGGAAGGGGGAGTTTTGTGAAGTCAGGCTGAGTCCTTGGAAAGGTACCTAGAGGCGGGGAGCCTGGGTTCAAGTTCCTTTTCCCACTTGCTTTGTGGATCTGGGCCCCCTGACTGCACCTCTCCCAGCCTCAGTTTGCTCCTCTGCACTGAGAGAGCTGTTTCATCTCCCACATGGGGACATGGGGTGGCCATGGGGATTAGCTAGAATAACACGTGGCAGCATATAGGTAGGTGCCTAGTGAATAGCCGTTTCCTCCCTGCCCCCCCCCTTCCTTCACACGTGAGGGGGGTAATTATCTCCCGTGTTCATGCATGTGCTGCATGCCTCTCCCCACCCAATTCCTCAGCGCAGAGGTGGAGGTGTCAGGCCCCTGCCTTCCTTCCCACCGCACACAGGCCTTCTCTGTTGCTGGCGAAGAGACGGGAGGAGGAGGGGTAGGCAGGCAGTGGTTTGGGGCCCAGGGGGAGTTTCTCAGCGCCTGCCCACCACTTCTGGCCTGCTGTTCCAGGCAGCATGCTAATTAAGCCAGGAGAACCCACAGAACAGAATTGCAGGCCCCCTGCCTCAGTCCAGCCCCCAGAGGCCTGGTGTGGAAATGGGCTGCACAGACAGGCCCTTTGCTTGGGGGTTGGGGGTGGGGTAGAGTTGGGCTGAGCAGCGGTCCAGAAAGGAAGCAGAGGAGGGGTTGGCAAGGGTCTAGGGGAGCCTGGCCTGTGAGCAGGGAAGGAACCGGGAGATGTGAGAAGAAGGCCACAATCTCTGCTTGATCCCGGCCTGATCTGGTCTGGCCCTGCCTGTAAAGGAGGTGTTGACAGAATGATAGGGCGGGAGGTCCTGAGATGGGGGCACTGCAGGGCCAGCATGCTGGGAGGTGACTGCCTGGTACCTTGTCCTGGGGCTTCTGGTCTGTACCACCTACCATCGATTTGTGTGACCTGGGGTAAGTCCCTTCACTTCCCTGAACCTCAGTTTCTTCCTCTCAAAGATGGGGCTGATGACAAACACACAGTGAAAGCATGCATGGGAAGGAGGCGCACTAGACTCAGGGAAGGGCAGGAGGAGGAGCCTGGGACAGGAGAGGAGTACTTAAGGGCCCTTATCTCTATCTGGGTTGTTTTATTCCTAAAACAAGATGTGGAATAATGTTAAGATTTGACAAAGCTGGGTGATGGGTACACAGGCGTTTGTCAACATATTTTTTCTTTGCGTCTTGCCTACATGTCTGAAATATTTCATAATAAAACAAATGTCCAGTGACAGCATTATACACAGGATTCAAAATGTGTTGAACCCCAGGTATCTCCCACAGGAATGGAACTGATGTTCTCTGGAAACCCCAGTGCTGATGGCGACCATGTGCCAGAGGTGTATGCAGATCCATGGGTTTTAGGTTGAGTAGCAAAAACATTCTTCAAATTTGCATGCATCTTCTGTGATGTGTGATTTCTAATAGGCATGTATAACCGAGGAATACATTAGGTATGATAAGTAGAATCAGTGACTGGTGATGAAGACAGGATCCCCACCTGGATCAGTGCATCTCAATTCTGGCTGCACCTTAGAGTCACCTGGAGAGCTCTTCCAAAATAAGAATGTCCAAGCCCCACCCCAGACCGATTAAGTCAGAACCCCTGTGGTGGGGGCTGGACCTTCCTAGCTTGGAAAAGCTCTCCAGGGGATTCCCATTTGTAACCAGACCAGAGAACCAAGGGACTTGGCCCAGCAGAAGCCACTCCCAGCGCCCCTCAGCTCTCCCTCTCAACTGCTTTGAGAAAGGGCCCTGGATCCGGGCACAACCCTTTGGGGGACAAAGTTATGGAACCCTGGATGCAGCTCCCTTCCGCTGTCCAAGCCTTCAGAGTACATCTCCCAGAAGTCCTGACCCTCCTCCCCCACCCCAGGGAGGACTGCTGGGTTTTTTTTTAATTGAAGTATAGTTTATTTACAATGTTGTGTTAGTTTCAGGTGTACAACACAGTGATTCAGATGAATATACATATATATTCTTTTTCAGATTCTTTTCCCTTGTAGATTATTACAAAATACTGAGTATAATTCAGCGTGCCATATAGTAGGTCCTTGTTGGTTATCTATTTTATATATAGTGGTATATATCTGTTAATCCCAAACTCCTGATTTCTCTCTCCCCCCCAGGACTGTCTGTTTTAAGAGGATTGACATGGAAAGGGATCATCCCCCTATCATGAGGCTGGGTGAGGCTGTACTTAGAAATCCTCTGGTCCATTGGCCACTTCTCCATGTGTATCTTCTGTGCCTCTGGCCCTGGTGGCTGCAGCAAGCTCCTTCTCAAAACTCCTTCCTTAGCTTCCATGAAGCCTCATTATCTTGATTCTCCTCTCACACACACACACACACACACACACACACACGCGCGCGCGCACACACAGCCTTCTCTGCTTCCTCCTCTCTGCTCACCAGCTCATGACAGCCCCCCACCCCCACCCTGCCAAGGTCCTGGCTTGGGCGCACTGTTCCTGTCTCATGACACTCTACTCCCTCGGCCCTATTCCTGCCTTCTTAACAGAGTCTTTTTCCAATTTTTCTCCAGCCCCACCCTCTTTGCCAAGCTCCACTCCCACACCCGCTTTGCCAAGCTCCACTCCCACACCCTCAACTGTGGTGTGGACATCTTCATCTGGACATCTTCATCTGGAATTGTCTCTAGCGCCTCAATTTCAACATATCTAAACTAAGTTCATCGAGTCTTACATGCCGCCTCCACCAACCAATTTCTTGTCCAATTTCTGTTCATGGTACCCCTCTTCTCTTAGTCCAACAAGTCTGGTCATCCCAAACCCTTCCCATCCCTGCTTTCCCATCCCCCATCCTTCAGTCAATCAGTTGACATCAGTCCACAGACTGGTGAGTCTTTGCTGGTAATGGCTCCTGCTCCCACAGCAGCCACCTCCCCAAGTGACCCTTCTCCCTCTCGACATTGCTTCCTGACTCCCCAGTGCCTGTTGGCAAGTTTCAGTTCTTCAGCGTGGGAGGCACCAACGTGCTCAGTGGGCTCCAACTGCCCTTTCTAACCTTGAACCCATCGCTCCTGCAGGAAACCTTCCTCTCCAGGGAGACTGGTAGCATTTGACTTTTACTGAGCCCCCGGGGCTCCTCACTGTCCCCCAGTAGTCTTGGTCTATACGGGGGACATAAACTCACTTGCTTGCAGGGGCCGGGTAGGGAAGGGAAGTGACTGAAGTGAGCCGAGTTGGGGACACAACCAGGAGTGGTGGGGAGTGCAGAGAACTGGAGAGCGCACGTCCCTCCCACCCCGTTTACAGGGGGCGCTACTCTTCAATCCCCACCATTCGTGCCCATGCAGGAATGAGGGCCCAGTATTGTCACGTCCTCCAATTTATTGAGAGAAGCCAGATATCCAACACTTGAACGTGAAATATCCAGTTTTCGCAATGTTGGCAAAGAGTTCAGAGTTTGTTGTAAAACTTTGTACTGGGCCACACAAAACATATCTGCAACTGGGTGCTGTTCATGGGCTCCAGGCTTGCAATATCTGGTTTCTCCTCACACCCATCCCCTGCTTGAGGTGCCCTCCCTGTCCCTTGTGTCCCAGGCCTCCCCAGTTCTCAAGGCCCAGCTGAAGTCCCATCAAGCTGGCCAAGCCCTCCCTGGCCACCTCAGTACACCCCAACTTCCTGTGACCTTTAACCTTCACCATTACGTCCCTCTGCCCAGCTAGGATGCTTATGGGGGCAGCCGAGCACGGAGGTTAGAGGTGTGGGGCTGTAATTAGGCTGCATGGATTTGAATACCGGCTTAGCAACTTATTAGCTGTGTGATCTTAGGCAAGTTTTCTGCCTTCTCTGTGGCCCAGTTTCTCTCTCATGGGGTTGTTATAAGGATTAGATGGGATGAGCCATGAAAAGCACTTGGAATAGTACCCGGTTTATAATAAACACTCAATAAATGTTAGCTGTTCTTATCATGGCTGCTTGGGGTCGTTCACTGGAGAGCTGCTCAGATTTTGCCTGTTGAACGATAAGCTCAGAGAGGGCAGGAAACATGTCTTACAGCTTCTGTAGCCTCCCTCATCTGCATCCTCCACCCTCCACCCCGAACCCCTCAACACCTAGTCCACACACCCAGAAACACAATCAGCGCTTGGGAAAATATCGGTCGTAACAGATTGGATTCAATCAGCAAACATACATTGTATATGGACCCTGTGCCAGGCACTGTGCTAGGTGCCAGCAGCAAGACATAGAGGCACAAACACCCACCGTGTGGTCAGGTGCCCCAGACTACTGCTTCCTAGGAGCGTGAGCACTTGCCAACTACTTCACCTCCCTGAACTTTATTTCAGCATCTTTGATATTTAGAATACCCACTGCGTGGGGTTGTTGGGGGCAGTAGGCGTGAGGTATGAGTATCCAGGTCTCAACTTTGGTAGTTGTTCTTCGAGATTCAAATGGAAGTACTCAAGTGTAGGTTCCTGGGAGAAGAGTGCGCCTTTCCCAGTGGGACTCTGGCAGATTGGCCTCCTCTCCCAGTGCCCTCCGGCTCTGATCCTGTTGCCCTGAAGAGGTTCATCTACAGATTGTCTTCCTGCCCCCAGGTGCCATCTGCAGCCCTCATTCTCAGAAAACATGCTCCCGCCAGGGGTGGGGGAAGGAGGAACAGAATAAGATAGAGGGGCTTGCCTCATAGAATCCCAGGTCACTTTCAAGTAAGTTTTAGACACTGTCCTTTCAAAAGTTCTTGAGTGATTTTTATCATCTAGGTAAGCACTGCTGCTAGGATCACTCTCCACTCCTCACTCCTTTTCTACCCTCTAGCAATTCAAAAAATATATGAATATGTTTTTATTAAAAATATATATATTCCTTCCCTTTCCCTTCATTATGCTGAGTAATTTGACTTTCTCCAGCCCCTGCTCCAATACAGCCCCAAACTCAGCATGCTCTCCTCAACACTGGACCATCTCCTTTCTCTTTGCCCTAGAGAGGAAGGCAGCAATATAGAGATTTATCCCCCCCTCACACCCTATGTGAATTTTACCTCACTCCCTCAGATGCCAGAAGCGACTATAGACACATGTTAAAAGGGCTTGTTTTGGGACTTCCCTGGTGATGCAGTGGATAAGACTCTGTGCTCCCAATGCAGGGGCCCGGGGTTCAATCCCTGCAGGGAACTAGATCCCACATGCATGCCGCAACTAAGAAGCCTGCCTGCCACAACTAAAGAGCCCTGGAGACGCAACTAAGGAGCCCACCTGCCACAACTAAGACCCAGTGCAACCAAATAAATAAATAATAAAAAAATTTTTAAAATTAAAGAAAAATGGGCTTCCCTGGTGGCGCAGTCCGCCCGCCGATGCAGGGGACACAGGTTCGTGCCCCGGTCCGGGAAGATCCCACATGCCACGGAGCGGCTAGGCCTGTGAGCCATAGCTGCTAGGCCTGCACGTCCGGAGCCTGTGCTCCACAACAAGAGGCCACAACAGTGAGAGGCCCGCGTACCGCAAGATAAATAAATAAATAAATAAAATTTTTAAAAATTTAAAAATGCAAGGATTTGTTTCATCTGTTGCATGTTTACTTGTGCGTGTGTGTGTGTGTGTGTGTGTGTGTGAGAGAGAGAGAGAGAGAGAGAGAGAGAGAGAGAGAGAGAAAGAGAGACACGCTCTAGCACAGTGCCTGGCCTGTGAGCGGTGTCTATATGTGGCGGCCACCCTTCCCCTCCCCCATCCCACCCTTCAGGTTCTGAGGCCCCAGAGAGGAGAGAGATGTGATCCCTGCCATCCACCCCACCCAAGAGCTCAGTCCAAAGAGGAAGAGGAAGAGCCAGACACCCACGCCTATGCTTGGGTGGAGATCTTTACCAAGTGCCAACTACAGAAGCAGAGAGGAGGAGGAATGCTATCTGACCTGGGGCTAGTACGAAACACTGGCACAGAAAGTGCCATTTGAGCTGTGTGTCTGAGAGTGCCTGGAGGAAGGGCAGGAGGCATCAGGTAGCCCGCAGTGGCTGGAGCAGTGCATGGGTGTGAGGGCTGGGACTGGGAGGTGACAAGGTTGGGACCAGACTGTGACTGGCCTGGAAGACCGGGTGAAAGAATTTGGACTTCACCCTGTAGGCAGGAACGAACCATCAGAGGTTTTGTAAGCAGAGGAGTAACCTGATCAGAGCTGTATTTAAGGAAGATTGATTAAAAATAATGTCTGGTGTGTTTAATTCCCAGCTAGCCCTGGGCTTTGGAAGAGACAGGGGAGGAAGACAACAAGGCCCCGCTGAACAGTCACTTCACAAAATAATGGCCAATAAACATATGAAAAGATGTTCAATGCTACTAGAACCCAAAGAGATGCAAATTAAAGCAACAATGAGATACCATATTTGGCCTATCAAATTAGCAGGGATTAAAAATGATAACTCTTGATGCTATGCTGTGGAGGGTTTCCGTGAGACCGGCCTTAGCGCCCACTGTGGGGACGAGGGGGTTGAGAGCTGCAAATCACTCTGACCTTTCGGAAGGGCAGTTGGATAAGAGGTACAAGAAGCTTGCTAAAAGTGCACATTGCGTGACCCAGAAATCTCACTTCTAGGTATTTATCCTAAAGAAATCATTGTGGATGGGAGTAAAAATGTTTGCCCCCAATGTGCCCCACCCCAGGTGCTATTTATAAAAGCAAATAACTGGATCAAATGAGGGAACTGTGAAAACTGTCTGACAGCAGCCTCTGAGGCTGGACCTTAACATTTCTGAATCCTCAAAGGCTGAAGGCGGGAGACAAAACCACAATTTCTTTTTTAAACTGCCTGTGGGGTGTTGCCCAAGTCTCTAAAGGGAGCCACTGAAATTTGTCCTAGGGACAGACGGTGCCTTTGTTCCGACCTGCAGGCAGGCCTCTTGGTCATGCAGATGTACCTCAAGTACCTATTCTTTGTCTTGGGAAGGCCCTGACTCCAGCAGCACGGGTAGGCATTCTGTTTAGTAATGTAAAAGGCAGGCTTCATTGTGGGCTGGGCGGCATCTCTGCAGAACCTCTTGTGATGGTAAATGATTTTCAGGTTCCTTTGGCCCAGCTTCAAGACAGCAGGGGGGCAGGTGGGGCGGGGGTGGTGACAGCCCAGGCATGGGAATAGAAAGGGCTGAAGAAAAGAGTCTTGGGTTTGAGGAGGATAGGGCCCCAGCAACGTGGTGGCAGTCTGGATTAAAGACCCCGGCCGCCAGCAGTGAGCCCTGGGACAGGGCAAATACTCTCAGAGCCTTGAGGCTGCTATCAATTGGAATTCCCCGTGCCAGTGTGATCCCAAGAGAAGTTCTGTACACGAGAGGATTTCAAGTGGTACATGGAAGAAAAAAAAGTTTGGTACTTGCTTAGGGTGAAGTTCAATTTTAAAAGGTGGTGGTGGGGTATTGATAGAAAGATCCATATTAGGGGAAATACTTGGATAGGTGAAATATGAATACAGCAACTCTTGAAGGTGGTTGCAATTGGCTAAAGTTTGGGAAAAGTTACTCTGTGTTGTCTTGAAGTCACCGGTAAACTACAAGAGTGAAGGCAACTCTTTTTCCCCTTTCCTGTTTACCCATTTCTGTCCCCCTCTAACCTTAAGAACCTAATTATAGGAATGAGATCACTAGGCAATTTAACCTAACTCCTGACTTACACTCTCCCGAATGCACACGATGCCTTGCCTAACCTGTTGATTCTTTTCCTAGATCTACCCCCAACAGCCCCCTAAGGAATCCTGCAGGCAGATCATGCGGGCAAGATAACATCTGTAGAGAGAGTCAGGCAGTCTGCACGCAATAGAGATCGATGCACAACCCTACCTCCTGCCTCAACGATTCACTGAGATTCTTCCCCCCATTTTACCCTTTAAAAACTGCCATGGCTGAGCGGAACCTATGGAGTTGACCTCTGGACGTGAGTCCACCTTCTCCCCAGCTTGCCAGATTTTCTGATTAAAGCAGCTTTCCTTTCTACTGACACTTGCCTCTCGAATTATTGACTTTTGAGCAGTGAGTAGCCAAACCTGAGTTCAGTAACAAGAGGCCAGGCTCAGTTGTATGTTGGGGAATGGAGACATAGGCTGTTGTCTACATGTGGACCCAGGAGCACAGAAATGACCTGAGTAACATGGAGGGAGAAGTAGGGGTGAGGGTCAGAGGGGACAGGGGTTGCATGTGACAAAGGACAAGCAGAAGGAAAGAAGCCCTGGGGCAGGAGCATCGTGAACTCAGGGAGGGCTCTAGGCACCTTTGGACACCCAGGTGGGCTCTCAGATTAAGGCTGTTTAGCTGTTTAGAGTGACTGTGGAGGGGCTTCCCTGGTGACACAGTGGTTAAAAATCCGCCTGCCAATGCAGGGGACACGGGTTCAAACCCTGGTCCGGGAAGATCCCACATGCCGCGGAGCAACTAAGCCTTTGCACCACAGCTGCTCAGCCTGCTCTCTAGATCCTGAGAGCCATGGCTGCTGAGCCCATGTGCCACAACTACTGAAGCCCACGTGCCTAGAGCTCGTGCTCCACAACAAGAGAAGCCACTGCAATGAGAAGCCCCTGCACCGCAATGAAGAGTGGCTCCCGCTCGCTGCAACTAGAGATAGACTGCACACAGCAACAAAGACCCAACACAGCCAAAAATAAATAAAATAAAATAAATTAATTTAAAAAAAAGAGTGATCGTGGAAAGCTGGAGAACATGGAGATGCTCAGGTCCTGAATGCATAGGATATCCAGGCAGATGGTCAGGCAACCACTCAACATTACAGTTTACAAAGTGTTTCTGATGATGTAGAGATATGCCAGTGAGAGATCGTGGAGTAAAAAGAGAAACACAAAACTGTAGTACAATATGACCTCAATTAGCGTAAAAAAAAAAAAAAAAGACTAGAAGGAAATACACCGAACATTATTATCAGTGAATATCACCTGGGTGGAAGCCTGGAAGAAGAGCCCTGGCCTGCCAGTCAGAGAACTTCAAAGGATAGCCGTGATTGAATCAGGGATGGAAGAAATAGAAGTTTACAGGCAATTTCATTGCCATTCAAGAAGAAGAAGAATATGGCAAAGGTCAAGGACGTGATGCTGAGTCACAGATGCTGGTCACAGATGTGACTTCTCAGAGACCTCTAGCCACTGAATGGAGGATATGTTACAGAGAGCTAGAAAAAGGGGGAGAGCAGTTAGAAGTTGATGACAACCATTCAAGAGAGGTGACAAGGGTCTGCACTCCTGTGAGGCAGTGGAAGGAAAGAAGGAACAGAGAACTCAGGAGATATCAAAGAGGTATGCGGACAAAAAAAATGTTGCCTGCCATTCCAGTGAACAAGGAATGTTGCTCACCATCAAGCCCTCAGCCACTGCAGCATCCCCCTCCCACCCGCCCCCACCCCCCCACCCCCACCCAACGGTATGCCTGAGGGAGGTATGCCTGAGGGGGATTCAGGATGGAGAAAAACAGGCTACTGGCCCTAGATAGTCAACATACATATCTAAGGAATAATTTCACTGACCCCAGAAGCTTGCATCTTCCCATACAAAGAAGAGCACTAGAGGTCGTTAACTTCAAAAGATGTCTGGGTTTTTTGTGTGTGTGATTAGCAGTAATCTTTATGTTTGACTACATGGTCTTTTGTTTCTTTTTTTCAACAAAAACTCCTGTATGTCCTGGCTCTTCCCTTACCTCTTCAGAGCAGTTCCTCAGAGAAGCTGAGAAGACTGTCTCCCAGGCTCTAGTCCCCAGTAAGTTCCCAAATAAAACATAAGGTTGTACATTTTTCTTCAGTTGACAGGTCTAAGGGACTTGGTGACAAATTGTATGTGGGTGAGGGAGAGGGTGGCCTGAAGGAGGACTCCCAGGTATCTGCGAGGATTCAGACCCCTGGGTGGAGCAGGAGGACTGGCTCCAGGCACAGCTGACACAGGGCCACACCAAGAGAAGGCAGAAGCAGTGCTCACATTCTTACAGCTTCAGTAGCAATGAGGAAACAGAGTTCCTCCCAACAGCACCAATTAGGAGAGTCTCAGGAAAGGACTCTGATTGGCTGGCTTAGGTCACGTGCTTACCCCTGTGGCCAAGCAGTCTGGATCTATTACCCAAAGAGGGAGAAAAAGGAGTGCAGAAAGGATAAAAATGATAATTGCCATATATTTTCTGAACTCTGCAAGTAGAGCTAAGGTGAACTCTAAATGTGGACGTTGACCAACACAAGTTCATGAGTGTGTGTCCATAGAGAAATAAGGTCATCACATCAGAAGCTCAAGTTAAAATATCACCAAGTCCACTCTCCTGCCTCCAAACTGCCCATCTGTTACCTCTTCCTCAGCTTCACTGCCACTGCCCATGGTCAGGTCCTCAATATCTCTCACCCGGCCTCTTGTCCCCAACCCCTCCTTGCTCTCCCTGCTTCCAGGTCTGCCCCCTTCAAACTACTATGCACACCACTGCTGTCACGGGGATCAGAGGCAGTGTAGCTTAGTGATTAAAAGCGTGACCTTTCTCTGAGTATGGATCCTAGTTCTGCCACTTAGTAGCTTTATGACCTGAGCGGGTCACTTCACCTCTCTGGGCTTCAGTTTCCCTAGGAAACTTCACAAACTTGTTGTAAGGATTAAATGAGTTAATATTTGTAGGGCGCTTAGAACAGGGTCTGACATGTAGTCACTGCTATGAAAGTGTTGTCAAAGACATGACTCTGTCATTCCTCCACTGAAAACCAATCTACATCCTCTACCTCCCATGAGCTCACCTCTTCCATGAAATCTTCCCGGACTGCCCCTCCGTGGCCTGCAAAGAGGCTGTGCTGTACTGAAGCCCCTTTCCCTCTGAACATGTCTCCCTCGGGGAGTGGTGGCTGGGAGGATTGGGGCTGTCTGATCCATGGCTTGGTCCCCAGCACGGAGCGTAGCACCTGGCACATAAGCAGGGCCTTGGTAAATGCTGACTGCGCGGATGGCTTATATCTGAAGAGCTCTTTGCGCTCTACAAAGTGCTCTTCACATCTGTTACTTCACTTAGGCCACACTACAGGCCTGTAGAATGGGTCTCAAGGCCTCCATTGGATAGGTGGGGAAGCTGAGATTCTAAGTAAAGGGGCATGGCCAGTACATATATATATATGTGACAGGGCTGGGGTGTGACCTTGGACATTCTGCTGTCAGGACAGTGGGAAAAGAGCCCTGGGTTAAGGGTCAGTGGTGCCCAATTCCAATTCCGTGTTTTGAGCCTGAACTCCCCTGGCTGCAGTTCCCTCACCCGTGTCACGTACGGGTTGCACTAGAAGGAACCCGATGGCCCTTCCAGCCGCAGCATTCTGTCAGTGGCTGTCTGGCGCTCTCTCGCCCTCCTCCCCGCGACTGCAGCAGCTGCCTTACGCCTGGGATCAGCCCCTAGGAGGATAAATGACGCTGGGGAGCAGGGGCAGGGAGCGGTGACAGCGCTGGCCAGGCCCCAGTGGAGACTGAGCGGTTAGAGGACTCATTAGATGTTAATGAAGTGTAACTGAGTGTATTGATTACCTCTCAAATCATTTCCTCCTCATTCAGTCCTCCAGGGTCAGCAGGCCCCCGGCGTCCCTAGGCTTTCTGCCCACCCTCCTAGCTAAACAGTTAAGGGCTTCAGGTGGGGCTGCCAGGCTCAAGGGGTTGAAGAGGACAGCAGGAGGGGAAACGCTAAGGTATGGGCCCCGCTTCTGCCTTGCTGCCCCTTCCGCCTGCATTTCCTATCTGGTCAGGGCCAGCTTCCTCCTAGCGGTGCAGTCCACAGGGCCCCGTACTTGGTGTCATGCTCTGCTGTCCCTGCTTCAAAATTCTGAATTTTTGATCAAGAGGTCCTGCATTTTTATTTTGCACTGGAGCCTCGCAAATCATATAGCATATAATCATAGGATAGAGTGTGGTCTAGGTAAAGAGCACCCACTAGAGCGTGTAAAACGGCAGCCCTGGCTGTCAGGACCTCTCAAGCCCGTGGAGTTTGGTCCCACGGATTGATGCCCAGAGACGGGAATACAGTTGCCCAAGGTCACATAGCCCAGCCAGTCAGTGGCAGTGTGAGGACTAGAACACAGACTGTCTTTCATTTTTCTCTTCTGTAGAGTTGCTCCAGATCTTAAGATCCCCCAAGCTTCCCTAGGACAAGCCTTTGGACTAGATCACTCCTGTCACCCTTATTTGACATATGATCTTGTAAGTGCTCAGGGCTGGAGGTCTTTGAGGAGCTTCAGCTCCTCCCACCACCACTCCCATTGGATGAGAAAGGCTCTCTAGTTTCCCTCCCAGGTGCCCATATGCTTGCTCACCTCCAGTGTCAGAGAGCTAATGAGCCCACGTGGCAGACCATTGTTAGACAGCTATAAGTTTTAGGAAAGCGCTTTAAGAAAAGCATATGACAGTTTACCTCCTTATAACATCTTCCCTTTGGTACTAGCTATTTTCTTGAGGAACACCTAGAATTAAGTTGGCACCATCTCCTCTCAACACCCCCAAGTTGTAAGCCAGCAGAGCAGATTTTCTGGAGATGGGGAAATAGTGGAGGTGATCTGTCCATCTTGGGTCCCATTAGCCCAAGGCATCAGAGTGTCCAGTAGGGAGACATAGAAAGGGGCATAACAGTTGAGATCGTTTGGTTTGTGGGAGAGCACCCAAGTGTGTGGACAGCCCCTGGACAGGAGCCAGTGCCCTTGGATATGAGGTGAGCTCTGGGTCTGTGAGATTTCACAGTTCCCCTACATCCTGCAAAGTTTGCCTGGGCTTGTCACAGAAATGACACAGGAGGAGTGGAGGCTGGGGCACTAGAGGGCCCTGGAGGCCTCAGAAATGTTCTTAGGGAGAAGGACACGCTGGTACTGCCTCTCTTTCCCGATGGATGGAGACCGTATGGGCTGCAGCCCCAACAGAGGAGGCCTGTGGTGGTTCCACCCCTGGAAGGGCTGCCTGACTGTGAGGCTTGGGATGCATCTGAATAGGTGCCCATAGATAGTTCTCTGGCCCCGGGTGCTCAATCCTACCTGCACCTTAAAATCATCTGGGAGCTGTTTAGAAGCACCTGTGCTCGAGTTGCCTCCCCAGAGAGTTAAATTTTATCAGTTTGGGATGTGGTCCAGGCATCAGCATTTTTATACAGTTCCCCTGTTTGAGTCTAACGTGCAGCTGAGGCTGAGAACCGTTCATCTGGAGCAGTTTCTCCAAGTTTATGTGAAGACAAATCACACATGGATCTGGTTCAATGAGGATTCAGATTCAGTAGGTCTGGGGTGGGGCCTGACATTCTGCATTCCTAACAAGCCTCCAGGGAATGTCCCTGTTGCCCACTCCAGATAGCACTCTGAGTTGTGTCTAAGACAAGAGCGCCCCTGGATTCCTCTGAAGTCTGGGACTGAGTAGGAAGAGCGAGACCTGAAGCTCGGAGGTGGGCTTGACCTCTGAGGACATTGCAAACCTTTGTGGTGTGAGAAGCGAGGCCCAGCTGATCTAGACAAGTCTTAGGTTTGGTCCCAAGGCAGCAGTACTGGCCAAGGAAGAGGATTCTTACTGCCAGTGCGGGAAGCTCTGTGAGACAGTCCTTTGGAGTTCAGAATTTGCATCTAGAAGCCAAAAACGGCTCCCAACCTGCTTATCCACTGATCTCAGGAGCCTAGGCATGCGCTGGTCCACCCTTTCTTCCAAGGGTCAGCAGCACTGTAACCCCAGATCCTCTGCCTCCCTCAGGAGTGAGGAGCCTTTGAGCCTCCTTCAACCCCCCCCCAACCTGGCCCCCAAGTCAGGCCTCCCGTGGTGATGGGTGGCAGAGGGCCCAGATATACCCTGCTTTGCTCTCTTGGGCTGTCACTCTTCCCAGGGGTCCAATTAAGCCATCGCTTTGTCCCTGGGCAGTGGAGGCAGGCGTCCCTGGCACTCTTCCTCTCCACACGCCATCTCTTCATCAGCTGTCGCCAGACAGCCCACATAATGTTGGCATTTCATGCTCAATATTCTTGATGAAAGTGGAACATCAAAACCTCAGCGGGGTGGACACATGGAGACTAAGTGAGGCTCTTGCCGAAGGAGCTATCTTCTCTGCGCAAGGAATCAACAAAGCTCCTTTTGCAAGGCTGTCTCGTATTATTATTGTCATTATTCTTCTTGTTGTTGCTATTTTCTTCCCTTGCATCTAAGTAGAAATAATGTCGTGTCTTGCTTTCTTATATATATATATATATATATATATATATATATATATATATATATATCCTCTCCCTCTTTGTGATAGCAGTCTTTGCCTCTTGTTATAATAAATATTGATTGGCACTGTTAGTAGGCGTCAGGGCTTTAATCTTCTGGCTGCCTGCTCCCTGGCTCACGACGTGGGTGTTAGGGAAGAAGATTGTATTATCTGCTCACACACCTGTTTTGCCTCTCGCCTCACTCCTGCAGCAAAACTTGGGCTATTAATGCCATGGGGAATTGACTTTCCTGTAATGTCGCTTTCTCTCTCCACTTTTCTTATGGCTCCAGGGAAAAACACTTTTCTGGTCTGCCAGCCCTGGGCTGTTACCACCCACACAATCCCCTAGGGCCCAGGTGAAGAGAAGAGATGTGTGGTCCCTCACTCATGTGTTATTCAGTCATTCATTCTCTCATCAAACATTTGTCAGGCACCTACTGTGGGACCAGCCCATGGTTGGGCCCATGAGTGCAGAACTCTGTGGGACACACTCCCTGGCCTCCCAGGGTTCCCGTTCTGGTGGGGGAATGATCCCATTACAGTGCAATCAGCATGACAGCAGGAAGGCAGCGGCGCCACGTGAGGGGCGCAGCAGAAGTAAGGGAGATGTCAACTTCCTGGAGGAGGCACTATTGAGCCTCGATCTTAAAGCTCACATAGGACTGAAATGTTATCATGTCCAGATCGAGGGTTCCTTCGACACCAATTTGAGGCTCTCAAGAAATGAATGGTCCTGAGAGCGGAGGACATGGGCCCAGAGCACTGTCCACTTCTGATTTGAATCCTGGCCCTGCCACTGACCCACTGTGTGACCTGGGACAGGCCACAGTCCCTCTCCGGCCTCTATCTGTCCTAAAATGACACATCAGCCCCACCACCTCTCAGAGCTGGGCATGTCCACATCCCTCCACCAGGGGCAGCTCCTCTCAGAGGTAGAAACCAGTGTGGCTTGTCTCCTGGGTGGAAGGTGTCTGTGACAATAGCTCTGTCTTGGTGCAGAGAGGGGCAGATCCTTGCACTCAGAGGACTTCAACACTGACAGGAAGAAAGGAGTGAGGAGACAGCAGCTCTGACCTCCAAAGGAAGTCCAGGCCTGCCAGCATTGGGCCCCTGTCAGAAGTAGAAGAAGAAAAGAGAGAGCGTTCACGGTGCCGAGAAAAATGGAAGGCATGTTCACATGCGTGATGGCACTAAATCTCTGAGCCAACCCTGTGAAGCAGAGGGAAGTATACCCCCTTCGCCAGTGAGGAGCCTGCGGTGTGGCAGGGTTCGGATGACACAGCGCCGTGCAGCGCATTGGGGACAGGCTTGAGCTCTGGCTCAGACTGCCAGATGTGAAGCCTGGCTCCATCTTATTAGCTGGGAGACCCTAGACAAGTTATTTACCCTCCAGTTTCCTCGATTCTAAAACGGAGGTAATAATAGTGCCAACCGTGCTGAGGATTAAATGAGGTAATATATGACTTGGCTGGCACATAGAGAGTGTTCAAAGGTCATCGTTACTACTGGCTGAGGTCACAGAGTCACTGCATGGCAGGACTATGATTTGAACTTGAGGCTGACTCTAACGCCAGCACTCTGCGAGGCCCTGGGCCCCCATGACCCTGCTTGCTCACTGAAATTGCCACTCGAGCTTTTCTTTTGAGCTGGGCTGAGTGAAGCACCAGCTGGGGACTCCTTCCTGCCTGGTGGACCTACTGAAGCTGGATGCCAGACTTCGACACAGAGCCATAAATGCTGGAAGGAAAGAGGGAAAGCAGAGCTAGAAGTGATGGTCACTTCTGGGAGGAGAAGGGGAGCTGTTCCAGAGACTGCTCTCAGGGTCACCATCCAATATCCACTCTCCCCCCTCTCCTCTAGTGACAAATGCCTTGCCAGAAGACTATATTTTCTAGATTCTCGTATAACATGTGACTAAATTCTAACCAATGAAATATAAAACAAATGTGGGACTTCTGAAGAGGCTGCTTAAAAGGAAGCTAACTCAGCTAAGATGTGTGCCCTTGCCCTTTTCTGTTATCTAGAATGGTGATGTGATGACTGGAGCTCCAGCAGTCATTTTGAACACTAACGAGACCTCGAAAATGAAAGTGGTGGTAGGATGTTAGAGCAGAAAGCTGGAAGGGGTCAAGGCCCTTGATGACTTCATAGGGTCACTGTGCCATCCCTGAACTGCCTACCTCCAGGCTTCTTGCACGTGAGACCCCCATGTGTTTAATACAATTTCTGATTCAGAAAGCTTCATGGGGAAAGAATAATTTTCATGGGCTCTTAGGCTAAGTTATTCCAGGCAGGAGAAACAGCTGGTCCAAGCCTAGGGAGTTTGACATGCGTGACAGTTGATAGAGTTGGCAGGATTAACCAAGGAGGTGGGATATACAGTGGACACCCCGGGTTCCGGCCACACAAGCCTCCTGGCTAAACACACCATACACTCACTCCACAGTGTGGCCACCTGGCCGCCTCTTGAATAACTCTTGGACAATTAGCTTCCATTCTAATTGTTCATGAACTCTTCTTTTCCTTTAGAGTGAATCAGAGTTAATGCTATTTTCAAAGAGCCAGGTGCTATGATCTCCATTTCCCAGATGAGGAAACTGAGGATTAAGGAGGTGTACTGACCTGACCTAGGTTCCACAGCTAGTGATGGCAGAGCTGGGATTTGAATCCAGGTGGGCCTGAGTCCATTGCCCGCTTTATACTACTTGTTCTCAAACTCTAGCATACAGCAGAATTACCAGAAGGGCTTGTTAAAACACAGACTGCTGGGTCCTACCTACCCCAAAGTGTGATTCAGTAGGTCTGGGGCAGAGTCAACAGTCTGCATGCTAATAAGGCCCCAGGGGGTGCTGATGCTTCTTGTCTGCAGACCTACTTGGAAAACCACAGGGTTGGAGCACTGCTGAGGACAGGGGTCTCCTTGTGGCAGGTGTGGAGTGGGCACCCACAGGTTCAAGGTGAGAGTGACAGGAAGTGGGCTGGCACAGGGGAGCAGGGAAGGCAGTCAGGCAGGAGAGTCTGGGCAGACCTGGAGACTTGAGAGAGTAAGGGCGGGGTGAGGAGCGCACCGGGTCCCCCGGACCCTGGGGGCCACCAGAGGCTCTTCGGCAGGCAGGGCGCTGGCCTGGGTGCGAGGGCAGCCTGGTGCCAGTGAGGGGAGGGTCCGCTTCGCTTAGCCACTCAGTTAGTGAGAACCCTCTCCTCATACTGCCTTCTCTGTAGCAAAAAGTAAATAAATAAATAAGAGCTTGGCTGAGTTCTGCAGACACTCTTCATAGGACACTGGGGAGCTTGGGAGAGGCCAGCAAGGCCATACTGGCTTCCACCCTTCTGAGTGTCACGAGGAAGCACTGGACAATGTCACAGTCAAGTCTCTCCTTACTTGTCTAGGAATTGCTCTAGCGCCAAGGAAGGCAGCCTCAGGCAGCCTGCAGGAAGGAGCCTGAAACTCACCACTATCGCTTGCTGGGGCCTTTCTGGGCTTCAGTTTGCTCATCTGGAAAGTGAAAACTAGGAGTCCTTGCCCATCCTTCCTACCTCTAACGGTGGTGGTCAGTGAGGCTCCTAAGAGGCCAGATGCATGGAATACTTCCTGAACCCTATACAGAAGTGGAGGTCACTGCATTTGTTCTTAAAAATCTCCATTCAGTTCTCTCCTGACAGCTCAGACTGGGCTGGCCCAGCGGCAGCCCGTCCCTCTTGGTGTGGATAAGCTTCCCACCTTAATCCTGGCTTTCCTGGACACCTGCCACTCTCCCTTGTAGCCCATCGAGGCACTGTGTCGTAGCGAAAGGGTGCTTCGTCTGGAGCCCTGGAACTCCTGAGCCCTCTTATCTACTGTCTGCCAGGCCAGGATGGGTGGCACCTGAGCTGAGCCCAGGCCCAGCAAGAATGCTGAGAATTCCAAACTGGCCAGCTGCCGGCAGGTTCCAGCTGAAATGCAAACAGACACCACCCTTAGTCCCTGAGCTGGATTTCTTTGGCTCCTTGGCTCCCGGCCTCCAGAAGGGCTAACGCTGACCCACTGGGAAGAGAGACGGATGAAGAACATTTTTGTAGGCCAGGAACCGATCTGAATCTCATTGCAAAGCTCCAACCAGATGTGAGAGATTCCAGAAGCCCCCAAGAGGTTGCTCGAACTGAAGACTGTGGTGTAAATACTTTCCTACACATGCATGCAAGCGGGTTTTATTTTTGTGTCTTAAGAGTTGTCCCCTGTTGGCTTGTCAGTTTTCAGGCTCTAAATTCTTAGAGGGCGGGGGATAGATTTGCAGGAATGAGGAGTTGAAAATAGTGATGATGGGGATGACAGTGATGAGGATTAGAGTTTTGGGGGTGATGCTGGTGGGCACAATCTAAGGAGATAGGGAGAGGCGGTGGGGGGAGAGGAGGAAGAAGTAGAGGGTAGGGGGAGGTGGGTGTGAGGCTGATGCAGACAGAAACAGTGAGGGAGAAAGTGATGGAGGTAATGATCTGAGTTGTCTGGATCCCTCTGAAGGCCCTTTTCCCTCTTCTCTCTGTATTTGTCTCTTTCCCCTTTTAGAACCTCCTTCAGGGCAGGGCCTGTGCCTCGCTCACCTTGGCGTCCTAGTACCTAGCCCGGTGCCCTGCACAGAGGGAGTGTCCACAGTGCCTGCTGATGGATGGAGGCGTGAGAGTGGCGTGGGCAGGAGGGATGGCAAGGAGGGCCGTGGTGCCTAGGAAGAAGCAGCCACGTTGGAGCCGCCTGCACAGGGCAGAGGCTCACGGGATAGACACTTGGGGCCCCGGAGATGAGACGTGGACCTGTCCCTGAGAGGAACAGCAGCAGATGGTGCTCCATGCCAGTGGTGGGTGCCGAACGAGGACCAGGGTTCTGGGCCCAGTGGGGCCCCGCCGGGCAGCGGAAGCAGCAGATTTGGGGATTTGTTGATTTGCTGAGCCTGCCTGCTGGGTGCAGGCTGTTTTCCCATAATCATCTTTTGTCTGACTGAACAATAGAGGTGAGGGGGGCAGCCAGGCAGGTGGGACAGAGCTTGACAGGAGTGAGGAAGAGGAGAGGAGCCTCCCACACTGCTTCCAGCCAGCCGCCCGCCCCCCTCCAGGCCTCCCTTCCCAGCTCTGGCCCTTGGCTGCAGCCCGCACGGTGACCCCAAAGGCTGCGGAGAATCATCGAAACCCCACCCCCACCCGGGCTGGCTCACATACCTCCCCACACACCTCTTTCCCTCAGAAGTTTCCAGGCTTTTGATAAATGCCGGCCGGTTCAGCCCCCCGAGGAAGGCAGACCGCTTCTGGGAGGAGCCTGTCGACATTCGACACTCCGGGAGAACGATGGCCGGCAGGGGAGCAGGGTGGGGGGTGGAGGCGGCAGCCCAATTCCCTGCAGAACAAAAAGAGATTTCTCTCTCCCCTGTACCAGCTGCTGAGTCCCCATCCCTGGCTCGATCATTTTTCAAATTGCAATAAATTAACGTTTTCTGGAGCAAGAAAACCACACAGAGAGTCCTAATTACCAAATTTGGGGATGGTCTCCAGCCCCTGTGGGCCTGCTTCCTCTCCCCCCTTCTAGCTGGGGACTGGGGAGGACAGAGCCCCAAAGAAACAGCTTCTTCCATTTCACTCACACCTTTCCCTGGGATGGCTGGCCCCCCTACACCCGTTCCTTGTGTGCAGCCCTTCCTGTCACCTCCTCTTTGCTGACATTCTCTCCCACCCCACAGAAGGCAGTGCAGGCCTATTTCTTCCCATTTGGCGGAAGGAGAGCTGAAGGCCCTGGGGAAAGGGAGAGGAGAGAGGGTAACATAGCTGAGCCTGGTGTCAGACCCTGAGACAGAAGTTAGAAGCCCTGACACCCCAACTCCCCAAGCCTAAAGTGGATTTCTTTTCGCTGAGATATGAAACTTACAAGTAAACCCACAGACTCTCTGGATCAGAGGGATGGAGGCTCCCTATTCTAAGCCTCTCAGGGGAGAGTTATTCCAGGAAATAACTCTGCTCTCTGGAAGTTTTCCCTTACATACAAAATCCCTTCTTGTTGAGATACACAAGTGTTCACTTATTCACGATGATGTAGTTGACATTGGCTGGGTGCTTACTATGCGCCAAGCAGCATGCTAAGTGCTTTCCATGTATTATCTCACTGAATTCTCACATCATGTCTCCCGGTAGGTGTGACCATCCCTGTGTGACAGATGCAGAAACTGAGGCTCAGAAAAGTGAAGTGACTTTTCCAAGGTCACACGTCAGAAGGAGGTTTCCTACCCAGGCCTATTTGGTGCCCAGGCAGGGCTTTCTTCTCCCTCAACTGCCCCTGTCACCTTTCTCTGCCCCTCTGTTCAGGGGGCCCAGCTGCCCATCATAGCCTTCCCCTGGAGCCCCTTTCTCCTCAGCCGGAAATGCCCACATGTCTGAACCAGCTTCACTGTGCTGTTCCCAACAGAGTTTGCAGCCCTGTCAGGGACACCTGGTCCCCAGCCCTAGTAGTGGGAAGTGGGGATCTTGGCCTCAGGATAGAATGGGAGGCTGCCTGGAGCTCACAAAAGCTCCAGGGTCACAAAAGCCAGAAGGCAAGCTTGGTGGAAGGAAGTACAACTACACACACACACACACACACACACACACACACACACACACACACACACACGTCCCGGGGTGGGTGGTGCTCAGGGCTTTGGCCCACGTGGGAATGAGTTGAGGTGGAGATTTCAGAGGGGAACTGTTCACTTGGCTTTTTCCTGAGCCCTGGGACCCTGGACTTCCTCAGCTCTGAAGGGTTACAGTTCGGTGGCATGAAGGTCCTCACAATCTGGCTCCCATCTACCTTATGGAACTTATTTCCCACCCCTTGTCTTTACACACGCTAGGCTTCAACCAAACTCAATATTCCTGATCCATACCTTCACTCGTGCTATTCCTGCTGCCTGGACCACCTGCCCTTCTTCCTTTCACCTCTGCAAATCCTGCCCATCAGTTAAGGAAGGCCCACCTCCACTGCCATTTCCTGCACGGAGCTGTCCTGGTCCTCCTCACTCTGACACCTGCCTCTTCTCCGCCCCCCAAGCTGAGAGAAACTCTGCCCTCCTCAGAAGCCCCACAGCACTTTGTCTGATCCTCTCTTACGGCACTAGCCGCTTTCTCCCTGGAATTACAACCACCTGGTTACACAGCCCAGACCCCTTCTAGACCAGGAGCTCTCTGAGGGAGGAGCTGTGTCAGATTCATTTTTGTGTTTCTGGGCCCCTTGGTTCAGATTTCTCAGAAATATATTGGATTTCTACTTCACACGCCACCTTGGAGCGTAGTGCTGTGCAGCGGGAAGAACGTGGTTTGGGGTCAGAGATACCCGGGCTTAAAACCTGTTCTGGCTCTTCCCAGCTGGTGCCTTTGAGCAAGTTGCCTTCCCACTCTGAGACCTGATTTTCCTCAGCCTCTTGGGAGAGAAAATAGTACTTGCTACCATTGAGGGTTACAGTAAATGTTGAACTCGGGACTGAAAGGTAAACCCCCCCTTGTAATACGTAGCACGTGGTTGGGATCCAATAAATGTCTGCTTATCACGCCTCCTTTTGACCAGGGTCTGATGGATGGATGGGTGAATGAAGGAATGAGGAGATGAATTAATGCAGCATCTTCGGGACGGCTGAAGCCTGAGGCACTGGACCTTCTTGGGCCTGGCTCCTTGTCTTGCAGGCAGACCCACCCAGCAGCCCACACCCCTCTACTCTGTTCCCAGACACCCCAGGCCCATAGTTTACACGCTGAAATTCCCAGAAGCTGAGACTTCCAAACAAACCCCCGCCCCAAGTTTGGATTTATCAGCCATGCTATTAAAACAGTAATTTTCAGCTGCCTAATGTTTCCAACTTCTGCTCTAATCCAGCGGGTAAATATTTACGGAGCCTGACACCACTCCTAGGCCACTTGCTCTGCTGCCAAACATTCATTTCCCTTGCAGCTCCACTGGTTTGATATTTTTAGGAGCAGGGCAGGGTGGTGTGTGTGCATGTGTGTGTAACGGGGTGGGAGAGAGGCTCAGCCTTCCTTATGGTGAGTTCCTGGGTAGGGAGAAACATAAGATAAATTAGGCCTTGCTACTTCCTGCTGTCCGCATGTCCCTACAACGGGGCAGCGAGGCGCAGGCTCATCGCGGTGTGCCCAGGCCCTCAGGCATCCCTCTCCTCAGCCTCCCCCGCTTCCACACACAGCTACCTGGAGCAAAGCAGCACACAGGCCGATTTGCTGTATTAACACAGCAGAGGAGTGTTGAGAAAAGCAGACAGACTTGGGTGCCTACCTCAGTTTTGCCATTTGCTAGGTGGGAGGCCCTGAGCACGTCCCTTCGCCACCCTGACTCCATTTCCTCCTGTGTGGGGTGCAGGCAAGCATCCCCGCCCCACGGTGAGAGAACTTTAGAGAACACCAAACACGGGGCCTGGCTTGGTGTAAGGGCCCCGTAAAGAGCGCTCTGGAGAGAAGATCCAAAGCAGCCCTCCATACCCACCGATATCCCAGCCACACTGGAGTGGTGGTCATCTCTTAGCACCTCTGTGCCCTTGCTCATGCCCTTCTTTATGTCTGGAATGTTCCTGGCATAACTCAGAACACAGGGCTACCTCCTATGAGACGTCTTTCCCCATGGCCCTAAGAAAAACAGTAAGAAGAGTCAGCCTCTCTCTCTCTCTCATAGACTGAGCACTCGTAGTGAATGAAGGCTGAGTCATATTCATGTCTACAGCCTCAGCATCTAGCATAGCGCTAGACAAGGTACTCAATGAATCTTCACTGCGTATGTGAATATTTGTTTAATATTTATGGATTAGTTGGAAGGGGGAAGGGAGCAAAGAATGATTTTGAGCTGGAGCGATCCAAGACACTTCTTTATCCCCCTCACAGGGGAAAACAATAGGAAGAGGGAAAGGATCCAACATTTACTGACCACTCCGTACAAGTGGGGACATCATCCATCTTGTTCCCACTACACCCCAGAATTTAGAACAGTGTCATGACATTTCATGAGCTCCTACTCTCTGCCGAACTCTAGATGCTTTCCATGGATTGACTCACTTAATCCTTACAACAGCCCTACAAGATAGGTGCCCCATTTTCGAGCTGGGGCAACTGAAGCACACAGAGTTGAAGTCACTCAACCAGGGTCACAAAAGGCAGAACTGGGTTTTGAACCCAGGCAGTCTGACTTCAGAGCCTGCACTATTTACTAGACTATCCCAACTCCCTTAGTTGGGAGTTGGGATAAACAAACTCAAGGAATGTTTGTTGAATGAATGAATGAATGCCTACTGCATGAGGTGCTGTACAGGTTCCAGGCACATACATTATTTTATTAACTCCTCACAGCACCCTCTCCTTGGAGGGGAGATGATACATTGTTCTTCATTGTTCAGTTGAAGACACCAAAGCTCAGAGATGTGAAGTGACCTGCCCCAGGTCACACAGCTGAGAAGCAGCAAAGCTGGGATTTGCTTTCCATTCCCCCAGCTTGCCTTTGGTGTCTCGCCTGGCTGGAAGCCCCAGAAAGGGACCCAAGAGGTGCTTTAGCCTCACTGCTTGGTGCCTAGACAGGAGCAGGACTGATGGACTCAGAGATTCCAGTACCCTGATAGGTCAGGCTGGAAATGACTGTGGGTACCCTCCACCTACCCCTCCAGCTTGAGGATGGGGAGCTGGGCCCAGAGAGATGAGCAGTTTTCCCAAAGACACACAGCAGGGAAGCCAGCAAACCTGAACCCATGCAGTGTCCCTGCTCCCCCTCCCTCCCTCAGGTCTCCCCAGGCCACCCAGGACCGTGGCCCAGCTGGCCGGGCCACAAACATGTTTTCCCAGGGGATGGGCTTCTGCAAGCTGGAAACTGAGAGGGGTGTGATGAGGAGGAAAGAGTCCAGCAGGGAGAAAATGGGTTGCTCCAGGGGAAGAATTCCAAACAGATTGAGCTGCGATGGAGCCCCTGTTATTAGTAATTGTAGCATCATGAGGATGCCTGGGAAGACAGTGGTGAGGATGGTGATGATGGGGACATTCAGGAAGGGGGAGAAGGAGGAGGAGAATCAGGCGTCATGGCGCGCTGTTGCAAAGCCTATCAGGCCACTCACTTCTCTCAGGCCAGGGTTTGCTCCGCCTGCTCTAAAGAAAGGACAGCCTGAGCAGCGCCACAGCAGATGGCTGTATAGGCTGAGCCCTGCTCAAGGGGGGCTGATGCAGGTGAACAGTGAGGTAGGGGGTCTGAAATTCAGCCCTGCTCCTAGCAGCAGGCCATGTGCCCTGCCCTGTGGCTGGGTCATTCCCAGAAGAAAGCGTGCCTTTTTCTAATCACACTGGGACTCCATGTGGGTTAGCAGTGGCCTGGAACTGAAAGACACGGGAGCAAATACTGGGGGTGGGATAGGGACGGGGTGCCACAGCCCATCTCTTTCCTGGTGGGGCCAGCATCCAGATGCCTTACGTCCCTCCTCTGCCTTCTCTTTGGAACCAAACAGCTATGACCTTGAGTCTAGTCCCCATTACTTACTTACTCCCTTGTGATTTGCCCTTGGCTCAATCACTTTACCTCTCTGAGCCTCAGTTTCCTTATCTAGAGGACGCAGCAGCGCGAGGAGCATTAAATGACATAGATAACACGTTGAACACTGTCTGGCACAGAGTAGGCGATGAAAACAAAATTAATTCCCTCTCCTATCCCTCTCCCCCTTTCTCTGGGTGCTAAATCTTTGTTCTGCTTTTGTTTGGGGCCCAAGCCCCTTCCAGACACCTCTCCTCATCCCCCAGGCAACAGGGGTTGGAAAAGAAAACTTGGCTGCAGGACCTCCAGAGATCCAGAGCGCCAATGCAGGAACCACTAGGTGGTTTCTCCTGAGCATTTGTGGCCAAGATCTAAACGCCTGGGCCAGTAATGCCCGGCCTGGCTGTCTGGGAGGTTCCCTTTGGGAATTAAGGAGGATGCGAGATCCCTGGGCCTTTCCCTTCCCCCTCGGCTCCTCCTCCCCAAGGCTGCTGAGAGGCTGGGGTGATGGATGGGGCCCTGCCTTCCCCTCACCACTTCTTTGATGAGAAGAAAGAAACGTCCACCTGAGTCTCAAATCAAAAACAGGTGAATTGCCTTGAAGTCAAGCTGGGTCCTCTCTGGGGTCTGCAGGAAGGTTGGGGGCTGAAGGGAGAAAGGGAGAATGTGATAAATCACACTGTCAGGTGGGGTGCTACCCTCCAGCTGTGGCAGGGACCGCCGGTGGCCCCAGGGCTGCGTCACTACTAGGATGGGCATATGCCCATCACAAGAGGCGGGAGCAACAGATGACTATCCCTACCCACTCCCACCTCAAACTCCAGCCTCAGCTCCCTCCACTTCGGCAGTGTCACCCTGCCCATTGCATGTTTAGGGGGGCAACACACCCACAGCCTCACAGCCTCAGAGCTCTCAAGGCTGGGAGGCGGGAGCCTTGGGGCCTAACCTCAGCTTGCTGCATGTACTTGGCTAAGTCTTGGCCCATCTTTGGACATTGGCTTCCTTATTTGTACTACAGGGGGTGTAGATTCTGGAAGGCACGTTGTGGGCCTTGGGTTTGTACCTCAGGGCTAGAGCTCAGGGTAGAGTAAGGACTACGCCAGGCCCATAATTGATGTTTGGCTTGCCTCTGCCCCAACCTCTTCCAGCACTGACTTTCTACAATTATTTGCCCCAAGAGCTGCCCAGGTCCCCTGAAGTCAGTGAGACAGTGTGCCAGACGGAACCCAGCACGCCGATGTTAGGGCCCACGTCCAACCCCGGCCCCTCTCCCTCGGTGCAACACACAGACACTGGCAGGGCCCTGTCTGTCACACCAAGGGTCCCTAGTGTTCTAAAGGGAGGTGGGGAGGACAGTGGGGAATCTGGGAGAAGCAGTGTTTTACTGTTTTACTTTTTCATTTCAGTTTTTCATTGAAGCCAGGGAGCGGATGGGAAAGACTGCACAGCCGGCAGGGCCCGAGCAGAGAGCAGGCCCCGGTCTCTGAACCCCACCCCTATCCCCAGAGGCTGCATCTGCTAAGTGAACTGAAGAGTTTCTGACCCAGAGGCTCCTCCACTCCAGGATTCCAGCAGCCGTCGCCCCCCACCCCCAATTCCCATCTCAGCCTGCAGAGGCCACGGAGGGACCGAGATCCATGCCACATGCAACTTGCCCACCCCGAGAGGCCACCTCGGAGCAAGGGCAGAGGGAGAGAAGGGAGGGAGCCGAGGATAAGGGAGAGGGGCGAGGGGAGGCCAGGGGAGAAGGGAGGAGAGAGGAAGAGAGGTAGGGGAGAGAAAAAGGAGGGGGAAGAGAGGAGGAAGGAGTGAAAGCTGAATGTTGATAAGGCAGAAAGGAGAGGGAAGACCCAAGAAGATGAGATTGGAACAAGGGCTCCAACGCAGAAGACAGGCCAGGAAGGGAATGGAGGGCAGGCAGGTAAGAGAGAGACACCCCATAAAGCGGCAAGCCGAAGCATCAAGGAGACTGGGTCTGCACAGGGGCAGAGGAGAGGGCTGCGGCCCAGAGGTCTCCCTTCCCCGCGTTCGTGGAGCTCCCCCAGGGGCAATGGGGGCGAATTGAAAATGAAACACCTCGTCCCTCGGCCCAGGGATGTGACCCTCAGCAGAAGAGGATTAAGGAGGCTTCCAAGAGGAAATGGGAGGGTGCCAGGAGGGGGGGAGCCCAACACAGACTCCTGCTGCCCCCCCACCCCGAGCTGGGGAGAGCGCACGCCTCAGAGCCCAGTGGAGCTGTGGAGCGCCAGTGCCCCCTCGTGGCCACCGTGCCCGGCTCGCCGGGTGGCAGCAGCCGCCTGGAAAGCTGGGTGGGAGGGGGCACCAGCTGGGCTTTGGACACGTGCAGGAGACAGGTGCAGCACAGAGCCCAGGGGATGGGCCAGTGACTTTGCCAGAGACCTCCAAGAACTTCAAGCAACACTAGAAACGAAAGGAGTTAAGCTTGGGGGTTTTCCGTCAGCCTCTCCCATCCTTTTTAGCGGAGCACACAAGGGGTAGACGTGAAGCTCTAAGGCAGGGAAAAACAGGGCACACTCATGCTTTGGAATGCCCCTCCCAAGCTAGTGGCCCAGTTTCAGTCCCACCATCCTGGCTTCTGCCTTTCACCTGGGCCTCTTGGTGCCTCCCACACTTCACTCCCCGGGGCCTGAATCTCCAGGGCAGTGTGTGTGTGTGTGTGTGTGTGTGTGTGTGTGTGTGTGTGTGTGTGTGTGTGTGTGTGTGTGTGTGTGTGTCTAGGGAGTGATCTTGTGTATGGTGAGGGGTGAAGGCTCAAGCAGGGCTGCCCCAAAGGGGGTGGCACACGGCTGTCCCTGGAGGCCCGGCATGGAGCTGAGCTAAGCAGTCAGCTGGAAGAATCAGGAACCCGGGGTTCCACCTTGCCTCCACGGCTGTCTTCCCTCTTTGGGCCTCAGGCTCCCCATCTGAAACCCAAAGGTCTTGGCCTCAATGATTTCTAAGAGCCTATCCAGCTGCAACCCTTTGCGATGTTATGATTCCTAAAGACAGAGCTTGAAGAAGAAACTAGTCCAGCGCTAGGCAGAGTTAGCACCCCATGGCGATTTGGAGAGGCGGTTCGTACGCACAACCCTGAGGACCTAGCCCTCAGCCCCGATTCCTCCAGTGCCCTCAGCAATGCGCCTGCCCCAGATCTGCTCTGAGAAGGCTGTAGGGTCAAAGTCAGGCCTGCTCAGTGGGACTGGGTTGCCTTCTCTCTCACAAGGGGTCAAGGGCAAGAGGCCAGCATTTCCTCAGTCCCCCACCAGGGCAGGGCATGCAAGACTTCTCACCCATCCATTCAGAGCCCAGGACCTCAGGGTAGAAGGAAAGAGCAAGATCAGCAAGATCTCACCAGTGAGCCCAGCCCAGAGCAGGAGGCTTAGCCTGGAAATGGAGAAACCTGAGCCTGGCTGGGCTTCCCTAGAGAGGAGGGGAGGGGAGGGAAGGAGTGCAGGGAGGTGAAGGGCACTTCAAGGAGGCCGCCGGCTTGGGCAGGGCGGCCCTTGCCCAGCATGAGAAAGCCATGAAGGGGAACACAGAGCCCGGGGAGGCGGTGGGGGAGACAGGGTCACCCATTTAGACAAATGAACCAGAAAGAAGGCCGACTGAGTGTCTTCGGTTTCAGAGTCAGTTTGGTGCTTGAGTCTGTCTGCTAACCTGTCCGTGCCTCAATTTCCTCATCTGTAAAATGGAGGCATTAGTACTCACCTTGCAGAGCTGTTGTGAGGATGAAATGAGCTCATCTTTGTAAAAAGCTCTTCAAATATTCCCTGGCACCTAGTGAGGGTTTTCTTTCTTTCTTCCTATTTCTATTTTTAGCCCCTAGGAAATCATGTCCCAGAGCACACCAGACTGAGGAAGCCGGGAATGTTCTAGCTGGCAAGACCCTTATATTCTCAGGCTAAAAGGAATTGGTCGGGTTCAAATTCCACACCTCCCCCTACCCTGATACAAATGGGTGCATTTCAGCCCAGAGAGGAAAAATGACTTGTCCAAGATCACACAGCAAATCGTAGCTCATCTGAGGTTTCTTCAGTGCCAGACCTGGGTGTCGCTTTTTGTCTTGCCCCAGATGGGTACCCTCTGGTGCCCATGCTTGCCAGCCTTGGCCCTGAATCTTTCATCTCAGATGGGATCTTGACAGGTGTTTCAGTGGGCAGACTATGGCCCTGAGACCAGAGGTGAGGAGGCTCACCTTTGTTTTATCGGAGGTCCTGTCTGGCAGTCAGTTTGCTTCCTCACTCCTGCACCCATTGGAGCCAAAGAGTTTTCCCAGCTGGAAGGAACCCTGTAGATCACTTGGTTCCCCAGCCTCCCCTTCCATCTGCCATCTGCCATGACCAGCCTCCATTTCTGGACCCCCTCTCCCAAACTCCTTGCCCCTGGCTCTGTTTCCCCCAAGTATTTAACCCCAAATAACCTAGACCCTCCCTGGCCTCTTGTCCCCTTTCCCTGGGGACTGGCCAAGCATGGCTTTTCAAAGCTTACTCAAGCTGGCTATTGACATGGAATCAGCCGACCAGGGAAAAAGGCCTCGTTCCCAGCACAGGGGCCAGCCGGCCCTCCCGTCCTGCCATGCCTTCCAGGCCCTCTGCTGCACCAGGTGTTGCCTTTTCCGGGTCCCAGCTTGGGCAGCCAGCCCAGGAGAGGATAGGGTCCGGGACTCCAGGCCCCTGGGAAAAGAGACCCAGAGGCTGCCACCACCATCGGGGCCTGAGGAGCTGGAGGCGCCCTCTCGCCCTTCCAGCCCCGCTCCCTCCCTCCCTGCAGCCCAGCTTGGGCTGGGTTATTCCCTAGTGCTGGGCTAGACCTGTTTCCAATGATTCACGTCTCTGCATTCCCACCTTGCCCCTGGGAGCCAGCTCTGCACTCTTAATAGATCTTACGGTTAAGAAGTTTTTTCCTGCTACTCAGCGTTACTGCTTAAAGTGCAGTGACACTCTGAAAATTGACCATAAAATGACACCATGGGGTCCACATTTATCCTCCAGCCACAATTCCAGACCAGCTCGGTTCAGTTTTCAGGTTGAAAAATGGCTTTGGGGGGCTTCAAACTCCACCCAAGTCCTAAATCTGCCTCGGTGCTTCCCCCTCGGTGGCGCCTCCCTCCCCCAGGCTGGGAGAGAGGCAGGGCCTTGGACTGCTGAGGTGGCAAGCCAGGCCTGGCTCAGCTCAGCCCATTTCCTGCCAGAGTGGGGAGGGGGCAACTGTAGGAGTGTGAGGGACCAGCCCTGACCATAGGCAGTGATGGGCACAGCCTACCCAGGCTCAGAAGCCCCCAGCGGCCCCCCATGCTCGGATGGATGCTGAAATGAGTCCTCCCAACCTTGGGGCAGGACTGGGGACAAGGCTGAGAGGGAGAGCTTCCTCAGTCCAGAATTCTCTGCAGGGCCTCTGGGAGACAGCGTAAGAAAGGAAGGAATACTGGAGGTCTCCAGATGCCCCTCCTGCCCATTCCTCTGCCTCTAGACAAGATTTGGCAGTCCTTCTGCCTGAGCGTGCCACTCCTCAATCGTGCGGCCACGGTCAGGGAGACCCGTCAGTTTAGGGCTAAGTAAGGGCTGGATTCAGACGCGCCCCGGTCTGGAGGTCACCACTGGCGTAAGTCAGGTTAAGGACTTGACAGCTCAGGCCGGTTACCTGCAGGAGGACCCTCCGTTGTGTTTCTCCTCCTGTTTACTCTAACAAGCTTGGTTATCTGGTTCCCAAGCCCACAGCAAATTAGAAGCAGTAAATCAAAAGGAGGGCAGAGGGGCTGCTGGAAGCAGGCACAGTAAAAGTGTCAAGAAGTGAGAGCTGACGGCCTGACAGCAGGGGAGTAGGCAGCAAAGCTAGTAAAATAGAAAACAACCCCAACCAGGTACAAGAGCTCAAAGATGGCAAACAAGCCAGGGCCATTTTGTGTGTGTTGGGGGTGGGGGTGGGGGAACGGTACTAATTACGCTGGGAGGTTAATGACGACGTGCCCGAAGTTGCAGAAAGAGCTCGATTATACTCTGTTGAAGGAGACAGGGAAGATGAGGAACACGTTTCCTAAACGCTTCCATCGAAAATGAGTTATCTTTTTTTTTTTAAGTGCACACTCACGAGATTAGATCCTCGGCTCTCAGGCAAAGCCTGAAGTCCAGAGTGCCTCATTCCTGAAGCACTGCAGAGCTGAAGTTGGCCAAGCTCCCTATCCCACCAAGAACCAATGCACGGTGGGAGGCGTCTCCTGGCTTGGGGGCCAGTCCTGAATCTAACACAGCTCTACCACTTACTGTCCGCGGGACCCTCGGCAAATCACTTGCTTTTCCGAACCTCAGCTGTTTCCTCTGTAAAATGTTGACAATGATACCTGCCTTGCGTGGCTGTAAGGATGACATCAGGGAAACCAAAGCCCCTGTGTCCGGTCCCCAGTACACAGCTGGGGCTAACTCAGTGTTCTTCCTTTCTTGAGAAGTTCTCCTTCCTAAAAATTATGGCCCAGCCTGTTTGTCCCAGCTTGTGGAAGGCCCTCGGGGAGCAGCGGCATGGGGACCTCTGCTCTCAGCCCTTGTGGTGGGGCCAGTGAGGCTCAGAGGTGATGGTGGCTCTGGGCAAGGCTGGGGTGTGCCCAGAGGTGGGGCAGGAGGAGGAGCTGAGGCCATGGGAACTAGGGTGAGGGGAAAAGTCACCCCCCTTTGCTTCCTCCTCCTTCTCCCCTGGTTTCCACAGCCTTTGCCTTTAAGAGCAGTTCCCCCAGCCTTTGTGATCCCAGTCAAGGGCACGTGGTACTTCAGCCAGGAATGGTGAATAGAGGGCTACCTCCTGGGGGTCAGGAGCCAACACGCTGTCATGGGAAAAGCACCTGTGGTACAATCAAGGCAGGCCAGTGGCGGCACGGACCAGACATAACCAGTGTCTACAGGCAGGCAGGTACGCCTGGCACCTGCTGGCCTGGGCATGTGTATTCCAGAGACACGTGAGACAGGGTCCCTGTGCTAAGAGCCCAGCTTCAAACTTGGCTCCGTTGTCTTCCGTCTCTGCCATTTGGTTGCGACAGCAAAGGACAGAGAGGTTGAAGGGATGGAACACGCCTGGATCTGTCTCACCCAGGAGACAAAGGCAAAGTTGGAGGGGCTGTGAAACAGTTTGGAGTTGAACTAGCCTAGTTTCGAACCCAGACCAGTGCCATCTTTTGAGTTTCAGTTCCCCAAGAGCATGGGCTTTACCACTTCTATGACTCTGGGCAGGTTATTTCTCCTTCATAAGCCTCAGTTTCCTCTTCTACTTCACAGAATTGTTGACAAGACCATGTGAATTAAAGAACTTAGCATAACGTCTGGCATGTAGTACAAACTCGACAAATGGCATGTGTCTGCATAGCAGCCATCACTCCGAGTACAATACACGGATTGACTCATTTCCTCCCTCAGCAACCCTTCGAGCTAGCCATTGTTATTATTATCCTTGCTCTAAAGATGTGGACCCTGAGGTTCCGGGGCTACAAGTGACTTTCCCTATGTGCCACAGCTAGGAAGAAGGATTCAAACCCAGGCATGAGGACGCCAAAGCTTTTACCAACTCTGCCATAATGCAGATTGATTAGGTGAATGGGTACAAATGTGCCGTGTCACCTCTAAATTGCTATACCAATGTGAGGGGTGGGTGTTGTGATTGTTTATGAATTATGTTAGCAGCTAGTCCCTGGAGACATCCTGGATGAGAGGCTGCTGAGTGAGAGACTCCTGGGTCCTGAGGATTCAGGGATGCCCCGGGTGCCATCCAGCAGGCTGACTGTCTCTCCTGAGCCTCCTACATGCCGGGTTTCCAAAGACCCACGTTCCTCTTGGCCTGGGCCTTTGTGTGTGCAGCTTCTTGACCAGCACCTGGCCCCTGGAAGCCAAGCCTATGAAGGGTGGCTCAGTGCTGTGCAGCTGCCGGGAAGGAGACATCAAAGGCACAGCACGTGGGTGAGGCAGCTCCCTGCTTTGTTTTACAGCTTGTGGGTTTTTCAGTGCACAGGCAAGCACGCCTGCATGCAAGGAAGAGGAAACAGGGACTTTGGTAAGCAGGCGGGCACAGGAGCAGGGGGGCTGGGGAGCGGCTGGGGAGGATCAGTGGGGAAGGTGGAGGGTGACAGGAAAAGATGGCAAAGGCCTGGAGGGAAGGAGGGAGGGAGGAAAGAGGTGACGTTGGTGTGGGCGGCTGGCAGGGCTCGCTCCCTGTGTTACACTGCTTCTGGAGGGAGGCCCTGGCAGGGCTGGATGCTTAGCATCAGGCTGCTGGAAGCTTGTGGGCCACCGTCATCGGGTGTTTCTTTATTTCATTCGTTCACACGCGCATGCATCCATACATTCTTCCACAACTATTTATTGAACCACCAAGTATGGAATAGTACTTTAGAGTGTGAGCTCAGGAACCAGTCTGCCTGTGTCAAATCCTGCCTGTACTTCTTACCTGCTTTGTGACCTGGGGTGAATTACTCACCCCCTGGTACCTCAGAGTCTGCATTTGTAAAATGGGTAGAAGGATAGTACTTACCTGCTATTGTGATCGAGAGAGTTATTGTGAGGATTCAATAGGTTATTCCATGTGAAGTTCTTAGGACAATGCCTAGCATATACTAAATGCTCAATAAACATTTGTTACATGTATGCATGCACACGTGTGTGTATAAACACACACACACGCAGATTATACACCAGGCCTTGTGTTAGGTACTAGGAACACAGGGATAATGAGACAGACACAGTCCCTGCCCTTGTGGAGCTGACATTCAGTTTTAAACTGAATGAAGGTAGAGAACTTCCTGCCATTTCTCGAATCTTCCCAAAGAGCCAGAAGTAGAATAAATGTTCCAACTGGCACTGTGGGGCCTGGAATGAAGCCTCTGCTTCTCTCTGCTATGCTTTCCTTAATGGGTGCAAGCCAGGCCCTTCAGATATGCATTCTGGGGACCTCACTCCACAATCCTAAAAGGAAACAGCCCATAAGCCCAAGCAGATGGTGTGATCAGTGTGGGCTTTGTCAGTAGCTGACTTCTAGAATGTTTCTTTGCGGCTGGAATAGTGGAAGATGTTATCCAAGAAAATGGACCAGGAAAGAAAATCTATTAAAATTAATCTCCTTCTCTCTCTCTCTCTCTCTCTCTCTCTCTCTCCCTCCCTCCCCTCTCAGTCTCTCTCTCTCCAACTTTGACATTCTTGGACTCTCTGGATTAGCCCACACTTGTAGGCATGCCACTGGTGTCCTTACATGTACCCATGCATAGATATGTGTAGGAACATGCACACAGAGAAATGCACTGTCATGGGCACAGATAGAGCCTGAGAAAAAAAGGTTCACGTGAAATGAAGGAAGGGAGGGAGCACAGGGCTGAGATAAGGCCTGGACACCAGGCCAGGGTGATGGGATTCAGCAGTCATGGCCTCCAGGACCCAGAGAACCTGGCTACTCTGCAGTGGCCACTGCCCTAACAGGGGCACAGCCCACAGAACATCTTGTATCCGTGTTTTCCAGACAGCACGAGTGCCTGGGAAGGTAAGCAGCGTTATGATTTTAAAAAGATTCAATGTCAAATAAATATGGGAAATGCCAAGTTCAACCAATATAAATAGTTTGTTTACTGCAGGACTTCTCAGAGCCTTCAGTAAGCTCACCACAAACAAATCGCTGACAGTGTGTGTGTGTGTGTGTCGATCTATTGTGTTTCCCAAACACATTTGAGCACAAAATCCTTTGTCCACGGAATGTCTCCTAGTAGCGTTCACTTTGGAGAATGTAACCTTGAGTTCTTCTTCAGGCCTGGGCTCAGCCTTCTTCTGTGGCCCTGGTATATGGGAGTCTTCTTGCCCAGTTTCTTAAGTCCCAGTGTAGAGGGCGGGGACTTTGCCACCCAGCCTCTCACCTGGGTCAGCAGCCTACTCTCTGTCCCCACAGCCTCCATATTCTCCCCACACTTGCTAAACTCGTCAGCGAGGGGTTGGAAGGTGGCCGCCCAGTCCCCCTTCAGACCTCTCCACTGAGGCCAACCTGAGAAGCAGGGCCTCCCTTCAGAAGCCCCCAATGCCACAGACCTGATCTTGAGGCGGGTCAGCTGAGGTGCCGGCGAAGGGCCCACCCAGTGCCCAGAGGCCTGGGCTGTTCCACATGAAGGGATTCCTGTTCATTACCAGCCTCAACTCATTAGAGCAGCACCAGGCCCAGGAGGATGAAGGTAGAGGGCTGTGCAAATTAATGAGCGACCAAATTAAACTTGTTCTCTCAGCCAGCAAGCTGTTCCAGCTGATCGGCTGAGGTCTGGGGGATTTGAAAGTGGGAAGTCCCCGCCCCATGGGCCAGAGACCTTAAGGCAGCCTGGCAGGAGTAGGGTTGCCAAATGTAGCAAATCAAAATACAGGCTACCCAATTAAAATCTCAATTTCAGATAAACAACACCTTTTTTTTTTTAGTACAAGTATGTCCCATGCAATATTTGGGACATACTTACACTAAAAAATTATTCACCGTTTATCTCAAATTCTAATTTAACTGGATGTCTTGAATTTTATCTGGCAACCCTAGCCTGGAGAGGCCCGAGGCTCTAGGAGCTGGGGTGCTGTCCCAGACTGGGACAGGGGTAAGCACGGTTAAGTTCAAGGACTGAGAACGACCCCTCCCCCTGCCATCCAATGCAAAGAGCCAATTCTTCTTTACCTCTGAGGACCTGATTCCCTTGCCCCCTTCAGGAGGCAATGAGAGGGGCCCGTGAAAGGGCCCTGCCTGGACCGGGAGGTGGGAGACCCAAGGGCAAGTCTCGCCACTGCTTCTGTGTCACCGGGTGATCCTGGCCAGTCTTCCCCTGTGGGGCAGGTTTAAGGGCTCCACCAGTGCCAATTCTGCCTGTCTCTGTCAGAAATGCTTCTGAATGGCTGGAGGGAACATGGAGGAACTGTCCACCTCTGGCCCTCCCAGGGGCAGGCGCAGGGACACTAATGCTGGGAACATCAAGGTGCATGGCATCTATTCCAAGGGGTCACATGTTTGTCTGCTGCTCACCTTTCCCCGCAGAGGAGGCTTACTCACAATAGGGGAGAAGAGGTCCTGAGAGGTTCCCAGCTGAGTCAAAGCAGGAACCGCGGCTCCCTTCAGAAGCCCCATCCTTTCTCCTTCCTCACTCTGGGTGGATCCAGATGCGGTCAGCCCTGCCCCACGTGGGCGCCGCCTCTGCTGTCAGTGATGTCACCAGAAAGGCAGCTCGGAGGGAGCAACCAGCTGCTCTCCCGCCCCTGGCGCACCACCACCCCCGCCCTCCAACCCTGCACCTCGGTGGGCAGAGAGCTTAGGGTTAGAGATATTGTCAGGCCAGATGTGGATTTGGGTTCTAATTCTCTTCTCTTTTTTCCCCTTGAGGTCTAAATCTTTTAAGTCTTTCTTTTTGCTTCCTCAGGAAGAGAAACACATGGGCTTGAGCGGGTGGGGCTTCTCTGCTCCCAGCTGCTGTAGCCAAGCTCCCGAGGCCCGGCCCCAGTCCCAGATCTGCCTCCAGCCTTAGCCAGCCAATGGGGTCTACAGCAGTGACGCCCAGGCTCAGTCAGAGGCTATCTCTGGGCTGTAACAAGGCCCTCCTTTGGGAGAAAGCAGATTGGCAGCCTTCTCTCTGAGGGTCAGGGCTTCTGTAACACCCTCCTTCCTCATCCTCCAGCACCTAAGAGAGCTCCCACTCAGTCAAGTTGTTGTTGGAGACTGACTCACTGGACGCGACTGGAAAACATAGATGATAATCATGGCTTGTTTCTGCATGTTAGGACTGAATCTGATAGATCATTTATTTAGTCTAACCCCCGTTCTTTGAAAATGGGGAAACTGAGGCTACTTAAAAAGAGAAGGGACTTGGAAACTCACGTGTTCAACACTCGCCAAGAGCCATGCAAACCTGACAAGCAAAGCCTGATGAGCCCGTTTTACAGATGAAGAAACTGAGGGCTCTAAGGTAGCTGATGTGTCCAAGGCTACACAGCAGGGAAGAGACTGAACCAAGATTTGAGCCTTGGACCCTCTGACTCCAAAGCACATGCTTTTGCCTCTGCATCCAGTGAGGTGTGCCGGGCAAGACACCCCCAATAAATGATGCTCTACTCTGGCCTGCAGAACCTGGGGACCCCGACAGCCAGTTGGGGGCTACAGCACAGGCTTTCCTCACTTCAATGCCATGCTGACCGTCACCCTCCAAAAATTCTCCTCCCCAGCTCTACCTTCCCCAGGCCAGGAAGTCCCTCCTAAAGTCTGACTCCATTCCCTAGTCCTGTGGTCTGCTGTCCTTGCCCTCTGGAAGGGATCAGCCAATTCTTCTCATTTGTAAAGCACTATCACTTAAGTTGCATCACTTAGGTCCCACTCTGGGTGGCTGGCATTATCTCTGTTTTACACTTGAAGAAACTGAGGCCCGGTGGGGTTACTCACACAGGGCCTTGAACCCAGGTCACCTGATTGATTCCATTCCCAGAGCTCTCTTTTCATCTCATTTCAGACACCTCAACTCCAGTCCCGATCAGAATTCTAGGCATGAAAATAACAGGTGGTGGGACTTCCCTGGTGGTACAGTGGCTAAGACTCCGTTCTCCCAATGCAGGGGGCCTGGGCTCGATCCCTGGTCAGAGAACTAGATCCCACATGCCACATCTGAGAGTTTGCATGCCACAGCTAAAAATCCCACATGCGGGCTTCCGTGGTGGCGCAGTGGTTGAGAATCTGCCTGCTAATGCAGGGGACACGGGTTCGAGCCCTGGTCTGGGAGGATCCCACATGCCGCGGAGCAACTAGGCCCGTGAGCCACAACTACTGAGCCTGCGCATCTGGAGCCTGTGCTCCGCAACGAGAGGCCGTGACGGTGAGAGGCCCGTTCACCGCGAGGAAGAGTGGCCCCTGCTTGCCACAACTAGAGAAAGCCCTCGCACAGAAACGAAGACTCAACACAGCAAAAATAAATAAATAAACTCCTACCCCCAATATCTTCTTTAAAATCCCACATGCGGCAACTGAAGATCCCAAATGCCACAACTGAAGATCTCTCATGTGGCAACAAAGATTCCTCATGCTGCAAGTAAGACCCGGTACACCCAAATAAATAAATATTAAAAAAAGAAGAAGAAAAGAAAATAACAGATGGCATCTGTCTAAAACCCATTCCCTGGTTCCAGTCCCCCACTCTGTGCTCCTCAGCCTTTCCTGGGGATCCATCCTCCCTGCTGTAGCCCTGCCCTACCTTTCTATCTGGGAGGGGAAGTCAGTTCTAGCATCGGGTCAGTCTCCCATTCATTGAAGCCTGTGCCCATAGGTGCCCCTGCCTGGCAACTGCCCCTCCTCTCCATGACTCGGGGTCTGTAGCTGCCAGGCCAGGGCTTGGCCAATCCTCTTATCTAATATACTCCCCCTCTTTGTTTCCAAATGTCCTCATCCAGGCTGGCAGGGGAGCTCAAGTGGGAACTCCGACGCCTCAGGTCCCCACCCCCTACTCCCATCAACAGTGAGACTTGGGGAACGGGAGGGTAGACAGAGATATGGAGAGGGAAGGGGAAAGGCAGAGAGAAAAGGGGAGAGACAAAGCCCAAGGCGGGGGAGGAGGAGGAGGAGAGAGACAGAGACAGAGACCCAACAATAGGGCATGCTTAACATCCATCACTCCATTGCTTCCCCAGGCGGTGCAGCTAATCTTCTACGGTACCAAAGCTGACCTGGTGGTACAGTTCCTTGGGGAGAGGGGCTGCCTATTACATCACCAGCACCCAGCAGAGGTGCTCAGCACATGCTCGCTTGTTTGAAAGAATGAATGAAAGCCCATCTGTCCTCACCAGCTACCCCACCCATCATGACCTCATTTCCTCTGAGCTCCGACTCCACTTTGAGGAGCTGTAGCACTCTTCATCTGGTAATTGGCATAGTCTGCCTGAGACTGTGAGTTCTTTCTATGTGTTTATGTCATAGATTCCTAGACTGTCAGAGCCAGCCGAGCCCTCAGACAACCTAGGCCCACCCCTCATGGTGCAGATGGGGGCACTGAGGCCCAGAGCAGGGAAGGGACTTGTACTGTGTCACTTAGCAGAGCTGGAAGTAGAAAGCTGGCCTCGGGCCCGCCCGGGGGGTTCAGCGCAGAGCTTAATCACGTCTTTGGACCTCCCCATGAGCCCAGATGCAGCTATGCTGTGGCTGAGGTCAGAGATCTTTGTCCTGGAGGAGAAGGAATGACGGCTTCTTGTCCTCAGAGCCTGGTGGGCAACCCTGGCCAGCCAGGGGCCCTGCTTCTAGGAGAGGACTACAGGAAAGATGGTACCCAGGCTCTCCTCCCCAGTGGGCCAGGGGGTAGGGACCCTGAAATGAAGGCAGTGCTGATCAAGATGCTGTCCCAATGTCCCAGCCCATCCACCCTGCCCCCATCTCCTGGCCACCATGGGGGTCCACTCCCCACTAGGGTTGAAGCCCTGTACTTGGGTTCTGACAAACCTGGATCTTCTACTTACTAGCTGTGTGTCCCTTCATCTCTCCAAACCTCAGTTGCCTTATCAATAAAAATGGGGCTAACTCCAATTCCTACTGCATATAATTTATGTGAGACTTAAAGGGGACAATGAACACTCTGAGAATTGCACGGCACATGTCGGCATATAGTAAGTGCTCAATAAATGCAGTGATTCTAGTGCTCTCCTTTACCACCCTGCTGCCCCCACCTCCTCTCATCTTGGTGCCTTCTTGCTTGGTCCTAGTGCTCCCTGCACCCTCCAGGCACAAGAGAGGCAGGTTCTGGCCCTGGGTCCTCCAGGTCTCCTTGGGCTCTTGCTGCAACCTTGGGCAGCCCCTTCTCCTCATTTCCTTCATCCAACAAAGGCCTTCATTGTGCCTCCATATGTGTCAAGGGATCCCTGGCTCCTTTCAGGTTTAATACTGCATTTCTAGAAACCACCTTCCTGTGTTGAGCCAGGTTGGTCTAGAATCTAGCCTAGATTTTCATGTTTGGGAGAGATAGAGAGAGAATGTGTCTCTGTGTGTCTGTGCCTGTGTCTGTCTGCCTGTGTGTGTCTGTGTGTGTCTTTCTTTATGTGCACTCCTGAGGGGAAGGCTGTGTAGTCCCAAACTTCCCCCTTTTCTCAGGCCAATTTCTCTCCCACAGGGCAAGGAGCCTGTGGCTAGCTGGGATTCAACCTCCTTGGTGCAGACTGGCTGCTGTCTGCTCCCACCAGGCTTACCTGTTGTCGTCTGAGAACAGCACTGTCCCCTTGGTCCCCTTTTCCCAGCCTCAGGACCTGCCTCATTCCATCAGCAGCAACTGTCAGAGTCTTCTCCCATCTCTTCTCCCTCTTTTCCCTCTGCTTTTGGGGGGCAGCCCTCTCCGGTCTCCCACTGCCCCACCACACACACACACACA